>NC_137787.1:135800223-136400223 GCF_963383645.1 Muscardinus avellanarius | reverse complement strand
GCAAAGATGAATAGAGTCATAAATTTAACGATCACTACTTTAGCGGCATTAAGATATTCTTGCCTTTAGATAACACAAAATCTACAATCATTGTAGAAAAATATAGTCTGTCTAGTAAGTAGAGTTTGCTCCTATTTTAGTCTTACACTTACTAGCTATGTAATATTAAAAAAGTCACTTAACCCTCTGAGCTTCAGTTTTCTCTTTGTTAAAATGAGAATAGAAATATTTAATATGCTATATCAAAATGCCATGCTGGGCATGGTGGCATATGCTTGTAATCCCAGCATTTAGCTGGCCAGGACAGGTGGATCGTGGTTCATGGCCAGTCTCAGCTACTTAGTGAGCTCCTTTGCAACTCAATGAGACCCTGTTTCAAAATAAAGAATAAAAAGTAGGGCTGGGATGTAGCTTGGAGGTATAATGCCCCTAGGTTCCATTTCCAGTACCACACACCCAGGGAAAAAAATGCCATCTAGTTACAAGAATTGCTATAAAACTTTTTTTTTTTTTTTGCAGTATGGAGATCAGACCCAGGGGTGTTCTAACTTTTAGCTACAGCCCCAGTCATAATTTATTATTTTTAATTTTGAAATAGGGTCTCACTAAGTTGTTAAATTACTGAGATTGGCCTTGAACCTGCAATATTCCTGTCTCAGTCTCCCAAGTACTGGGATTATGAGCCTGTGCCACCACAACCAGCTGCTACAAAACTTTAAAGGGGAATTTTTAATTTTTATATCTTATTTATTTATTTATTTATTTATTTATTTATTTTTGTGTAGTGCTGGGGATTGAACCCAGGGGCATTCTACCTCTGAGTGACACCTCAACCCATTTTACTTTTATTTGGAAACAAGGTCTCACTAAGTTGCTGACAACCTCACTAAGTTGCTGATGGATCATAGGCATGTGCTACCAAATCCCATTAAAAAGAAACTTTTGGAAAAAAAATGCATTGTAAACCTGAGTGAGCATGAACATATTGCCTTTAACCCTGAATGATTTCTTAAGAAAGAAGCTAAATATTACGTTATTAAACATTTCAGTACTTTAACATTCTCAATTCTTTAATATTTTGTAAGGGATATGAAAACTCGCACACAGGTTTTGTCTTCAGGAATTGACTAGACATCTCAGAAGCCTCTAGCCTCAGTATTTCCCTGTGTATACTTTTCTAGCATTGCATTTATTATTTTCTTTCTGGAATTGACTCATCATAGAGTTTTAGGTAAATTTGCTTAGAACAATGTATCAAATATTCCCCCCCCCCCATTTTTATGGCATTTCTGGACATAGCCACCGGGTGACAGTGACCTCTTTTTTGTGTAATGCACATTGCAAACTCAGACCAATAGAAATATAGTTTAAAGGCCCAGCTGAATGTTGGAATAACATAATTCAAAAGTTGGAGGTTACATATAGTTTGCTTGTAAATTAGGTTGTGAATAATGTTTCTGTCAAATCTGATTTCTTTTTGTTAGTATTGTGTTAAGTTTTGGGGATGAGGAATGGTAGGAATTATGCAGCAGAAAAAATATAAAACTTAATTTACCAAAGACAATCATAATTAGGCAACAAAAGTTTTTGGATAAGAAGCAAAAACTTTTTTTCTAGTTTTAATTCTGTTTGTTATATATGGGCAACTCTAGACTATGAACCAAGCTCCATTTCCCCTTCTATGAAGAAAAAAAGAGAATATGGGGACACTGATTATATTTATTATTTCTCTTACAAATTTTTAGGCTTCTGTAGAACAAAAACCTCAAGTATTTTGTAGCATTTTTGGACTGTCTAATTGCCTGATGTCATCTCCATATGGAGGAAGATTTATGTGGAAACTTCTCTGTTTGACTTTCTTTCCCTTGTTACCTTGATTTCATAGTCTTTTAAGGGAAAAATTTACACTTTTGTGATCACTAAGCATAAGTTAGACTTAGTATTTTTCGAGATGAATTCAATGCGTTTCTATTATTGTATATTAACTGGAAATATTTTTGCAACATACTGTACAGTTTGCCTCATGTTCAGCCTCCTAGAATACCCTGAACACAAGAGCTATTTCTCACCTTTAAGCTTTGAACTCCTGGTTGAGTATTCTCTCCACTTGTGTACTTGGTTGACTACTACTGGTTCCAGGTTCCGTTTAGAAGATAAGCCCTCTGGAACTAAAACTCTGTCTCTAATTTCTCCTCCTGTAGAAGTCCAAATTTAGGTGTCTCTTCTTTAAAATTGGTAGCAATTTCTATTTGAAAACTGTAATATAATTAATATGCATCATATTTCTACTTTGATTTTAGCTACCTTCATCACAAGACTATGGCCTTTACAAGGACAGGGATTTTATGTTTCAGAATAAACACTACTTTTTTTGTGGCCTGCATGCATGACTGAATCTAAGACCAGTTTATCTCTGAATCCATGGCTTTCAATCAGATGGCAAAAAAGTACCGAAGAAATATAAATAAATAAATCTCCATTGCATTATAATCTTAAATCTATTCAATTGTCTAGCACTGCTTTTTCAGGTTGCCTTTAGCAGAATTTCAAAACCACAAAGAGAGATGCACCACCACCTGCCTTCCTTGGAGCATAACAGTTCATGTTCATGTTGAAAGCTGCTACATCATTTTCTTTGAAGAAGCTAAATTCATTTAGGCATCTCATTAGGCATCTACATGAATGAAAACGTGGGCTCTGTGGTCTATATCTTAAAAGAAGGTGGTGGGTGGTGTGTTTTGTTAAACAACTCATTCACCACCACCCACTCGAGTCAACCACAATTCAGTGATGAAGATTTCAAGACCACCAGGGTTTAGAACTTATGCTCAACTCTTTTAAAGCAGGCCAACCTAAAAAGGAAAATCAGTGAACCAAGTACATGGAGTTAGTCCAAGGAACAAATATTAAAAACAGGTGTGAGATATTTCCTGGGAAAAATGAAGCATTGATTCATTCTAACTGGCATTAGACCATGCTATAGTTCCTGAAGAATTAAAACATTGCTGCCTTAAAACATTTTGAAAGAGGAGTTGATTATAAACTTAAAAAAAAATTCAAGCCAAGTTTTAAAAAGCTCATATATCCGCAATAAGAGCCTTTTAAAGATTTATGAAACTGGAAAAATTGCTCTATTTCCCATTTATTTCCCAATGACATCATGTCCTATACACATAGGCTTTAAATAAAACATACTTTTATGATATGCCATGTTATAATGTGTCATATCTGCTCTATACAAAAACCTTATGGAAAAATATCACAGCATTTTTTTGTGGTACTGGGGTTCCTGGAAAAACTTCTACCTCTCGGATACACTCCCAGACCTATTTTATATATATTTTTTATTTCGAAACAGGGTCTCTTAAGCCAGCAATGCTGGCTTCAAACTTGCGCGATCCTCCTGTCTCTGCCTCCCAAGAGCAGGGATTACAAGTGTGCGCCACCATGCCCCGCCCATATCACAGCATTTTGATATTTAGTTTTATATACTTTTATTCCCTGCCTCATTCAGAAAAGTACTTTAGGGGGTTTAGCAGATTGAACCCAGGGGTATTCTACTCTGAGCAAGACCACCAAGCCTGCCTGCCTGCCTGCCTGCCTTCCTTCCTTCCTTCCTTCCTTCCTTCCTTCCTTCCATTACTTCCTTCCTTCCTTCCTTTATTTATCTAGTTATTTAGTTATTTTGAAACAGGGTCTCACTAAGTTGCTGAGAGTCTAACTAAGTTGCTGAGACTAATCTCGAAATTTTTTTTAATAAAAATTATATAAAGTTTTATTTTTAATTTATTTTATTTTATTTATATGTGGAACATTTTGAAAATGGTATACATTTATACTGTGCTTGGTGTCCTCTCTCTCTCCCCTCTCCCTGGTTCCCCTTTCTCCCTTCCCAACAATGAATGTCGAGGTTAACCATGCTATATTTATACTTTTACACATATTCAGATGTAGCTCATCCATTAATCAACCTCAACCTTCTTCCTTTCCTAACATGCCTTTCTAGTTTTGCTGAGATTTCCCCTCCATTATCTGGAGTCCTTCTGGTATCCCCAATACTTTCTAGTTTGGGCATATTAGAGAAAGCATGTGACCCTTCTCTTTCTGTGCTTGGCTGGTCTCACTTAACATAATATTCTCCAGATCTTTCCATCTTCTTGCGAATATCATAATTTATTCTTTACAGCTGAATAGAATTCCATTGTGTGTATTTCCCATAATTTTGAAATCCATTCATCTGTTGATGGAGACCTACATTGGTTCCATATTTTGGCTATTGCGAATTGTGCTGCTATGAACATGGATATGCATATGTTACTGTAGTTCTCTGATTTCAACCCCTTTGGAAAGATACCCAGGAGCAGTATACCTGGATCATATGGTGGATCTATTCCCAGTTTTCTAAGGAATCTCTACACTGATCTCCATAGTGGCTGAATTAGTTTGCACTCCCACTAGCAGTGTAAAAGAGTTCCTCTTTCCCCACATCCTTGCCAGCATTTGTTGTTATTTGACTTCTTTATGCGTGTCACTCTGATTGGGGTTAGATGGAATCTCAGCATAGCTTTGATTTGCATCTCCCTGATGGCTAATGATGTAGAACATCTTTTCATGTATCTATTGGCCATTTGTATCTCTTATTTTGTGAAGCATCTATTCAGTTCATGTGTCCATTTATTGATTGGGTAATTTTTTTGCTAGTATAGATTCTTTTGAGCTCTTTCTATATTCTGGATATTAGCCTGCTATCAGAGAGGTGGCTGGTAAAGATATTCTTCCATTCAGTAGGCTTCCTCTTTAGGTTCTTAGTGGTTTCCTTTGATGAGAAGAAACTTATTAGTTTGATGCCATCCCACTTGTTAATTCTTGCTTTAATTTGCTGTGCCTTGAAGGTCTTATTGAGAAAGTTACTGCCTGTGCCTATAGGTTGGAGTGTTGAGCCTATGCCCTCCTATAATAACTTCACAATCTCTGTTCTAATTTCTAACAGAAATTTGATCCATCTCGAGTTTATTTCTGTGCACAGTTAGAGGTAAGGATTTAGTTCCATCTTTCTACAAATGGAAAGCCAGTTCTCCCAGCACCATTTGTTGAAAAGGCTGTCTTTTCTCCAGTGTATGACTTTGGCCCCTTTGTCAAAGATCAATTGACTATAGATGTGTGGGTTTGTTTCTGTATCTTCTGTTCTGCTCCACTGGTCATTCTGCCTGTTGCTGTGCCAATACCATGCTGTTTTTACTACTATTACTCTATAGTATAATTTGAAGTCCAGGATTGGGATGCCTCCTGTATGGTTCTTATTGCTGAGAATTGGTTTGGCTATTCTGGGTCATTTCTTTCTCCATATAAAATGCATTCAAAACCATACAACCAATTTTTCTAGGTCTATGAAGAATATCATTGGTATTTTAATGGGAATTGCATTGAATTTATAGATCACTTTTGGCAGAATGGCCATTTTGATAATATTTATTTTGCCCATTCATGAGCAAGGGAGATATTTCCATCTTCCAAGGTCTTCTTCAATTTCTTTCTTTAGTGTTTTATAATTTTCTTTGTAGAGTTATTTTTTTTTACATATTTGGTTAGGTTTATTCCTAGGTATTTCATTTGTTTTGAGGTTATAGTGAATGGAATGGTTTCTTTATTTCTTTAATTGTGGATTCATTGTTAGCTAAAGAAAATCAACTGATTTCTTTAGGTTGATTTTGTACCCTGCAATTTTGCTGAATTGGTTAATCAGCTCTAGTAATCTTTTTGTTGAGTTTTTTTAGGTTCTAGATAAAGGATCTTGTCATCTGCAAATAAGGATAGTTTTAATTCCTCTTTTCCTATTTGAATTCCTTTGATTTCCTTCTCTTGTCTGATTGCTGTGGCAAGAGTCTTGAGGACTATATTGGAAAGAAGTAGTGATAGTGGACATCCTTGTCATGTTCCTTATTTTAGAGGGAATTCTTGTAGTTTTTTTCCATTTAATATGATGTTGGCTTTGGGTTTATTGTATATTTCTTTAATGACTTTGAAATACATTCCTTCTATTCCAAATTTCTACAGTTTTTTTTTAACATAAATAGGTTTTGGATTTATCAAATGCTTTTTCAGAATCTATTGATATGATCATGTGGTTTTTGTTCTCAGTTCTATTTATGTGGTGAGTAATGTGTATTGGTTTGTGTGTGTTGAACCAGTCTTGCTTTTCTGGGATGAAACCAAATTGGTCCTGGGGTACAATTTTTTGGGTATGGTTTTGAATGCATATAGCTAGTATTTTTTAAAGAATGTTTGCATCTATGTTTATTAAAGATATTGGTCTGTAATTTTTCTTTCTTGAGGTATCGTTATTTGGTTTGGGGATTAGGTATTAGTTCTTTACTGAAGGTTTCATAGACTTCATCTGGAAACCTGTCAGGGCCTGGGATTTTCTTTATTTCTTTTCTTTTTTTTAGTTTTTGTTTGCTTGTTTATTTTTTAATTTTTTTAAACAACATAATGCTCTCCAGGGCTTTCCATCTTCTTGCAAATGATGTAATTTTGTTCTTCTTTATGGCTGAATAAAATTCCATTGTGTGTATTTCCCAAAGTTTTGCTATCCATTCATCTGTTGATGGAGACCTGGGTTGGTTCCATATTTTGGCTATTACAAATTGTGCTGTTATGAACATAGGTATGCATATGTTGCTGTAATTCTCTGAATTCAGCCTCTTTGGAAAGATACCCAGGAGTGTTATAGCTGGATCATATAGTAGATCTATTCCCACCTTTCTTAGAAATCTCCACACAGATCTCCACAGTGGCTGAACTAGTTTGCATTTCCACCAACAGTGTAAAAGAGTTCCTCTTTCCCCACATCCTCACCAGCATTTGTTGTTATTTGATTTCTTTATGCTTGCCACTCTGATTGGGGTTAGATGGAATCTCAGTGTAGTTTTGATTTGCATTTCCCTGATGGCCAGTGATGTAGAACATCTTTTCATGTATCCATTGGCCCTTTGTATCTCTTCTTTTGTGAAGTGTCTATTTAGTTCATTTGCCCATTTCTTGATTGGGTTGTTTGTTTTGCTAGTGTAGAGTCTTTTGAGCTCATTGTATATTCTAGATATTAGCCCCCTATCAGAACGGTTGATGGTAAAGATCTTTTCCCATTCTGTAGGCTTCCTCTTTAGGTTGTTGATAGTTTCCTTTGATGAGAAGAAACTTTTTAGTTTGATGCTATCCCACTTGTTTATTCTTGATTTAACTTCCTGAGCTTTGGAGGTTTTGTTGAGAAAGTTACTGCCTGTGCGAATATGTTGTAGTGTTGAACCTATGCTCTCCTCTACTAACTTCACAGTCTCAGGTCTAATTTCTAAGTCTTTGATCCATCTTGAGTTGATTCCTGTGCTTGTGAGATATAGGGGTTTAGATTCATCTTTTTACAAATGGATAGCCAGTTCTCCCAGCACCACTTGTTGAAAAGGCTGTCTTTTCTCCAGTATATGAGTTTGGCCCCTTTGTCAAAGATTAATTGACTAAAGATGTGTGGATTTGTTTCTGTATCTTCTATTCTAATCCACTGGTCAGTATATCTGTTTTTGTGCCAGTACCATGCTGTTTTTACTAATATTGCTCTATAGTATAGTTTGAAGTCTGGAATTGTAATGTCTCCTGCATGTTTCTTATTGCTGAGAATTGGTTTGGCTATTCTGGGTCTTTTCTTTCTCCATATAAAGTTCATGATTGATTTTTCTAGGTCTCTGAAGAATGTTGCTGGTATTTTAATGGGAATTGCATTGAATCTATAGATCAGTTTTAGAAGAATGGCCATTTTGATGATATTTATTCTGCCTATCCATGAGCATGGGAGATCTTTCCATCTTCCAAGGTCTTCTTCAATTTCTTTCTTTAATGTTTTATAGTTTTTGTTGTAGAGGTCTTTTACATCTTGTATTAGTTTTATTTCTAGGTATTTTATTGGTTTTGAGGTCATAGGGAATGGAATTGTTTTCTTTGTTTCTTTCATTGTGGATTCATTGTTGGCATAAAGAAAAACCACTGATTTCTTTAGGTTGATTTTGTATCCTGCGACTTTGCTAAATTTGTCAATCAACTCCAGCAGTCTCTTGGTTGAGTTCTTTGGGTCTTCCAGATAAAGGATCATGTCATCTGTGAATAATTTTAATTCCTTTCTTCCTATTTGAATTCCTTTGATTTCCTTCTCTTGCCTTATTGCTGCAGCAAGAGTCTCAAGAACTATATTGAAAAGGAGTGGTGATAGTGGGCATCCTTGTCTTGTTCCCGACTTTAGCGGAAATTCTTACAGTTTTTCCCCATTCAATATGATGTTGGCTTTGGGTTTACAATATATTGCCTTAATGATGTTGAAGTACTTTCCTTCTATCCCAATTTTTTGCAGTGTTTTTAACATAAATGGGTGTTGGATTTTGTCGAATGCTTTTTCAGCATCTATTGCTATGATGATGTGGTTTTTGGCCTTGGTTTTATTTATGTGGTGAATAACATGTATTGATTTGCGTAAGTTGAACCAGCCTTGTTTTTCTGGGATGAAACCAACTTGGTCATGATGTATTATTCTCATGATATAGTTTTGAATGTGCATAGTTAGTATTTTGTTTAGAATTTTTGCATCTATGTTCATTAAGGATATTGGTCTGTAGTTTTCCTTTCTTGAGGTGTCTTTATTTGGTTTGGGGATTAATGTGATACTGGCTTCATAGAAGGAATTTGGGAGAGTTCCATCTCTTTCAATTTCCTGGAAAAAGTTATGAAGTATTGGTATTAGTTGTTCACTGAAGGTTTTGTAAAATTCATCTGGAAACCCATCTGGGCCTGGGCTTTTCTTTGGTGGAAGAATTTTTTTATTGCTGTTTCTATTTGTTTGGTTGCTATTGGTAGGTTTAGGCTTGCTATATCCTCTTGGCTAAGTTTAGGAAGGTTAACTGTGCTTAGAAATCTATCAATTTCTTCCATGTTTTCAAGTCTATTGGAGTATAAAATTTTAAAGTAGTTTCTGATAATCTTTGGAATTTTTTCACTATCTGTGGTGATATCTCCTTTTTCATTTCTAATTTTGATAATTTGAGTTGATTCTCTTTTTCTTTTGGTTAGGTTGGCCAGGGGTTTATCAATTCTCTTAATCTTTTCAAAGAACCAACTTTTTGTTTTATTGATTCTTTGAATTGTTTTTTTGTTCTCTATTTCATTTATTTCTGCTCTAATTTTAATGATTTCTTGCCTTCTGCTGGCTTTGGGAATAGACTGTTGCAGAGTTTCTAGGTCCTTGAGTTGTGTGATTAGGTTCTTTACTTGGTTGTTCTATGTCCTTCTTATGTGGGCACTCAATGCAATAAACTTTCCTCTTAATACTGCTTTCATAGTGTCCCAGAGATTTTGGTAGGTTGTGTCTCTGTTTTCATTTGTTCCCATAAATTTCTTTATTCCTTCCCTAATTTATGATCTTACCCATTCATCATTCAATAGTGTATTATTCATTCTCCATGTGTTTGAATACTTTCTTTTGAGTTTCCTGTTGCTGATTTCTACTTTTATTCCATTATTGTTTGAAAAGATGCAAGGAATTATATTACATCTTTTGAATTTGCTGGTATTTTCTTTGTGTCCCAGGATGTGGTCTATTTTGGAGAAGGTTCCATGGGCTGCTGAGAAGAATGTGTATTCTATAGTTCTTGGTTGAAATATTCTGAAAATGTCTATTAAGTCCATTTGGTTTATGGTTTCCTTTAGTTCTAAAGCAACTTTACTCATATTTTGCCTTGAAGATTGATCCAGTTGTGTGAGAGGCATATTAACGTCTCCCAGAATTATTGTATTTGGGTCTATTTGGGATCTGATGTCCAGAAGGATTTTTTACAAATGTGGTTGCACCCACATTTGGGGCATAAATATTTACTATCATTACATCTTTTTGGTGTATTGTTCCTTTTAATAAAAGGAAGTGCCCTGATTTGTCTCTTTTGATGTGTTTTAGTTTAAAGTCTGTTTTATTGGATATCAGGGTACTAACCCTGCTCTTTTTTGGTCACCAATGGCATGACATATCTTTTTCCATCCTTTCACTTTCAGTCTGTGAGTGTCTTTGGCTGTAGGGTGAATTTCTTGCAGATAGCATATATTTGGATTATGTTTCCTAATCCACATTGCCAGTCCATGTCTTTTGATTGGTGAGTTAAGTCCTTTGACGTTAAGAGATATTATTGAAATATGATTTTTGTTTTCTGCCATTTTGTGTTATGTCTACTCTTGGGTGGTTTGGTCTGTCTTCTTTACTTAAATGGCCCACTTCTTAACTTCCTCTATTCTCTGGTTCTGAAGTCTGCTTCTTTTTTCTTCCTTATGGTTTAGTTCTTTAAGAATTTTCTCTAGTGTTGGCTTTGAATTCATGAATTTTTTTTAAGATTCTGTTTATCCTGAAAGACTTTGGTTTCTCCATTGATCTTGAATAGTAGCTTTGCTG
Organism: Muscardinus avellanarius; assembly: GCF_963383645.1. NCBI lineage: Eukaryota > Metazoa > Chordata > Mammalia > Rodentia > Gliridae > Muscardinus > Muscardinus avellanarius. Next base: position 136,389,752 of record NC_137787.1, on the reverse strand, counting down.
GATAAATAAGCTTTGGTTGGAGGTTATTTTCTTCCAGGGTCTGAATCACGTTGTACCAGTCTCTCCTAGCATTCATGACCTGGGTTGTATAGTTTGGGGTGATTCTTATTGTTTTGCCTCTATATGTCACCCGTCCTTTTGTTCTCACTGCTTTTAAGACTCCTTCCTTGGCCTCTATTTTGGTAAGTTTGGTTATTATGTGGCATGGAGTGGTCTTTCTTTAGTCCTGTCTCAGTGGAGTTCTGTATGCCTCCTGGACATGAAGATCCAAGTCTCTTTCAATGTTTGGAAAATTCTCTGAGATTATTTCTTTGAAGAGATTACAGATGCCCTTGGTCTGTACCTCTATTCCCTTCTTCAATGCCTATTATCCGTAAGTTAGGACGCTTCATAGTATTTCATATTTGCTGGATGTTTAGGGTTTGTTGCTGTAGAGATTTCTGTATATTGCTGACTGTGTTTTTGGTTTTGGATGTACTGTCTTCTAACATTGATATTCTATTTTCCATTTCATCTAATCTTCCAGAATTTCTTTCTATTGCTGTCTTCATTTCACTTATTGCCTCTTTCATTTCATTCCAGGCCTCTTTTTTATTCTTAGTGTTTCAATTTTCTCTTTCATTTCTTGTAGACTTGTTTTAAAGCCTTTCATCATATTGTAAATCAAGATTCTGAACTCCCCTTCTTGCATTTCTTGTAGGTCAGTATTCATGATTTCTGTTGTCTCTTCATTATTCCTGGTTCTCATATTTATAGTATTCTCTGTCCTATTTTTCTGATTTCTACCCACTGTTTGTGAGAATTATGCTTAGTCCAATCTTAGTATTAGGAGTTTAGAGGTATCAGCAAATCAGCAGAGCTTTTCCAATGTTGAGGGTGGGTGATGGGGGAGGAGCTGGAGTGATGGGTAAAGGAGTCAGATTAGGTAGAGGATATGTTTAGGTTGAGAAAGACTTTAAGTATGATAAGGTAATATCTTGCTGAGAATGAGAGAGAGTTAACTAGTAGGACTCTTGTAGTTAGTAGAGTATGTATGGAGATATGAAATAATTTGAGTATTAAACAAGGAGGTATATATGGGGGAAAGTTTTGGGGGAAAAGAGTATATAGGTTAGTGTGGGGAATTTTGTAAGAGGGGTGATAAAAGGAGCAGACAAACAAAAAAAATCCACATAAGATACCAAAACTATTACGTAATCAAAGAAAAAGAAAAGAAAAACCAATCAAAAGAGGAAAATGAAAAAAGGAAGGAAAGAGGAAGAAAGAGGAAAAAAGGAAAAGTATAAAATAAAAGGAACCAGCAGCTGTGTGAAACCAGAAAATAAGGCAAACTATCAAATATATATATATATATATATTCAAGTTAAAGTAAAAGAAGAGTGGGGAAAAAATAAAACAGCAATAACCACAACAAAACAAAAGCACTGTAAAAGCAAAACAAAACAAAATATCAACAGTAAAAGTAAAAAAAAAAATAGTCCTACTTATTTACGAATATGGGATCAGGTCCATACAATATTTGAATATATGATTGCTTTGGTAGCTTTCGGAATATAATCCAATGTCTCTTAGTTTTCTTTGCACTCTATTTTTACCTTCTTAAGTCACTCTGGGTGTTTGGACACCTTTCTCTCCTTTAACTGCTTTGGATTTATGTGTCAGGATGTCTGGTATCACTGTTATTAGATTCTATACAATTCCCAAGTTCTGCGTAATTCCAACCTGTAGTCAACACCTCTGCACTCACCACCCTAGACTCCGGCCTGTGCTTCTCTACAGCAGGAGTAGAAGATGTCCAAAGTAGACTTGGAACCTCCCCCTGAGGTCCTGTGCAGATATTGTGTCTCGATGGATTTTCCTGTGTCTCTGGAAATTCTAACTGGGGTAGTCGGTGTGGTCCCAAGATGTACCCTGGGCAAAGGGTTGCTGGTTCCTGGATGCACACACTTACTGCCAGAGCTCTGCCAGTTCCGAGAGTGCAGGCTGGGTGCACTGCTATTACGGGACCCAGGGGTGAGTGGGTGCAGATGCCTAGTGTCTGCTGCTATGTTCCTCTAAGGTGCACTGGGCTGTGCTCTAGACTAGAACTGAGTATCAGGCTGCTGGTCGGGCGGGAACTCCCAGCAGTGGGCCAGGGGTGCGGGATAGGTGCACCCGGTTCTGGGTACACAGGCGCTGCGCGGTGTACAGCAATGATCTCTGCCTCCCGCGGGGCTTAGATGCTGGGGCCTCAGGAGATCTCACGGGTGCACAGAGCTTTTGCCGCCTGGAAAGTAGGCCACCGGCAAGGTTGGTGCCTGGGCTCCAGTGGGGAGCAGGGAATAGGCGCACCAGGTAAGCTCCAAGTTTAGGGGTGGGGATGGCGCAGACACTGGCTACTAGCGGGGTTCTGGGGCACAGACAGGGTGCACGAGGACAGTGCTGGGTTCTGAGGTATGGGACAGATGCCCTGGGCCAGTGCTGGGCCTGGGGCACATGCTAGGATCTGCACTTTCCCTAGACACACTCAGGTACCTGGCTTCCTTGGTCCAGGTGTCCGTGGGAGTCCCTGTGCTGCTGTGATCTCTTCTCTGTTGCGCACACAGGGTTTTGACGTGGGTGCTGCTCGCTGCTTAAGATGAGGCTCTATGACCGTTTTCAGTCTCGGATTATCTTGCCATGGTGGTATCAGTCAGGGCTCGGGAGTGCAGTTTGGGCATCCAGGCATCCAGGCAGTCCGCGCAGTCCGCCGGCAGGGCAGGCGGCCCAATTGTATCTGCCGCCGGTTTGATGCTCGATCTTTGTTCTTCGTCTTCGAGTTCAGGGTTTCTGCTGAGGTACCTGGATCTGTTTTGGTTCCTGGGATATATTTATTTTGCTGATTAAGACACTGCTTTCTAAGTAGTTGAACTTTATTTGTTTCAGCTACTGAGAAGTGCTGTGTCTCTCAGTTGCCATTTTGAATCCCCCTTCCTGGAATTTTCTTGATGGCAGAAATTTTATTGCTGTTTCTATTTCTTTGCTTGCTATTGGTTGCTTTAGGCTTGCTGTGTTCTCTTGGTTCAGTTTAAGTAGGTTATATGTACTTAGAAATCTATTGATTTCTTCCATGTTTTCCAGTCTATTGGAGTAAAAATTTTCAAAATAGTTTCTGATAATCTTTTGAATTTTCCCACTTGTTTGTTGTGATGTCTCCTTTTTCATTTTTTATTTTAAAAATTTGAGTTGATTCTTTTGGTTAGGTTGGCCATGGGTTTGTTAATCTTATTAATCTTTTCAAAGAACCAGCTTTTTTTGGTTGATTCTTTGAAGTGTTTTTTTTTTTTGTTGTTGTTGTTGTTCTCTATTTCATTTATTTATGCTCTGATTTTAATAATTTCCTGTCTTCTGCTGGCTTTGGGATTAGACTGTTGCAGTCTTCCTAGGTCCTTGAGTTGTGTCATTAGTTTGTTTACTTGGCAACTCTCTGTTCTTCTTAGGTGGACACTAAGTGCTTTAAACTTTCCTTTTAACACGGTGTTCAAAGTGTCCCATAGATTTTAGTAAGTTGTTTCTCTATTTTCCTTTATTTCCAGAAATTTCTTTATTTCTCCCCTAATTTCTGATCGTACCCACTCGCCATTCAATAGTGTATCCTCCTCTAATCCTCCTTTCTCAGCCTCCTAAGAATTGGAATTACAGGCATGCACCACCATGCTAAGCTCATAAAATCATTTGACTTTGTGGCAATGAATAAGTTACTTGTTAAATAGTTTGTATTACAAAATATGCCATTTAAATGTTTGTTATATACCTTATTGGAATTGATTCAAGGTGGTGGGGGAATGGAAATGGAGTCATCAAGTATAGCCATCTATTTAGTAGAGTTTTTCTTAAAAAGAGGATAGAAATCCAGGCATCGTTTCTATTGTAATCCCTGTGCTTGGGAAGCTGAGAAAAGAGTATCGCACAGGTTCAAAGCCAGCCTCAGATACTTATTGAGGCTCTCAACAACTTAGTGAGCTGTTTCTAAATAAAGTATAAAATAGGTCTGGGAGGATAGCCCAGAGGTAGAAAAGCCCCTGGGTTCCACCCCCAGTACCACACACACACACACACACACACACACACACACACACACAGGCTAGAAAAATAGGATAGTAGATGGAAAGAAAGTGCCAACTACAAATTATTCTTTAAATATAGTTTTTTTTTAGTAACCACATAGTGGTAATGAAATACCCTTTACCTCTCCCCCATTACTGAGTCACCCTAGTATCATTCCCCCTCATATCTGACCTTTTACCCAATGATAAATCTTGAGGTTTTCTGGAAGGAAAGATACTTTCTTTCCAGCTGTCTCATAACCACTCTGAGTTTTACTGAGCCAACTGCACTTTCCAGGCCAGACCTTTCAACATTTACTAGTTGGTTTATTGCCTGCACTTCAAACTCTCAAGTTGGAAGTAGAGCCTTCTCACATTTTGAGAGATGGAGAGGAACCAGGGCTTCCTTTTCTTACTCTTAACACTTCCTCTCCTTTTTTCTCCTTTTACCTATTTCTTTTGATTTCTGAGAGCATTCTTTAGTGGCTTCTTCTTATAAGTGGTCCTCAAGCTGCTTTAGTGCTAAGATGCAATCATGACACCAGCATTAAAGGCAGTCACAGATGAAATTGATGTTATTCCAATCCTTTGCCTTATCATTTCTGTCTACAAGGCTCTGAATCTTTCTAGAAACCAGCACCCATGTTTCTACTGCAAGAACAGAGTCAGATGCAGATTCTCACTATTTGTGATGACAATATTTTAAGCAATATGTCAAACCATTCTTTGAACACCTTGATGTCTCGTGCATGCATGGCTATGCTGTGCACTGGAGGAGGGCAAGGGTCTATTTTTGTTATAAAAAGAGTAGATTAGGAAAATGATAGTGGGGGCCCTTCTGACTCAGCTTGTGCCCTGAGAAACAAATGTTCCTTCATTTATTTATTCAGTTATTTTTTTTTATATTGCTCTAAGAAAGCACACATTTAAAGGAAAAGCTGAGAAACACAAATCAACATTTCAAAACAGTCTTTGTGTTTCTCCTCTGGCCTCCTGTTTTAAGATGTCAGAATGGTATCTCTCACACAAGAGAACATAAATATAAGATGAAAAACAGGTCGGACAACTTGTCCTTTTCTGTTTCAAAGGGGAATAAAATGACTTATTTGCAGATGAAATTTTTATTCTTTTTTCTCTGTGTGATTTGAAATTCCTAAAGTGTTTTTAGAATACTTCTCTGGTGATAGAAAGTAAAAATTAGCTGTCTTATATCCATGAATCAACTTTTATATATCTGAACATTATTTGTTTCTATTGCAAACTAGACAAAAAGGTTCTAACTTCTCAATTTTAATTATTTTATACTAATATTTTTAGTAAGAAACACTTCTCTTTTAATTTTTTAAAATTTGTTTTTCAGATTTATGCTTCATCTGCAACTCACTATGCATTATAAAATACAATATAATAATGTGACATAATTGACTCTCGTAGTTTCAATGATTTAGGTATGAGGTTAATTTATCTTAATTCTGAATATTCTTCAAAATTACATTACATGATCATTTTAGTATAAAATTATAAACAATAATACAGTGTTTCTGCCAGCCATGAACTAAATTATTCAAATAGGTAACATATGTTACAACTAATTTCTTGTTTTCATGGCTTAGACAAAATTGTTAAAAAAAGAAAATTATCCTTACTGTAACTTTTATCAAAGTGACCAATTAGAAGACATCTGCATAACAACACCATAAAATTGCTAATTCCTTGCCAATTTTTATCACATGGTCTTTATGTTCTTGTCATGGAAGCTTTCTATCCTTTCTTGCAAGACAGTCAGTTGTTTTCATTGCAGTATCCCACAAATCTTTGTACCTTCTGCTTTTGAATTACATATATTCCAGATGTCTACAGCCTTTGTACATGAAATGCTTATTTTTTAAAATTGGTGTGTTGTAATCATACTTTGTGATAAATTTCAGAGTGGTAGAGGTATACATGCACACAGCACTGGGCAAGCCCTCCCTCCCTGTTGGGGCCCACTCGGCAGGACCGAGGTGGCACCCAGGCTTGTTGCCAGCGTGGACTCAAGATGGCGCCTGGGCTTGCAGCCAAGTCACGAGGCTCACGAGGCTGGCGGTGCCCTGAGCCTGCGCAGTGAGCCCTATCAGGCGCCTTACGGATAATTAGTGACTCAACGCCTCGTGCTACCACCTGCCCGCCCAGGAGAAGGTTAAAAAGCGCGCATGCCCTAGCGGGGAGAAGGAGAAGGAGCTAAGAGGGTTGGTGGACAGGAAGAGCAGTTCCTTGGCGGACTGCTCCGGGCTCCGAGCTGGGACGGACATGTTCACAAAGCCACCATTGTGACCGGTGTGTGCTGCAGCAGAGACGTAGAGTGCCAGAAGGAGGGTTGGTGGAGTGATGAGGGAGAGGATAGAAGACTGATGTTGTTTTTACCTGAGAGGGCGTTGAGAGAGCATTAAAGAGGAACTGTACAAGAACCTGGGGTAATAAAACTGCTTGAGGAAGATCGTGTAAGAGTCATCACTGAGACCGACACCTCCCCTACTGCCCCATGCTCGACATTGTGATTGGCATTCATAAATTTGTTTATGTACATCATGCCCATTGATGTGTTATCTTCTTCAAGTCTCCCTTCCTTCTCCTGTATCCCTTTGTTAGGTACCCTGTCTCACTTTACTAAGATTTCTTCTTTTTTTTCTGAAGCCCCTCCTGTATCTCAATTTTCTACTAGCTTCCACATATGAGGGAAAATATCTGACCTTTTACTTTCTGTGACTGACTGATCTCACCTAGCATAATGTTCTCCAGTTCTATCCATTTCTTGCAAATGACATAATTTTGTTCTTTATGGCTGAGTAGAATTACACTGCATGTACATCCCATGGTTTTATGATCCAGTCATTTGTTGATGGACACCTAGGATGGTTCCATAGTTTGGCAATTATTAATTGTGTTGCTATAAACATAGATATACATGAATTACTATGGTAGTTTGTTGTCCTTTCTTTTGGGGAGATGCCCAAGAGTAGTATAGCTGGATCATATTGTAAGTTTATTTCCATTTTCTGGAGGACCTCCCATACTATTTTCCAAACTAGTTGCACTAATTTGCAATCCCACCAACAGTATATCAGAGTTTCTACTTCTCCACATCCTTGCCAGCATGTATCATTATTTGTGTTTTTAATGATTTAATGATTTTCATTCATTTTTTTTTTGCTGGTCTGGGGATGGAACCCAGAGGCATTTGACCTCTGAGTTACACCCCCTGCCCTTTTTTTCTTTATTTTGAAGCAGGGTCTCACTAAGTTGTGGAGGGCCTCAATAAGTAGCTGAGGCTGTCTGTGAACTGTGATCCTCTAGTCTCAGCCTCTCAAATGCTGGGATTACAAGCATGTGCTACCACTCCTGGCTGTCATTCTAATTGGGGTTAGGTAAAATCTCAGAGAAATTTTGATTTGCATTCCTTTGATTGATAACGATGTTGAACATGCATTTATTGGCCATTTGTATTTCTTATTTTGTGGAGTATCTATACTGTTTCAAAAAAAAAAAATAGGGCTAGAGGTATAGCTCAGAGGTAGAATTTCCCCGGGTTCCATCCTCAGCACACTCACCTCCCACATAGAGTAAAAGAAAAAAGACATAATAAAATTGTAAGAGTCAAAATGACCATTCTGCCAAAAGATTCAATGCAATTCACATTAAAATACAATTACATTCTTTATAGACCTAGAAAAAATCAGTCGTGAATTTTATATGGAGAAAGAAAAGACCCAGAATAGCCAAACCAATTCTCAGCAATAAGAACCATGCAGGAGTCATCCCAATCCTGGATTTCAAATTATACTATAGAGTAATAGTAGTAAAAACAGCATGGTATTGGCACAACAACAGGCAGAATGACCAGTGGAACAGAACAGAAGATACAGAAACAAACCCACACACCTATTGTCAATTAATCTTTGACAAAGGGGCCAAAGTCATACACTGGAGAAAAGACAGCCTTTTCAACAAATGGTGCTGGGAGAACTGGCTTTCCATTTGTAGAAAGATGGAACTAAATCCTTACCTCTAACTGTGCACAGAAATAAACTAGAGATGGATCAAAGACTTAACAATTAGACAAAAGACTGTGAAGTTATTAGAGGAGGGCATAGGCTCAACATTCCAACCTATAGGCACAGGCAATAACTTTCTCAACAAGACCTTCAAAGCAAAGCAAATTAAAGCAAGAATTAACAAGTGGGATGGCATCAAACTAATAAGTTTCTTCTCATCAAAGGAAACCACTAAGAACCTAAAGAGGAAGCCTACAGAATGGGAGATGATCTTACCAGCCTCCACACTGGTAGAGGACTAATATCCAGAATATACAAAGAGCTCAAAAGAATCTACACTAGCAAAACCACCCAATTAATAAATGGGCACATGAACTGAATAGATGCTTCACAAAATAAGAGATACAAATGGCCAATAGATACATGAAAAGATGTTCTACATCATTAGCCATCAGGGAGATGCAAATCAAAGCTATGCTGAGATTCCATCTAACCCCAATCAGAGTGGCACGCATAAAGAAGTCAAATAACAACAAATGCTGGCAAGGATGTGGGGAAAGAGGAACTCTTTTACACTGTTGGTGGAAATGCAAACTAGTTCAGCCACTGTGGAGATCAGTGTGGAGATTCCTTAGAAAACTGGGAATAGATCCACCATATGATCCAGGTATACTGCTCCTGGGTATCTTTCCAAAGGGGTTAAAATCAGTGAACTACAGTAACTTATGCATATCCATGTTCATAGCAGCACAGTTTGCAATAGCCAAAATATGGAAGCAATCGAGATATCCATCAACAGATGAATGAATTGCAAAATTATGTGAAATACACACAATGAATTCTACTCAGCTATAAAGAAGAACAAAATAATGTCATTTGCAAGAAGATGGAAAGATCTAGAGAATATTATGTTAAGTGAGATCAGACAAGCACAGGAAGAGAAGGGACATATGCTTTCTCTAATATGCCCAAACTAAGGAGTATTAGGAATACCAGAGGGACTCCAGATAATGGAGGGGAAATCTCAGCAAAGCTAGAATTGAAGGATAGGAGAGGAAGAAGGCTGAGGTTGATTAATGGAGGAGCTACATCTGAATATGTGTAAAAGTATGAATATAGCATGGTTAATCTGTACACTCATTGTTGGAAGGGGTGAGAGGATGAGGGGTGCACCAAACACAGTCTAAATATATACCATTTTGAATATGTTCTACATAAAAATACAATTTTTAAAAAGGAAAAATAAGTAAAAAATAAATTGCCAAGATTGGCTTTGAAAAAAATATGTCATTATTAATGCATAAAATTATCTATTATGTCAGCAACAATGTCTGACTGAAGAAGTATTTGCAGCCATGCTTACTGAGGCGTGCCAGCACCAGCTCTCTTTCTGTGGCTTCCTTTTTCAAATGCCAGTTTGAGCGAAACTTATTTTTGACAGGTTGTTCTAAAACACAGAGTGCCTAAGAGGAACCACAAATCCATCATTTGGGTACATAAACCTAAATAAGAAAGCTCCCCTCAAACTGTAGTGCTTATTACCAAGTAACCTGTAAACAGGGATGAACTTTTTAAACATCCATGAAATATCTAACAATTAAAAGAGTGACAGTCATATAACTATAAAGAACCTAATTTTCTTCCTAGTCCTTTATCTTTAAAACAAGTATTAATGCTCTTTGCTTCATGTAGAAAATAGTTTTGTGCAATGCCATGTCATTTTCTGCCTTTACTCAAGATTCCTTTAGTGTTTATTTGTATAGTTTGCAGTATGGTCTAGTGAACCTGCTCTCATAATATGTTGCATGGTAAAGGTGACCCCCAGTTATTTTCTAGGTATATTGCCTACCCTTTCTTTTTATGATAAGCTTCATGAAGATAGGAATATTGCTTTACTTTCCTTTTATTGCTTTGTATGTATTTAAATTTAATATCCATTTTATGCAGATGACAATCTCAAATTAAATCATAAGTAAGGCAGAACCCTGTTTAAAAAGATAAGAATATATTTTGAGCACTTCTATAATGAAACTCATTCATATTTATTAAATGCTGAAAAAGTATTGGTCTTATGTTCATTTTATTTTAAGAATTATTTTAAACATAACTTTTAAAAAGTAATACAGAGTTACTATACCAAGTTTCAAATATTGTAAAAGAGAAGGTTAAAATTGTTGCCCCTACAAGACCACTTATATAGTACTTTGGCATAGATTTAGCCTTGTTTTCTTTTTCTGTTTTAAACAAACACTCTTCATACTTTTTTGCTTTTATTTTCCCTTTAAAAAATCTCATTGGATGAAATACTCATCTCCAGAAAAACTTTCATAAAGAATTGGCAAAATGGGGAATAAATTCAAAGATAATTAAAGACTAATTTATTCCTAGCAATTTGTCTACTTAACACATTTCTTGGGTCCTTTCAGATAAAAATATTCTTAAATAAAGAAATTCTTAAATGAAGAAAATGCAAGAACAAATGTCATTTTAAAGTTGTAATATGATAACTATTTTGATTTCTGCATTTGAAATGCATTATTTAGAGGAATTAACTCTTGTTCTCTAAAGACTCTATCAAAAGAATAAAAAATAATAGAATTTTAATTGTAAACTTTCCCAGTGATGATTGGACTCATTTCATCATTCAGTGTCAGAAACCATTGTGCAGAATTGACTGCCAGGTCATTGTCAACTCTCTTTTAATTTCTGTCGTGAAATAAAATGTATTATTATATTACCTTCCAAGTCAACCCTGCCCTTTTTAGAGATGTCAAAAAATTAGCCCTTGAAATCTTACTTATTTTTATTATACAGTGCTTTTCTACTTGAAACATTTATTCATAGGGTTTATTTTAAATCTCAATGTCTTATACAAATATAATCCTACTTCTTGAGTGATATTTGAATAGAATCATATTCCTCCTAAATATTCATTTTTTATGAGAAAGTTCTCCAGATAATTCAACATTTTCCCCTATCATATGGTTTTATAATTCTTCACAATCCTGATGATTTTCTTCAGTTTATATTTCTCTCTCTCTCTCTCTCTCTCTCTCTCTCTCTCTCTCTCTCTCTCTCTCTCTCTCTCTCTCTCTCTTCTCTGTCTCTTCTTTTTCTCTCCTGTGCTAGGGATTGAACTGAAGGGCATTCTACCTCTGAGGTACACCTCCATCCCCTCTTTTATGTATTTTGACAATAAGTTTTTGAGAGTTTCACTATGTTTCTGAAGCTGGCCTCAAATCTTCAATCATCTTGTCTCAGTACAGGATTACAGGCATGCACCATTATGCCTGGTTTCTGGTTATATTTCGATTTGATTTGTTTCTTCTTAAAGTGCAGTACCAATAACTGAAAATAGTACTTCATATAAATGCTAAATACTTTCCAGGAGATTAAACTATGCCCTTTGCATGTTTTATTTGAAGTTTAATTTATTACAGAGCCACTGTATAGGGAAGATTTAAGATCTAGATTAAATTCATTACTTTACAATGTAGATAACTTCCTTTAAAAATTATTTTAGACATGACTTTGTGATAATAGATTCTTTCTGGTTTATATGGAACCAAATATTTAGGTAAAGTGATCACCTTGAGATGCAGTTGGAATAAAAGCAGAAATACATAGCTCCCAGTCTTACTTTCTGACATGGAGCCACATGCTTTTCTTACAACATCAAAGGAGACAATGCAATGTGAGAGGCAGACATGAAGCTGCCAGTGAGAATTCTAATGTCAATGCCCTTCCCTAATGCATCCTGAGACACCACTTCTTTTTTTTTTTGTATTTTTATGATTTTATTGTTCTTTCACTAAGTAGGAAAAAGTAACACACACACACACACACACACACACACACACAAATGTAAAGCAGATATTTGTTTTTAGACAGTCTAGGGTGGGAGATAAATATTGAAATAATAGACTTAAGTTTTAACTGGTTCACTGACTTAACCTTTTTGTTCTTATTTTTCATCTGTTGAAGTCCTGATTAAAATGTTCCACTTTCATCCTTAGGATTCTAGGGTTGTAGGTTTAAGTCCTAGGGCATCCTTGGTATCCTTAGCTATTATTTATGGAATATTAAGGAAAATCTGATGTCATGTGGCATCACATCATTTCACCACTTTTATGGTCTTAACTTTCCCTAATCTTTCTTCCTCTACAAGGAATCACACATACAAAAAATTATTTCTATTGATTTAGCCAATGTAGCTAAAATATTCTTATCTGTGTTTAGAATAGTATCTCCTTAGACAATGTACAGCTATGAATTTCTATCAAGGCATCAGTGAGTGACCCTGGATTCCATGAACATGTAGGACCCTGCATCATCTCCTTCCTTTAAATCATGAATGAAGTTTTTTTCCTACTTTACATTATGAGATGAAACCTATTAATTTTCTTTAATTTTTAAAAATGTTTTATTGTTGCATTGTACTCATCCATCTTAATGGGATAAAAGACTTCTGTAGACATAAGGTACACATCACCCCATTAGCCCTTACCCAATCCCCACCCCATTTCTTCCCCATTCTTCCTTCCCATGCTTAGCTTAGTGATTGACTTTGATATGTTTGTTTAAGTACATCATGTACTTTGGAGTGTTTCCCTCTCCTCCCCTCTCATCCCCTCAGTTAGGTCGCCTTATTTGCTCCTCTATAGGATCTCTTTCTTCATCTAGAGTTACTTCTGTTACTAATTTCTCCTTAGCTTTCACATATTAGGGAAAGCATCCAATATCATTTTTTGTGTGTGACTGACTAATCTTACGTAGCATAATGTCCCCCAATTCCATCCATTTCCCTGTAAATTATGTAATTGTTTTTTATGGCTGAGTAAAATCCCATTGTGTATGTATCCCACAGTGTTTTATATTTTGGCAATGGTGAATTGTGCAGCTATGAACATAGATATACATTTATTAGTTTGGTAGGTAGGTTTGGTTTCCTTTCTTTTGGGTAGATACCTAGAAGTGGTATTGCAGGATCAAATGGTAAATTTATTCCCATTCTGAGGATCCTCCCTACTGTTTTCCAAAGTGGTTTCACTAATTTGCAATCCCACCAACAATGTTTTAGAGTTCCCACTTCTCTACATCCTCACCAGCATTTGTTGTTGTTTGTGTTTTGAATGACTGCCATTCTAGTTGGAGTTAGATGAAATCTCAGGGTAGTTTTGATTTGCATCTCTCTGATTGCCAATGATGTTGAACATTTTCTCATGCATTTATTGACCATTTTAACTTCTTTTGTGAAGTGTCTATTTAATTCACTTGCCCATTTTTTATTGGGTTATTTATTTTCTTAATGCTGAGTTTCTTGAGTACTCTGTATATTCTAGATATTAGTCCTCTATTGGAGGGGTAGGTGGCAAAAATATTTTCCCATTCAATTGGCTCTTGATTGAGGTTCTTTACAGTTTCCTTTGCTGAACAGAAGCTCTTCAGTTTCATGCAATCCCACATATTGTATTAATTCACCTTTTAGTTTGTTGTGCTCATGGAGTCTTGTTGAGAAATTTTTAATCTGTGCCTATGTGTTGCAGTGTTGGACCTAAGCCCTCTTCAAGGTGCCTCAAAGTCTCTGGTCTAATTTCCAAGTCTTTGATCCAATTTGAATTGACTCTTGTGCAGGGTGAGAAAGTGGGATTAATTTCCAATTATCTGCATATGATTAACCAATTTTGCTAACACCATTTGTTGAACAGACTATATTTCTCCAGTGTATGTTTTTGGCCCCTTTGTCAAAAATTGATTGGCTGTGTGTGATTTTGTTTCTGAGTCTTCTATTCTGCTTCATTGGTTTCTGGTTTTGTGCCAGTACCATGATGTTTTTATCACAATGGCTTTGTAATATAGTTTAAAGTCAGGTATTGTGATTCCTCCTGCATAGTTTTTGTTGCTGAGAACTGCTTTGGCTATTCTGTTTTTGTTTTGTTTTGTTTTGTTGTTGTTCCAAATTAATTTAAAGACTAATATTTTCTGTTTGTGGGGAACTATCTTGGTAATTTAATGAGTAATACATTGAATCTGTAAATCACTTTTAGAAGTATGGTCATTTTGATAATGTTTATTCTGCCTAGCCATGAACATAGACGATCTTTCCATCTCTTAAGATCTTCTTCGATTTCTTTTTTCAATGTTTTATAATTTTCTTCGTAGAGGTCTTTTACCTCCTTGGTTAAGTATATTCCTAAGTATTTTTTTGTGTGAGAAATCATGAGTGGAAGTGTTTTCTGAATTTATTTTTCAGTGGATTTATGGTTTGTGTACAAAAAAGCTTCTGATTTAAGATTGATTTTGTATCCAGACACTTTGCTGAATTTGTTGATCAGTTCTATAAGCCTTTTGGTTGAGTTTGTTGGGTTTTCTAAATATAGTATCATGTCATCTGCAAATAGTGAATGCATGAGTTCTTCTTTTCCTATTTGTACTCCTTTGATTTCTTTTTCTTGCCTTACTGTTCTGGCTAGAGGTTCAAGTATTATATTGAAGAGAAGTGGTGATAAAACAAAATACTAGCAACATGCATTCAAAAACACATCAAGAAAATCATACACCATTATCAGGTAGGGTTCATCTTAGGCATGCAAGGCTGGTTCAACATATGAAAACCAATCCATGCAATTCATCATATAGACAGAACCAAAGAAAAAGATTACATGATCATTTCAATATATGCTGAAAAAGCATTTGATAAAATCCAACATCCATTTATAATAAAAGCACTACAGAGAATCAGAATAGAAGAACATACCTTATAATCATAAAGCCAATCTATAATAAACCCATAACCAACATCATACTATTATTTTTTTTTTGTTAAATAAATTTTTATTGGTGCATTGTAGTCATATGTCTTAATGGGATAAATAAACTTGTGGAGATATTATGCACACATCACCCAATCAGCCCCTACCCAGTCACTAACCTTCCCTCCCCCTCCCTCCTTCCCATGCTTGGTTTCCTGATTAACATTAATATGTTTGGTCAAGTTATTTTTGACAAGGTTTCCAAGAACATTTGGTGAAGGAAATAGCAATCTGAACTAAATAGTTAAAAGATAATAATTACATAAAAAATAATAAGATTGGACCCTTACCTAACACCATATACCAATATTAACTCAAACTAGATAAAAGACCTAAATGTTATTCTTAAGACTATAAACTTTTAGAAGAAAACCAGAGTCATAAAACTTCACAACACTGAAATTGGAAGTGATTTTGTTGATGATTCCAAAGGCACAGGCAACAAAAGAATAAATAAACTTCATAAAAAATAGAAAAATATTGTACATCCAAAGACAATGTAAACAGAATTAAAAGTTACTGATAGAATGGGTTAAAATATTTCCAAATGCTATATCTGAAGGTATATTAATATTCCAAATAGAAATTCTAAAAATTAGCTACAATAAAAGCAAACAATACAATTTAGAAATATGTAAAAGACTAAAATAGATAATGAATCTCCAAAGGTTTTTATATGACCAATAAACACAGGAATATCACTCATCATTATCATAATAAAACTAATCATTAATGAAATACAAATAAAACTATAGTGAAATACTACTTCACATTTGTTAGGATGGCTACTTAACATGAATTACCTTGCTCCAGCCCTTTACCTTGAGTTCATTACTATCTTTACTCGTAAAGTGTGTTTCTTGTAAGCAGCAGATAGATGGATTCTGGTTTTTAATCCATTTTGCCACTTTATGTCTTTTTATTGGGGAACTGAGGCCATTTACATTCAGTGTGATTATTGAGAGATAACTTTTAATTCCTAACATGTTAAGATTTTATTTGTTTGAAATACTATGTATTCTTCTTTGCTTAGTTGTCTGCTGGATGGAAAATCTTGTTTCTCTGGTTCTGGAGTGTATTACCTATTTCTTCTTTGTAGTTAATCTCTTTGAGTATTTTCTCTAGCATTGATTTTGAAGACATAAAGTCTTTCAGTTTCTGTTTGTCATGGAAGCTTCTTATTTCCCCATCTAATTTGATAGATAGTTTTTTTCGGTAGGAAATTTTTGGCTGGAAGTCCTTTTCTTTCAGAATTTGGAATATGTTACTCCAAGCCCTTCTGGCTCTCATGACTTGGTTTGGGAAGTCTGGAGTGATTCTATTTTTTTAAACCAATGTATTTAATATTTATTTATTTATTTTTTATTGGTGCACTGTATTCATACATCTTAGTGGGATACAAACTTTTGTAGACATACATGCACACATCGCCCAGTCAGCCCCCACCCGATCCCCACCCCATTCTCTCCCCATCCCTCCTTCCCATTCTTGGCTTAGTGGTTAACATCTAGTATTATAGCAATTTATCCAAAATTAAAAATGATAATTTCACATAACAGTTTCATTTGTCTGATACCAAGCTTTTGATGACTTAAAGATAACATTTCAATATTTCTTTTTGCTTTCTTTCTTACCAGAGAATATTTTTTTTCAATTTTTTTAGGTGAAACTATCATATATTTATATATTTATTTTTCAGAAAAAAATCTATCCTAATATGGAATATGGACTGTAGATACCCAAAACGATCTTGAAAAAGAACAAAGCTAGAAGATATATATTTTCTGATTTCAAACCATATAAAGCTACAATAATTGAAACAGTGTAGTACTATTCTAATGGCAGATATATAAACCATTAGAGTTAAATAAAAGCCTAGAGCTAAATTCTTCCCTATATTGTCAAGCTATTTTTGACAAGATTTCCACGAACATTTGGTGGTGGAAATAATAATCTTTTAACTAAATATTGTTGAAAAATAATACTTACATGGAAAAGAATAAAATTGGACCCTTACCTAATCCCATATACAAATATTAACTCAAAATAGATAAAACACCTAAATATAAATCTTAAGACTATAAACTTTTAGAAGAAAATCTGGGTCATAAAACCTCACAACATTGAAATTGGCAGTGATTTCTTGGATATGATTTCTATGGCACAGGCAACAGAAGAGTATACAAACTCCCTAAAAAAAAAAAAATTGTATATCCAAAGACAATGTAAACAGAGTTAAAAGTTACTAATAGAATGGGATAAAATATTTCCAAATGCTATATCTGAAGGTATATTAATATTCCAACTAGACATCCTAAAAATTAACAACAATAAAGGCAAACAATACAATTTAGAGATAGGTAAAAGACTAACATAAATAATGAATCTCCACAGATAACCAATCTTAGTTGTCTGTTGAATGGAAACTCTTGTTTCTCTGGTTCTGGTGTGTGTTACCTATTTCTTCTTTGTAGTTAATCTCTTTGAGTATTTTCTCTAGCGCTGGTTTTGAAGACACAAATTCCTTCAGTTTCTGTTTGTCATGGAAGCTTCTTATTTCCCCATCTAATTTGATAGAAAGTTTTGCTGGGTAGGAAATTTTTGGCTGGAAGTTGTTTTCTTTCAGTGTTTGGAATATGTTACTCCAAGCCCTTCTGGCTCTCATGACTTGGTTTGGGAAGTCTGGAGTGATTCTAATTGGTTTGCCTCTGAATGTACTTGGTCCTTTGTTTTTGTTGCCTTTAAGATTCTCTGCTTGGCTTCCACATTGGTCATTTTGACAATTATGTGGTGTGGGGATCCTCTTCTCTGATCCTGTCTAAAGGGAGTTCTATAAGTTTCCTGGACCTGTGTATCAACCTCTTGCTCTATGTTTGGAAAATTTTCTGCTATTACTTCCTTGAAGAAATTGTTGTTCCCTTTGGTTTCACTTTCTTTTCCCTCCTCTATTCCAATTATTCTTAGGTTAGCTCTCTTAAAATGGGCCCATATTTCTTCAATGTCAGATTCCTGCTGTCAGATTTTTTTTTTCTAAATTAGAAACTATGCGTTCATTTTTGGAATGATCATCTTCTAAGAGCGAGATTCTGTTCTCCATGTGGTCTAATCGGTTGTTTGTGCTTTGAATTGAGGCCTTTACTTCATTGATTGCATCCTTTATCTCTTTTTGGCTCTCTCTGAATTCTTTTCGAAGCACCTCTATTATTTCTACAGCTATTTTCCTGATTTGATCTTCTAGAAATCTCTGATTTTCTGTTTTATCGGGTTCTGATGTTGTGGGGTTGTGGGGTTGTGTTATTCCTCTTTCCCATGATTTCGAAAGTTTGTGCCTTCTCTGGGTTCTTCCCTTGGGTCACTATGACTTCGCTTAAGGTGCTCTGGATCTCGAGTCTGTGGTATCTCGGTCCCCACTAATCCTTCACTGGGTTGTATCACAGAGTCTCCAACCTAGGGAGTCGATAGAGGCTGCTTTAGACTATGGGGGGGTGCCAGGTTGGGCGTTCTCCTATGGTGTGATATCTCTGCCACCGTCACTCCCCCACTGGGTCAAGTCCCAGGGAGTACAGTACTGGGATTTCTCCTCTGTGGCCCGCAATTTGACTCACTGTTCTTGAGTACGCAGATGTAGCTGTACTGGACTTGGTGAATTCACTGCTGCTGCTGCCGGTGGCAATATGGCGCCACTGCCACGCCCTCGGCCATGAGGCTGGCGTATTTTTTCTTCTCTGGTTTTGAGTTCCACTCTGAGTCTCTGCAGCGTGTGCTGAGCTCAGCCACTGGGAGCTTTAGATGCTCCCTGCGCCGAAAGATCCCGCCTGGCTGTTCCACAGAGGCTCACCTCGGCTTGCTGTAGCTGCCCGGTGAACTCGCCGCTACCGCCAGCAGTATGGCGCTGCTGCCGCGTCCTCGGGCGTGAGGCCGGTGTATCTCCTCTGTGGCTCTGAGCTCTGTTCTCAATCTGCTGTCTCTCTGGAGCCTGGTGATTTTTTTGTTTCTCTGGTGATGGTGTTTTCTGGCTATGAAAGGCGCTGATTTTGTGGTAATGGAGATTGGTTGTTAGCAGGGCTCTTAAGCCCCGCTTTTCTTGGTCGCCATCTTCCCGGAAGTCGTCTGGAGTGATTCTAATTGGTTTGCCTCTGAATGTCACTTGGCCTTTTGTTTTTGTTGCCTTTAAGATTCTCTGCTTGGCTTCCACATTAGTCATTTTGACAGTTATGTGGTGTGGGGAACCTCTTCTCTGATCCTGTCTAAAGGGAGTTCTATATGTTTCCTGGACCTGTGTATCAACCTCTTGCTCTATGTTTGAAAATTTTTCTGCTATTATTTCTTTGAAGAGATTATTAATTCCTTTGGTTTCACCTTCTTTTCCCTCCTCTATTTCAATTATTCTTTGGTTAGTTCCAGAGCCTGCCGGCAAAAGTACAGGTTCCTAAGAGAGGAGTGAGAATGAAAAGAATTCAGTTCTAAGAATTTTATTCAAAGAATACTTAATTCTATCATGGAAGGATCTCCAGTACACTCCCGGGTCGATATCTCTACTGACCAGTCCCGTGTTTATTACTTTTGTCCTATTTATACAGCTCCAGGTCAATCAACCCTCATGCCGTCACCACCTGCGCGCATAACAGTCAAACCAATTAACCCTGCCATCACCACCTGTGCACATAACGGTCAAGTCAATCAATTTCACCTGAGCTTCTCTCAGACCTTGAACTTTCCATGACCCCAAACCTTATTGGCTCTGGGCAAAGGACCTTCAGAAGTATTCTTAAAGGGGAAAACCTTAATGGCTCCCCGCAGGTTAGCTCTCTTAAAATGGGCCCATATTTCTTCAATGTCAGATTCCTGCCATCTAATTTTTTTAAACTTATAAATTATGCATTCTTTTTTTTAGTGATCATCTTCTAGGAGCGAGATTCTATTCTCCATGTGGTCTAATCAATTCTTTATAGTTTGAATTGATTTCTTTACTTCAATTATTGCTTCCTTTTTTTTTTTTTTTTTTTGGTGGTACTAGGGGTGAAACCCAGAGGCTTTCTACCTCTGGGCTATACTCCCAGACCTTTTTTTAAAAATATATTTTATTTGGAAACAGGCTCTCACTAAGTTGCTGAGAGCCTCACTAAGTAGCTGAGGCTAGCTTCGAACCCATGTGATCCTCCTGTCTCAGCCTCCCAAGCGCAGGGATTACAAATGTCTGGTTATTTCTTAGACTCTCTCTAAATTCTTTTTGAAAGTCTTGTATTATTTCTACAGTTATATTCCTGATTTGATCTTCTGGAGATCTCTGAATTTCTGTGTTATCAGGTTATGATATTATGGGGTTGTGGGCATTCATTGCTTTACTGTTGTTCCTCTTCCCCATGATTTCAAAAGTCTGTGCCTTCTCTGGGTTCTTCCCCAGGTCACCATGACTTCATTTAGGGTGCTCTGGATCTCAAGTTTGTTCTAATCTCAGCTGCCACTACTCCTTTACTGGGTTGTATCATAAAGTCTCAGACCCAGGGAGTTATTTGAGGCTGCATGAGACCGTGGGGGTGCCAGGCTGGGCATTTTCCTATGGGGAGCTGCAACCAGGGTGTGGTATCTTTGCCACCACTACTCCTTTACTGGGTTGGACTGCAGAATCTCAGACCCAGGGAGATTATCAAAGCTGTGTAAGTCCCTGGGGATGCAGTGCTGGGATTTCTCCTTAGGGGCTGCAATTTCACTTACAGTTATTGTGCCTGCTGATCTGGAGCTATCATGGGCATGGTGAACTCCCCACAGCTGCTGGCAATATGGTGCTGCTGCCATGCCCTCGGCCTTGAAGCTGGCATATTTATTTTATGGTTTTGAGCTCCATTCTGAGTCCCTGGAAGGCGTGATGAGCTTGGCTACTGGGAGTTTTAGACATTCTTTGCACTGAAAGAACATCTGAATTACACTAAAATGATCTGTAGCTGCTCACTTCAGCTCCTTGTTTACCTTTCCTCTCTGGAGCCTGGTGCTGTGAGGCATGATGGCACCGGTGTGGCTCCACAATGCAGGCTGGTTTCTTTTCTGATTTCTGGTTGTTCTTCTAGTCTTCTTTTTCTCTGTCCCTTGAGTTTACATTTTTTTTTTTTTTATTTCTCTGCTGATAGTGTTTTCTGCCTATGGAAAGTGCTGATTTTGTGGCAATAGAGATAGAGTGTTAGCAGGACTCCTAAACACTGCTTTTTCTCAGTCACCATCTTTCCTACCAACATCATATTAAATGGGAAAAAAACTGAGAATTCTCCCTAAAAACAGGAACAAGATACCACTTCGTTCAATGTGAAATTAGTAAAATAATCTGACAATGATAGGACGTGAGTCATTTTGGACTAAAGAGACCCCAAATCTCAAACCTGAATTTTTTAACTGCAGGCTATAGAGACTGCACTAATCCATTTTAAACTTGGGTCACGCACATTTTTCTTTCTTTCCACTTTTCAGTAATTTGTCAGTAAATATTCAGACCTCATAGTGTCAAAATTGTGATTAATATTGAGTACTTTTCAAGTTTTTTCTAATAGGAAGCATACTTTAACAAAAATTGCACATGGTATTCAGAATTAGCAGTTAATATTTTGAATCCTTCAGCATAATTTTTGAATAAATTAAATCATCATGATTGTGGGTTGCAGTTAATGGGCTATTATCATGGTAAAATAATTTGTGGTAGAGACATGTTTTCCTTAGGGAGACTTTTAAGATATGGACTTGGGCTCAGGGCATTAAAGGAAGATTGGTAATTAGAACTGGGTCATTCCTTTGAGCCAGAAGCAGAGTAAAGCACACAGCTGCCCCACTTGGGACACAAGGCATGAGTTAGGCAGGTTTGGTTCAGTGCTGCTGATTATTGACCTCTCTTTCCTCAAGTTTGCTCAGAGAGATAAGTGACTTCAGCTAGATGAGGTGGTTATGAAGAAAGAATTTCAGGAGGACCCTCATCATTTCAGTAAGTGAGTGAAGATATGCTATGTTCCAGACAGTGAGCAGGGTTTGAGTTTCTGACTTGAGGATCCCAGAATCAAGAAGGGTGGGTAGTACCATAAAAATTTGTCTAGAAATTACATTTCTCATTTAAGGATTCTTAGAAGGATCCAGAACAGTGAGAACTGGCATTTAAGCTCTTGGAATCTGCTACCTCATTTAGCCTCCTGCTTTCACAGGATAGTTGCATTAGAAGTTTATGAAAATGTTTTGCAATGTAATATCATAATGGGAAAACCCCAATGTTTATTAGAAATGTCACAATAAAAATCATAATCAACAGACTATGAATATTTAAAAGAATAAATTGAATAATAAGTATGAAAGGTGACATTGGCAAAGGTATAAGAGGTGAATTTGAAAGATTAAATATAACTTTAAAGGAGGATGAGAGAGAGTAAAGGCAGTATGTGTAGAATTTTATTCTATGATCAGGGTCTGAATTTGCAGGGATTGCTCCAGAAAGTCAAATAGGGATGACTGGAGTCTTGTTAAGAGATAATGGAGGTAGAAATGGGGCCGAGAGTAAAGGGTGGTATCTGATTAGAAGTTTGGTATTAATGCTAATGAATCTGACAAAAGGGCATTTCTAAGTTAGGGCCACAACAGCATCAGGTCTGTGGCTTAGATGGTGCTGGTGACAAAGGCTAGGACCACGTTTGAAGACAGTGCTAAATTATTAACCTTGGAGTGTAGCAATGCAACTAAAAAGAAGAGAGGTAGAACTGACTAGGCTTGATGGCCAACTGAATACAAAGGAAAAGGAATCAACGATATTTTGAGGTTCTATGCTCAGTGGAAGGAGTGTGTGGAGGTGCCATGAATTGAGCTTAGATGAACTCTGACTAGATGGAAGGTTCCTTGAATAAGGGGATTAAATTTTACTTCCTGCTCTATCTTCAGAATAGCCTAATGTCTGCCATATATTCAATACTTTGTCATCTTCTTGAAGAAAGCAATGAATAGATAGAGAATAGAGAAAGAGAGAATATGTAACTTGGGGCACTTTGAGTTCAAGCTTCTACCCAGGTAAAGCTGTCTGTTCTCTTAACTCCCCCAACATACCTTTAAATGTCTTCTTTAAGCATTTACCTTGGCTATCTCAGCTTTATAGCTATTTAACAAATGGCCCTATCTTTTTTACAATACTATAAATACCTGGGGGTCAGGGTCCCTATCTGATTTATGACTAGAGGCACTATAGTGTTTTATAAATAGATGTCTAGAAACTAGATTGAGTTGGATGCTTAGATAAGGTTGTTTCATGCCCTTAATTTCTCCATATGTTTCTTAAACTCAGCAACACTTTAATAATAATTGATGATTTATTTGGCATGGACCAGACCTTACTGATTTAGCAAGCAGCATTAATGTTGTTACCATGTTGTAAAATACATATAATAGGAGACATACTCTGCTTAATATGGTTAGCTCATAACAAGAATTATGACCCATATGCTCTCTTAAAATCATCAAGTGGGTTATTTGTGAACTTTCTTAGACATGTATGTTTTTCTAAAAAAAAATCTTGTTTAAAACCCTGCTCATAATTTAGGAGACTTCAGAAAAGAGACTAATACAAGACAAAATGAATTTTGTTTGAGTTCCATATTAGGCTATTATCTTTGGAGCTGACCTCATTTTGACACCTGTGAAGAAGCTAGTACTGCCAGATTCTGTTAAATGAGGTGACTTTGATAAAGGCCATGCCTCATTTTTTTCAAGCCTTGAAGATTGGCCTGGAAAAAGAAACACCCATATATATGATGAGAAAAGGCCTGGACCTCATTTGTCAATCCTACAAACATTTTGTCACTAATGCAGATGCTGGCAACTATTATTTTCAAATCCTGAAGGCAAAATAATGTACTCACTCACAGATAACATTTGTTATATAATTTTCATAGTAGGAGGTAATGTCCACATAAAATTAAAATTTTGAGTTTGTCTTTTACTGTGAAAACTTTAAGTTTCTCAAGTACTTTTTAAAATTAGTAACTTTCACAATTATTTACTCTTGAATTTGTAGACATCAATGATATTGGAGCCACAAAAGCATTGTAAATGATGTGGAGTGATGTTTCAAAGAAATCTTGCTTATTTTTAGCATCAGTTTTCCCAGACAGATGCTTATTCTGTCCCTCATGTTCAGGCACATGAGGGGCTTCTGGGTCATACTGTTTAAGCAAATAGCCTAAATTGAAAACTAGTAACTGTGCTAGGGTTTAGAACTATAAGTTCCTAAACTTTGAGATTATTAATGTATCTCAAGAAAACTTGAGAAATTGTAAGTTTTCATGTACTTACTGGAAATATTTTGTAAAATCAACATCATTTTGTTTTTCATAAAATTGTAGCAATTTTTCAAATGATATGGAGAATTTATTTTTCAACTTTATGATTTTTCTCTGTATTAAAGAGTATGGAAACTGACAGATATAAAAGTTGTGAGAGAATCTCTATAATATTAAATACACTGAAAGACACTAGAATTTATAGGCCAAGCCCTCCTCAAATCAGTATGATTATTGTGCAGAAATGTTAAACTCTTTTTATCTCTTTATAGTATTTTAAAAAGTACCTTGACTTTGTTTATTTTGAAATACTTTTCTGGCTGTCTTTTTAACCCCAAATTTTATTATGAATATTTTTTATTAAGCAGAAAAGTTAAGAATACTAAAATAAGCATGACTTTTCCATATCTCTATTTAACAATTAACATTTACATATTTTCTTCATTTATCTCTCATATATATGTATGCATAGATAGATAGAAGTAATCAGAACATATCATAACATTCACTCTAAGGCATTAGGGTATGACTCTACTGAGAGTAACAGCATTTCCCTATACAATCACAATGCCATTGTTAGGTAATTTAGTAATAATTCTATCTAATATAATTTAAAATCCAGCCTTTATTTCAAAATTCTCTCACTGTTTAAAGGATGTCTTTTGAAGTTATTTTATTTGAACCAGAATCCAAATGAAATTTAGAAATTCATAGCCACTAAGCCATTCCTGTTCTCTTTCTCTCTTTCTCTCTCTCTCATCCAAGCCAATTTTCTTAGAAGAGTTTATATTTGGAATTTGTCTGATTCTGATTGTTTCCTTATTGATCATATAGCTTGTTTCTGAACCCTGTCAACTTCTGAATCTTGATTAGACTCAGGTTGTCTGTGGGTGGAAGGAGCCTTAGGTGACATTGTGTGCTCTCCCATTGGATCCCAGCAGAAGGCTTTGAATGTCACTTCTTTACTTTGGGTACTGCTTATTTTTTATCAGTTAAGGAGGTGACCACCCTGAAAGGGATGCAACCTTCCCTCAAACTTAATTTAATTCAGTGAGAACCTTGTTGGATTTATGATCCACAGAGCAGTAACATAATAAATTTGGATTGAGTTAAGCCTCTAAGTTTGTGGCAATCTGTTACAGCAGCAGTAGAAGACCAATGCAGATTATGTATGGACTTTGATCATAAATTTTCTGTTTTGTTCTGTTGTCTGTTCATGTGCTAAATTAATGGTATTTTGTAATATGTGTGTTAATTCTTTAAAATTAATAAGCTATTTAAATTAAACTAGAATTTATTGTGACAATAATAAATCCTAGTGGAAGCTGACTTACTATTGACTCATATTGTCATGACCAACTTAAGCATTTTGAAATCAATAATGTGGGACTATAAAACACTGTTTAAGAGAACAATTATTTAATGTCTGGGCATCAAATATAGAACTCATATCTTTTAGAAATCTTGAAGGGAGTAAGTCTCAAGGAAAGTTTTGAATGAAGTGATTGAAAAAGATAAAAACACTCAGAATTCATAAGTTAAATAAATTTAAAAATCATTGGGTTGGGAGGGTGAGACAGGAGGATCATGGTTTGTGGACAGACTCAGCTACTTAGTGAGGCCCTTTGCAACTCAGTGAGACCCTGTTTCAAAATATAGAATAAAATATAGGACTGGGGATATAGCTTAAAGGTAGCATGCCCCTGGATTTCATCCCCAGTACTGCAAATAATAATAATAATAATAATAATTGGGCATAGATTTTCCAGATTCTTTACTAAAAGTAAAAACGTATGGTTCTCATACTCTTACTTTCAAGATGTTTGCTGTCCCATTGGAGCACAGGGACTTTCCATGTAGTGTGCTTATTGCTGTAATAGGATAGGAAAGAAGCTTAAAGGTAATACTAGTGAGTGAGTAGGTAACCCTAAGCAAACTGGAAAGTGGAGGTGTGAATGAGAATAAAAAAGTGGAGCTGGGTGTGTTACCATGGGGAACAGGCCATGATTCCCTATAAAGGTGAAGGCTTGGTGAGCTGGTTTACCATATCAGTGGGTTTGAGACCCACTCAGAACCCGAGAAGCTACCATGAAAACCAGAAATGCAGATGTCTCTGAGGTCCAGGCAGAGCAAGTGGTCAAGCATCAATCATTTCAGAAAGTTGATAGGAGATAAAGAGTATCTACCATGTCCTGGCTAGGGATCACAGAAAACCTGGGCCAGTGCTTTTCTGACAGGGTGGGGGAGGGGAAGCAGGTCCATGACTGAGGAGGAAATGGGGGTGAGGTGTGGATAAAGGAAAGATGAGCAGTAGCTGTAACAGAAGGCAGAGTCCAAGAGGTTTGTTTGTTTAAGCTGAGAAAGATTGAGAAAATTCATGCTTTTTAAATGGAACCAGGAAAAAATAAGAGGTCGATGGGAGATTATGAGAGATTATAAAACCAACCAACCTTAAGGAAAGGACAGACAAATCTTAAGTGAGGCGAGGATAGCCATCCTTTCATAGAGAGGCAAGGAAAAAAGAGTGGGAAGAGACGCTGTGTAGTTTGTAGATAGTAAGACAAGAAATTAAAACCATTACCCTCCAATGAATTCTGTTTTCTTTGCAAGTTAGGAGTCAAGGCCATTTGCTGAAGTTGGGGCTTGGCAAATAGAAATGCTTAATGAATATTAGACAAATAAATTAATTAATTAAAAATATGGGAGAAAGGTTAGGTAGTGAGTTTTAGCAAAGCTAAACAAGATTGAAAGAAGATCTCTGGAGAGAATTTCCAGGGAGAGAAGAGAATGGCAACTGAAGGTCTAGTTCAGACATGCTCCCTTCTCCAGTGAGTAAGTAGACACATTCATCTGGAGAAGAGATTGTGTGATTATTTTTCAGCTGTTCTCTACAGCCTCAGGAGAACTTATGGTAGGGTTTCATGAGCATTCATGGATGGATGAAGGTGAGATAGTAAGGAAAGGGGGTGACTTATGAAAAAGATCAATGATCTGGGATCTACACTTGAGTGAAAGAGGTAAAGACAAGTATAGATTTTTAGGTTAGGAGAGAGCAAACTCAGAGGTATTTGATAAGGTGGAAGAATTGGAGAAGTGTGAATAATTGAGAGAGACAATCATAATTATAGTAGGTTGTAATTAGTCCAAATTTGAGAATTCTGAAGATAATCCATTCTAGAAGTTTAGTTAGGCAAAGTTGAGGTTACCTGTAGTGGAATGAAAGATGAAGTCGAAAATCCTTAGAGATCCAGGGGATGGTTTTCTACAGGGTCATGTGTGTTGTCAATAATAATGTCATTGGCCTGAACAAAGACAAGACATGATGAAAGTACAGCAATACTGAAATCTTTGGTAGATGGCTGTGGGTGGAGACACATGGGCTGGTTGGCTCATAGAAATACTTGGTTTGATAGAAAAGCATATCTAGAAATATTTGTAATTCTTTTTTTAATCTAAAATTTGAAAGTCTAAAAGTTAAAAGCTTGGCAGATATCTCAGGATTAATATGCTGAATATAACCAACATATAATTAGAAACCAGTTCCAGAAATTTAAGGCCTCACCACCAATTTGTTTTCCAGTTGCTAGCTCATTGATTTGAAAAATTAGAATTAGAGAAAAAAAAATTCCCTAAAAGTTGAGTGAAATATTTGTTTTCTGGAAAAAAAAGACAACCTGGGGTGAACTGACTTTGTTTTGGTACAAGATGAGGATTTTTACTACCTCACTTCAATATAAACAAAGGTGACACTGACACTTTTGAGTTTCCCTTTATTGCTCTTGCTGACAAGGCTGCCTGACATCAAGTAAAGGAACTTTTAAAATTTATTTTCTCTGAGTCCACTTGAAACATAGTTGATTTGCTTATGTTTGAAAACTGAGTCTCTAGCACAAGAAAATGTGTGTGGTTTAGACAGTAGGCATCCAGAATTTATTTGCACATTATTTCATATATTGAGGGCAATGGACACCAATCTTGAGGAACAGGTAAAAATGTTCCCCACTGCAGCAATACTGATTCTTTTCCTTAAGGTTTAATAAAATCAAAGGGGAAAAGAAGATGAAAAAAAGAATAAAAAAAGAGTAGTTAGAATGAGCAAAGATGTTTTTTAAGATCTAGAAATAATGAGGCCAGTAGAAAAACAGGAGTGCGTTTGCTACCGTGGAAAGGAGATAAGATTCTCCTGAATTCAGACCTTGTCTTTTGTTGTTTTCCAATCATGAAACTTTGAAAGAAGATATGTAACTTCCCTGAGCTTCACTTTCTTCTTCTGTGAAGAAGTCATACTATTACTAAATAAATAAAGCTTTATATTGTAAAATATAAAACAAGTGCCTATCTGAAGAACCTGGCTGAGCCAGCCATTGGAGGTGCATGGGGTGATTTTTTTCTCTCTAGGGTTGTTTTATTTAAGGTCATTAAAAGGCTAATAACTTTCACCCATTGTTTTTTCAACCATTGTTCCAATTTATGTTAAACTTGACTAATTTTCTGTTAGGAAAGAGCATCGATTGTTATCACATCAGGAATAGTAATCTAAGTACCATTTTCCATTTTTGAATATTGAATATATAGCAGATTTGGTGGAAATCAGCTCGGGAGGATACCCTGTTACTGATAGGTGGGTAGAAGCAAAGACTGGCCAAAGCACTTTGCTTTCCAGTTCTGCCTACCTTGATCAGTCAGTGCACATTCCTGCCCAATCTCGTTGGAGATTTGAATTACACATTGTTTGCTAAGCCTGACGCTTGGCCAAAGAGGTACTTAATGGCACTTATGAAAGAACTAGTGATCAAATGACACCACCTCTCCAAAGCATCATTATCTTTCTGATGAGTGATACTTTAAGCCTCACTGTGCTTCTGGTTCCTTTGAAGATTTTGGTCTCCTTATCATGGTCACCTAAAATGACCATGCTTGAAATAGTGTACAATAGCTGTAGAGCTGAGGTTGCTTCACGTTGCCACCTTCCAGCAGAAGGGGAAGGGGCTCACTTTGAAGTTGGGAATAAGTGTTAGTTATTGATAGCAAGCCTCTGTACAAAGAGTATTCAGGAAAACCCTACTGTGAATTCCATTTCTCCAAGTGTCAGTGAAACACTTATACTTTAATACTCTGTTATACTCAGCAAAAACTCAGTTGGATATTTTTAAAATTTCATAGAGAGGAAAATAATTAAAAATTTGATGTCATTCATACTTCTCCATTTAGGCTATATTTGTAATGCAAAAATGCATATGGGAGAAGATCAACTTTAATGATAAGTAAGTAATTCACTTATTTTAAACAAACATATATGGATCCAAGTACTCTCTGTTCTAAATTTAATATGTCACTTTTTTTTTTACAAAAAAATAATTCCTTTTCAGAAATAGGAAATGGCTCTTCCTAGCTAGCATCTCAGAGCCCTTTTAGTTAGCTTGTATTTTGCAAATGCTTTTTTTTTTTTTTTTTTTTTTTTTGAGGTACTGAGGATTGAACCCAGGGACATTCTACCTTCTAGCTAAAAACCCTAGCCCTATGTTTTTTCCTTTATTTTGAAATGCGGAGGGCTTCACTAAGTAGCTGAGACTGGCCACAAGCCTGCGATCCTCCTGTCTCAGTCTCCCAAGTACTGGGATTACAGGCTTGTGACACTACACTTGGCTGCAAATACTTAATAAGCGCCTACCATGCTAAAAATGTGATAAGTATAAGAATACAAAAATTAATAGGCAATAGTCTCTCACCCCTAATTTATAGTCTGTGTAAAATACAATCAAACTTGTGCATGGTGGTACAAGCCTATAACTCCAGTATTTGGGAAGCTAAAACAGGAAGGTCATAGGTTTGAGTCAAGCCTCAGCAACTTATTAAGTCTTATTTCAAACTAAAAAATGAAATAGGGCTGGGATATACCATAGAGGCAGAATGACCCCAGGTTCAGTCCTCAGTACTGCTGAAAAGAAAACAAAATTTAAAAAATTAAAATTTGAAAAGATAATTATTTGAGTTATCTGTATTACACTAAAGAAAGACAGAAGATTAAGTTTTTTCACCTGAGCATACCAAGGAAGGGGACTTGGAGGTGGTGAAATCTGAAGTAAAACTTTGAGGTTAAATAGGAAATCATGAGTCAAATAAGTATGTGGTGGTGGGTAGAGAAGAGCAGATAATAGTGTGTGTGTGTGTGTGTGTGTGTGTGTGTGTGTGTGTGTGATCTCTGCAGTTTTGAAAATATCAAGTTAATTATGACTAAGAAATGGGAGAGAAATACGAATGTTAAGATAATGTTAGAATAAGTTTGACCAACCATTTTCCAAGGGCTTAATTTCTCAAAGCCTTGTCTTCTATAGTGACTGGCAGAGTGCTTCTCAGAGAGAAAGAGAAAGAGAGAGAGGAGCAGGGGAAAGAGAGAGAGAGAGATATCTTGAGAAAACCTTTCAGTCAAAGGAAATATGTACTCTCTGCTGGGGATAAGCGGGCAGAACATCCCACCTGACACACTTATCTTAGAAGAAATTGACATAGAGGTTTTGTTGCTTAAATTTTTTTGTAAAATAATTTGTGTTTTCTTTTATTCTGTCTTTTAAAAACAAATTAATTGGGAAATGTTCTAAGTTAACATGGATGCAATTTTTACTTTTATCTTTATGACTAGGGGATATGAAGGGCCCCAACTTATAAGAGTTGAATACGATCTTTTAATTTGACTACGGTGCAAATGCCTATCTACTATATTTGGTTTTTAGTATGCTACTCAGTAAACTACATGCTATTCAACATTTTATAATAAAATAGACATGTGTTAGGTGATTTTGACCAACTGTTGGCAAATGTGAATATACTGAGGATGTTTAAATTCAGGAAGCTAGGCTAGGCTATGATATTTGATAGTTTTGGTGTATTAAATGCATTTTGTCTTAAAATATTTTTTAAACATTCAATATGTTTATTGGGAAAGAATCCCACCATAAGTCTGAGAGTATTTGTAATGAGCATGTGTTGTGAGTATATATGTGATATTGTGATGTAAGTACATTTAGGCTAAGTTAATATTGTACTGCACTATTTATGAGTGGCTATAACATGCAATATTATCCATTTTGAATGAAATTTAAGCATTAAAAGAATTAAATGTTGTATTTGTAGTTTTCCTCAAATGTTCTAAGAATGTATATAAAGCATTACATTTATCTAACAGTTATCTTCTGATTTTAAGTCATTTTGTTGTAATGGTTACATTTTACTGGTATTATTCTTAATTTACAAATGGGAAAAAGAAAGCATAGACAGGTTGAATGTATGCCCAGAGTCAGATGGTATGTGGCAGAGCTGGGATTCAGACCCAAGTTTTTCTAACTCAGGATCCCATGGCCCTAACCATTATGTGGTATAGAATTTCCCCATTATTTGTTTATGCAAAGATAGCTGCATGGCTTGAATTATTTTCTATTAGAGCATTATAACCAATGATCTGAACTTGGGTACACTTCCAGGCTTTCTGATTCCAAATGTCATGCTCCTTGTACAGTGCACTACAAAATGCACAGACAGCTCAAGGAACAAAAAAAATTATTCAAAGTGCATTTGTTTATTCTAAGCTACATCAAAGGTGCACCTAGTCATAAAGAAATTCTAGAATAATTCAATTAGATAGTTAAACTATGTATGAACATGATAACATCTTTCAATTATTCATAATGCCCCTCTTTGTCATTTAGGAATGTTATTCTCTTTTAATCTTAAGTTGCATTTTTGCTTAGATTTGTAAGGTGAGAACTTTAAAAGCAAATATTTAGTGTAGATATCAGACATAAAAAATGACACATTTAAAGGCTGGGTAATTTATTAATGCATTCTTTATGGGATATTTTCTTGTAAATGTCAGAACAAGGAAGCAAGCAATACTTCTCAACTATTGCAAGCATAGGAAAAGCAGCAAGGGAAAGACTATAGAAGAGTAACAAATCATTTTTACTGGTTTATAAATCAGTGATCACCGTTGCATCACTATTGCTCTATCGAGCTGATTTAAATGGGTAGTACTGGTTGTCAAGTGATTATACTGTTGCAATAATTTGGATCTTGATTGTCTCCTAAAGGCCCGTGTGTTAAAGGTGTGGTCCCAGGGTGGTGGTAGGGGAGGTGGTAGAGCCTTTAGGAGATGGGCATTGTAGGAGGTCTTCAGATAACTGATGGCGTGCTTTAGAAGGAGACTGTGAGACCCTGATCCCTTCTTCTCTTTCTCTCTTGATCCTCACCTTGAAGTAAACATTTTTGCTTTGACATGCATGTCCACCACAGACATAAAATGATGGGACCAACTAACTGATCATGGCCTTCTAAGCTGTGAGGTTCCATTTAAGCTAAACTCAAAATAAACTTCTCTCTCTCTTTTTTAAATTTTCATTTCTGATTTTATTGAAGACTTTTATTGATGCACTCTAGTTTCACATTATAATGTAGTTTAGATGATAGGGACACACACACACATAGCACTAGGTAAGTAAGCTTCCCCCTGCCCCCTCCTCCCTCCTCGCTTTCTCTCCTCTCCCTTCCCCTCCTCATACATGAAACTGACATTGGTAGTTTCACTTAAATACATAACGTCGGTGAAAGTGTTACCTGCATTAATTCTCTTTAGATGAAGGTCTGTTCCACTCCAAAACAATATGTTGGAGAGCACAGTAACTGGTGTCTTTGTCAGTGGAGTATTTCTCGAGCTTAGCATAGTGTTCAGGAAACAGTAGTTGTTAGATATTTAACTAGTAAATTAAATGATTATTGTTATATTTCCTTTTTTCATAACTTCTTGTCTAAAATGCCATTAAGATGTTTTGCTATGTTTATAAAGAAAATTTTGATTCTGGTGTAAACTTCTTCCTTATATTTTGTCTCAGGTTTTTCATTACAGAGACAGAAAGCTAATGCACCTATTACTGAAGACCCTAATCTGTTTCTGTTTTAAAAAGAATTCTAGAATCAGACATCATGAAAACGGTATTAATAGTAGTTTGCACTTATTTTGTGCTTACTATATGACAAAGCCTACTCAAGCACTTTTCAACTAATAGTCCTCTTAAGATGGGGAGAGAAATTATAATAACTCCTATTTTACAGTGATGAAATAAAATCACATGGGGAAAGATTGTGGAGCTTGATGATATTAACATACCTAGGAAATAGTGGTGCTAGGATATGGATGAAGGTATTACAGTCCTAAACCCCAGGTTTTAAACTATTGTTCTTTTTTTTCTCCCAGTAAATGGCAGTTTGGCTTAAAAGACTAGATTCAACTTTGGGAATTTGGTCAAGCCAAGAGGAAAAAATAAAGAATACTGCCCTAGTTCAGTTCTAATGAAAATTTCTTTTAAAGCATGAGAACAGAAGGTATTGATCTATGCATTATGCATTCTCAGAGATAGTATAGACTTTAGTCAAGGAAGTCAAGAAATGCCATGGATGAGAAGCCAACTTAAAATTTGTACAGTGCAACTTGGTGGAGGAATAAATGAATAAAACAACGTATGGAGTTTAAGCTCAAACTGTTTCCCCTAAGTATAACTCCATGATAGTGTACTTTGGAACAGTTGTGAAGCAGATCTTTAACTCTTCCTATAGGACTTTGTACTCATAAACAAACTGAAATTTAAGGATTAAGAAGTATCCTTTCATCTTTGCTTTCCATACTTGCCTTAACACCCCCCCCCCCATCATTTTGTGATCAGTGGAAATGCTGTGCTTTTTATTTTCCTCTAAATTCCTTTCTCCCAGTAGATGGCACTATGCCTTCAATATTAAGAGCCAAAGGTGTGTTTAAATTAGCTTTCTTTGTTCTCCTCCACAGGACATGAGCCTTTATACTTAATGACTTAAAGATATATGTTGAACTAAGAGTCCTACAAACCATTACTCTAAAATAAAAGACATCTAAGCTATATTATACTTTATAAAATACTTTTAATAGCCAAACCAAAAGCAGTAAAAACAATGGTTTCCATAAGCAAAAGTTGAAACTTTATTTATGTGAAACTTAATAAGAAAATGTTATATATCTCCACACTGTGAATGATGCAGGGATGGTAAATAAATCAGAATGGCTGTATATATATATATATATATATATATATATATATATATATATATATATATATATATACACACACAAACTACATCATCTAATATGCCAGCTACATGTGACAAAGACAGCTGCTACAGACAGGTATGATGGAAATGACTTGGTGACTTGCATACCTTAGAGTGTGGGTCAGACCAATTGTTAGAAACAACATTTCAGAAAGTTCTACATCCATTAAAGAAAATTTTGTCATTATTTCCCTTACATAAGGAAAGAAGTGCATAGCCATGGTTTTGTGCTATTCAGTTCCAAATTTGTACAAACAGAAGAAATGTAGAAATCAACAAGATTTTTTCCTTAACTTACATAGAATTGTAAGTAGTCTGGGTAACACATTTTCCAAATCTTTTATTTACTTAAAAATGCTTTCCAAGTAGTTGTAATGATTCCAAGGCTTCCCAACATATTCCACAGTCATCAGTTTTAAAGTCTTTGAAAGGATTAAATATCTGGTTTAGAAAAAATATCATTAAAATGTAAAACCAATGTTTCTTGAAACTTTTAAGTTTTATTTCAAGTTACTTTTATTCCCCAATTTCTAATTTCTTAGGTTGAAAGTTCATGGTTCTTTATAGATCTCTCCAGTAGCTTCTTGCCACATATATTCACCTCATAAGTATATTAAATATTTTAAATACAGTTCTGTTAAACATTATTGCTTTCCTGGAGAAAATATATTATAGTTCTCTTTTGGTATTAATAAAACTTTTAGATTAGCCTGTTGCAATTTTTCTGTAAATCATATTATTATTGAGAGTAAATATTTTATATTCTCTGTAAACTTAGACTCAATTCACATATTATCTTAATGATGAGGAAAATAACTAACCATCAATACTGTCATGATATAATGCATAAATTAACGTGAATTTTGTCTGAAATTAAAAATTAGAATTTCTCTTACTGAGAATGTTAATGGCATTTAAACTACTGACGTGTTTATTTTCTTTTAGAGTATGTGTTATCCAAATTATACATGACCCTTTATTATTTCATATGATTATCTTATTTTATAACAAAACTTTACCCATGAAATTATATTATGTGTGAATTTACTTGTACACATCTTTATTAATGATGAATATTACTCTTAATTATTTGCAAATTCAGGAATACTTCTACTAGGAATAATTAGAAAATAGAAAACTATATATTGAGAGAAGAAAAAAGGTAAAGAAGATGACAGAGAATAAATAGAGGACTTAACAGTGATGCCTTGCAAATACTAAATAACAAAATAAAAAGCAGATGGGATTTTCATACCTAGGCTTTTATCATGAACTCTATTTCTAAACAGAAGAGAAAAGTATCTAAAATATGTGTTAGAAGGACTTGCTCAGTCAGATTCTAATAGTATTTAGGAAAGTTAAATAAAAATTCAATTCTTATGGTATAAAATTAGATAAACATTGAACATGCCAATAAACCACTATCCAAATATTGTATTAACAACAATAAAAGAAAATTAATTTATAGACATCTAATTAGTTAAGAAGTAGAACCAATTGGCTTAAATTATTTACCAACCTACTAGATCATTTATGCCAACTCAATTAACTCTTCTTAGAATAATTAATTTATAAAAATAGATTCATTTAGAATCTTAAATGTCAGATACCAAAAGCGAGTGGAAGTCTTACAAGGAGAAAAGTTAAAACAGAAGAGAGGGCAGCCTCATGATGAGATGTGTATCCTAAAGTACCCTAGAGGCACTATTAGAAGACTTTCTGGAAAAGCTATTTAATTGACTTGTCCTTTTGGTAGGAAATGATTTTCCCTTGAATCAATCGAAATCTTCTGGCTGCTCCAACCTATTCTTACTGACATAGTAAGAAGACAGAACACTACTAAATTATAATCATGCTGTTGAAAATGTTCCTATACCACAATAAAATTAAACATTCTAGCATTTGAACCTGAACTTGATTTTGCTGGGGACAGCAATTATATTTTAGGAAGTACTATTGACTTCTTTCAGCTTTGGAAAATGGGATCACTACATGAAAAAAATTGGGGGGTGAAACATTCTGAAGGAGGTTTATGAGGCCCAGTAGTAAGATATTTGTTTTACAAAAGGACTTTGACTTTTCAGAAAGAAAAAATTTTCTGGAATTCTAAATTTTCTGTAGTATAAGAATTCACTTACTAACTGGAGAACATTTGTACTGATATTATTAAACAATTATGGGTGGGGTGGGGATGTATCTTAGTGGCAGAGCACCTGCCTAGCATGGGAGAGGTTCTAGGCTAGATTATTAGCACTACAAAATAAATAAATAACCAAATAAATAAACACAATGAAAGATATTTGTCAAAGAATAAAAATTTTCCAATATTGCATATTGCTGGTACGGTAGTGTATAGGGTCAGCCCTGATTTTGTCATCATTACAAAATTATGTTAGCAAACTTAGGTGAATGTTATAAAAGAGTATGTTACAGCAAGACAATTAGATCAGGGGCAACTTTACTCTTTTCATCACTCGAGGATACAGTAAGTCAGTAGTCTGCACACTAGAAGAGGGCCCTGATCAAACATGCTGAAACTCTTATTTCAGATCTTCAGCATCCATAACTGCAGAACTTGAGCCCCCCCGGTTCATAGGTCATCTTCACCTTATTGGAAATGCCCTTGATCAACAAGGGAAGCAAAGGGAACATACTACAGGTTTAATAGAGGGACTCAGGGGTTTCTCTCACTTCTGCCCATGAACTTGGGGATATGGAAAGAAGGTCTTACAGAGAAGGTGGCTCAGTTGAATCATCCAGCTTAATGAAATAAGTTGCAAGCATAAAGCCAGTACCACTACTATTTTTTAAAGAAGAAAACCAAAGCTCCACGAATGACTGTCCCAGCAGCCATGGTGGAGTCTGGTAACAGCCACTGGCTACTAAGATCCAGGTGGGCAGCTCCGAGGGGACTTCTCCAGACAGTGATGAACCACTTCATCACTGAGGGTTTGACCTTCTTAGATTTTCTAAGAATGATGTAAACACACAACAGATGGCAAAAAAAGAATAGGACCAGCATCTTGACTTATTCTTGTGCCTTGACTCTATGGATACAGTCTCAGGTGGGAACAGAGATGATGTCTGTGTCTATATTTTATTAGTCTCATGAAGTTGCATAGAAGACAGAGGGAGTTACAGTTTTGATTGGGGCCTTGAGATTATATACTTTTAATAAATATATTCTCTCTTGAGAAGAATAGCCATATTCTTCGTTAACCATTTACACAAAACACTCAAGAGAATGTAGGTTTCTAGAAAAGAAATCATAGAAGTCTCCGTCCCCATTTCCCAACCTTAGCCTATCTTCTCTATCTACCTAATTTTCCTGGAAGGAGAAAGTATGTTTGTCTAAATTACAGAACACAGGCTACTAGGATATGTTTTCTAAAAGTTAAATTTTAGAAGAATTATAAATATACTTATGTTAATTTAACACATTCAACTATGCATTTTTTTTCTGATGCTCTTGAAGGTAGTCTTTTATAAGTCAAAAAAGTAAAATTGGAAACTGTGGCTTTGCCTTTGGGCTGTGAATAGGCAGAAAAGACCATTTGTCTAGATTTGGTTTGAGCTTCTTTGGAATTGTATTGCACAGTTTCTCCCAGGGAGCATCATTGCAGCGTAGCACCTCAAAGCTCAGCATTGACTCACCGGGCTGCAGTTCTGCTAATAATGAAAAGATACTTTGAGCTGTTTCATCATCTGAACCTACAGTGTTCTTGAATGGGTGGTTATCTAGGTGGTTCTGACATTTTTGAGTTCTCTAAGTATCATCTTACTAGTCTCATAAAAGCACTTCTTCATTCAACTTCACATTATTGTTTGAAATGGTAAGGCCAGATGATGCATTTCCTATCATCTGGTAGATCTCTTCTAGAACATGGATGCCTTGAGGTCATAATTTTCTGGAATAATTGCAACATCATACCATGACTTAACACTTTAAAGTCTTAAGAATCTTTTAATTTAATTATTACTGCAGAACTATAGCAATTATTGGAGACAATCCTGACCTTGCATGTAAATATTTTC
Organism: Muscardinus avellanarius; assembly: GCF_963383645.1. Taxonomy (NCBI): domain Eukaryota; kingdom Metazoa; phylum Chordata; class Mammalia; order Rodentia; family Gliridae; genus Muscardinus; species Muscardinus avellanarius. The sequence continues at coordinate 136,351,389 of NC_137787.1, read as the reverse complement.
CTGCCCCAAGCCTTTCTAGTAGATATGTTCCCTACCAGATATGTTGAGTGATGCCAAGGTAACACTCAACCTTTATATATGCTTGTTCAAATATACAGTACTCTAGCAATCTAGAATAGTTTTATTGGAGCCAATTTGTATGGCATTCTGTGTTTAATATTTTTACTTAATACCAAAAGCTCTGCTAAGAGAATTAGTAGTTAGGGAAGACTAAAGAACAAGTAAGTACATTACCAATTCTTCTAAAACAAACATTTAAAAAAAACAACTTACTATCGGCAGGGCATGGTGGCGCACGCTTGTAATCCCCGGGCTTGGGAGGCAGAGACAGAAGGATCGTGCAGGTTTGAAGCCAGCCGTGCTGGCTTAAGAGACCCTGTTTCCAAATAAAAATATAAAACTATAGGTGTCTGGGAGTGTAGCCTGGAGGTAGAAGGGTTTCCAGGAACCCCAGTACCACTAAAATAAATAAATAAATAAATAAATAAATAAACCAAAAAACAAAACAACAACAACAACAAAAAACAAAACGAACAAACAAAAACCATCATTTTATTTTTTTGTCTTTTTGGACTGGGGATCACACCCAGGGTGGTACACTTGCCAGTCAAGTGCTTTGCCACTGAGCTACATCCCATCCCCTAACTATCCTTTTTAATAATGAAAATATTGTTTTCAAACAAGTTTTATGCAGGACTCAAAGAATTAAAAGTAAATTGCTAACCAGATGTGGTGGTGCACACCTGTAATTCCAGTATTTGGAGACTGTAACAGGAGGATAACAGGTTTGAAGCCAGCCTCAACAACTTAGTGAGCCTCTCAGCAACTTAGAGAGAGCTAAATTTCCAAATAAAATAAACAAATAAATAAAATAGGACTAGGATTTGAGTCAGAAATAAAGTGCCTCTGAATTTAATCTCCAAATACAAACACACACACACACACACACACACACAAATTGCTTCCTATCTGTAACTCAAGATCTTTCACTGGAATACATTTTAAAACCATTGCTATAGTGATTCTTAATTCTCTCACTGGATTGTCCAGGAAAAGACATTGCTGAAGAGATGAACAAAATTGTTCTGGCTTGCTGCTGAACAGCTTTTATTGAATTACACATTGCCAAGATTATATTGGCTTGCATGGAGAGAAAAGAAACAGTCTTTGATGTTGTTTTAGTGCTGTCGACATTACTATGCATTATACTGCATGGTTTGTTATGCGCAGGGCCTGAGGTGTAAGTTTCTTCCCTGTCATACTATAGGAAGAAGTCTATTGTGGACTGTAGATCATGTAACTGATTCTATCTCTGAAAGACATACAGATCTATTTCCAGTTCTTCTGTAAAACTTAAGTAGGACATACTGGTTTATAGTGTTCTAACTTTTGACTATAAAATGTCCTTCATGATTTTCTTTTGTTTCTGTATGCTTTTCAAATCTTTAGTGCGATATACTTTAATATATCACTTGCTTAATGTGATAGAATCAGTTTCTGATGTTTCAAACACACTTCCCTGAGTCATACCATATGATCCATCTGTGTGTGTATATATATATATATATATATATATATATATATTCATATATTTATGTGTATACACACATGCCTGTACACATATATGTGTGTATGCACATATGCATAAAGTTAGGTACCAAGTATTGACTATATATTAGATAACATGCATAGTATACATACACACATACACACATATACATACATATGTATGTTCTATATGTGTGTTCTATGCACATTTATCTAATATATATTCTATAATTGATACCTAATTTTTATATAAATATATATTCAGATATTTGCATACAGAAAAATATAAACTATTAATCATTGAGATTTCTTGTAATTAATATAGTAACATAATGATCTTGATGAACTATCTTATAATTTCTAAATTTTTTTCAGTGACATTATTTTACATCAGAAAAAGTAATAATTATTGAACTTTAAATAATAAATACTTTGAAAATGGTGTATAAGGAATGATTAAACATAGTATTTTCTAAATAGCTAACCAATTTTGCATCATTGTTTTTGAAGCAATCTATAAAAATAATTATATCTCATATTAATATACAATTTCATATTTATTTATTTATTTATTTATTGGTACTGGGGATGGAACCCAGGGGCTTTTCTACATCCAGGCTATACTCCCAGACTTATTTTTTTATATTTTATTTGGAAACAGGGTCTCACTAAGTAGCTGAGGATGGCTTCGAACTTGTGAGATCCTCCTATCTCAGCCTCCCAAGCGCTAGGATTACAAGCCCATTACATTGCCACTATGCCCATCTCTAAAATTTTACTTTTATTATATGCTAACCTCCTCTCATTAGTCAGGGGTTGTCTAGCTCAACACTGTTTTAGAAACATAACTGATTTTGAGCAAGGAAAATTCCTAACTAAAATTAAACTCTATACTCTTCACCAAAGTGTGTTCATATATCTAGGTTCTGGACAATGGGTTTCAACAAGATTATCGTTTTGGTCATATAGCAAGGCTAATGAAAGGGAACTCACTAATCAAAGAGAGACCACACCTGATCCTTGCTTTTTCATTTTTTTCTTTCCTAAAATATAAAAATAATTTATGGTGTTCCAACAATTATGTTGGATGAAACTCTGATCTGGAGAATAGACCCCACAGTTAGGATGGAGCCACACACTGAGCGCCTCCATGTAGAAAGGCCCAGGTTTTGGAGATGCTGTGGAACTGCCTCTGATTCCTAAACTGTCCCCTTAGACTTCTCTTACATAAACTGTACATGCTAGATTCTATTTATACTTTTTTTTTTTTTGCAGTACTGGGGATGGAACCCACAGGCATTCTACCTCCAACATACACCCCAAATCTTATTTTTTATACTTTATTTTGAAACAGGGTCTCACTAAGTTGAAGAGGGCTTCACTAAGTAGCTGAGGCTGTCCTCAATCCGCGATTCTCCAGTCTCGGCCTCCCGAATGCTGAGATTACAAGCATGCGCCAACACACCCTGGCTTATTTATACTCTTTTCCTTGAGGCTTTTGTTTTATTTTCAGTTTCAGAAACTTTTCCAATCAATTTGGCCTACTGTATTTAAAAATTTTTTTATTAGTACATTATAGTCATACATCTTATTGGGGTACAAGATTGTAGAGGCATACATGCACACATCACTCATTTGACTTAAGCATTTTAATAATTGGGAGTGTGCTCTTCTCCAAATTTATTTTGATCATTTTAGCCTACTTTTTCAATTACCCAAGCTTCAGTACAATTTTTGTATTTACAAAACACTTTGTCAGTAAATATATTTGTGAATATTAACTAGGAAAAACAGATATGTGCCCGTTACTGTTTTCTGTTCCAGTATTACAGTATTGGTCTTCATTTGTTTTCTTTGTGTGTGTGTATGTATGTGCGTGTTCCAATGATCTATTTGTAGTTTACTTTATTCAGATTATGCATATTTATTTATAAATTTATCGTAAAATACTTATAAGTTTTGCTCTTGTCATACACAATGGATTTTTCTCTTAATTCTTTAAACATATTAATCTTGAAATAGAAGACTGTATTAATTTGGTTACTAGATATTTTTCTGAGTTCACTTAGGAGTTTTCATCATGTTTTAGATGATAGTCTTGAAATTTTTTAGTAGAAAATAACAATATACCACTTATAATTTTACTGCTTTTTCTGATATTTATTTGCTCGAGTTAATTTTTGTACTGTTGCACTGATTAGAATGCAACATACACTGAATACTGATGGCAATAGTACTATACTTCTATTGTGACTGACCTAAGTGAAATCTTTTTTCCATCATTAACTATTATGTAGGGTTTGATTCAATTTGTATGATGTCAGAAATGAATCATTCTGTCCCACATTACCATATCTATTTGTTTGGAATGAATGGAAGAACTATTAATACAATATAATCATTTCAATATTATAAATCTATTAGGTGGCTGTTACTCAGAGCCACATATTTTATTTGACATTTTAATTTAGTCAATAAACATTTATAGTACCAATCAATTCCCTTTTGCTTTTCACATTTTTTTTAGGTCTACCAACTACTTAGGCTATTGAGTACTTAACATTATAACCTTTTATTTGGTTTTCTTTTTTTTTCTTTCAAAAGTTTCTTTAATTTCCTTCCTTGAGGCCTCTTTTTCATACTGTTTGTTTAGATTTGTGCAGGAATAATTACAACAGAGCATTTGGTTTAATCAGTATTGGTTATTAGAGTGGATTTCTTTTTGTGGTTCTCTTACTAATACACAAGACCTGGAGGCAGAGAGAGCTTCTTGGAATACAGAGCTTATCATCTGGGTTTGGAAACTCTAATTTTTTTTTATCAATTTGATTTTGAGAAAGTATAAAATCTGAGTACATATAAAATATTCAGCCACATTGAACCAGAAGAAGTGTTGGTGATGGAGCCATACTTGACCCAGAAAGACACTTGACTGGTTTTCTCTGGGCTTATCACAACCAGCACCATCACTATGACTGTCATTTACTACTTGCTTATATTTACCGAGAAATTCAATGCTTTCCTAATATTCAAAATGAGATGATTGTGCTCTGAAACCATACAGGTTATTATTTTTTATAAATGAGGATGAAAAATGTAAGCTTCACTATATTATTCCTCTCCAGTCCAATTTTATATTGCTTGAGAAATGAAGAAGCAAAAGTTTCTACTTCCTGTTTGGTATGGCAGCCACCCTCTGCCAGATAGAGACATCTGTACCAAGCTATTAGCCTATTAAGTGACTCCTTGTTTTTTTTTTTTTTTTTTTTTTGGTGGTACTGGGGGTGGAACCCAGGGGCTTTCTACCTCCAGGCTACACTCCCAGACCTATTTTTATACTTTATTTGGAAACAGGCTCTCACTAGTTGCTGAGAACCTCACTAAGTAGCTGAGGCTGGCTTTGAACCTATGTGATCCTCCTGTCTCAGCCTCCCAAGTGCTGGGATTACAAGCGTGCGCCACCACTCCCGGGATCCTTGTTTTTTTTTTTTTTTTTTTTTTTTTCCCCATTAGAGGTATGATCTTTGGTTTGTAGTGGTCTTCCCAGGAAAAGATGATGAAAATCAGAAATGTCTTTTACTGTCTCATTAGTCAAATTATCCTGAATTAGAGAATGGTGAACTGGTCTTGCTTTGTTTTGTACTGGGAATTAACTCCAAGGGCATTCTACCTCTGAGCTACACTCTCAGTCCTATTTATTTTTTATATTGAAACAAGGTCTTACTAAGTTGTGGAGGCTGGCCTCAGACTTGCAATCCACCTGTCACAGTCTCCCAAATACTAGGATTATAGGTATGTGCCACATTTCTGGCTTGGTCATACTTCTTTTTTATAGACTATTCCTATGTACATGTTAAGTCAATGCCATTTGTATTTTCTCTTTTGCTTTGGCATCATCAGCATCATATTTCGCAGCTTTTGTTTAAACCTCATCCCCCCACCCCTTAGATTCAACTCTAACAAAAAGAAGTCTTCCTATTCTTGTGCTGACGATTATTCAACGAGAGCCTAAGAGGAGGAAGTAAAAATTGCATTCAAGTCACATCAGTTCATTCAGTAAATGAATCTTGAGCAGCCTCTCTGTTCCAGGCACCAGTCATCCCAGGCACTGAAACACAGTGGTGGCAGGAGCCATCACGCCTGCAGAGGGAGCTCAGCCTCTGGCTATTTTGCTCGACAATTGTCCTATCTTTTCATTTTGAACTATATCTTATCTTGAATTGCATGTACTTAGAGTAGTTCTCTTAATTTTGAAGTAAATATCTTATAAGTGGATAAAAATAAAATACTATGTACCCATAAAAGAGATTTAACATAAGGCCCATCATCCAAGCATAGCAAACTTTCACTAAGAACATCGGCTCCATGGTATGACAATCTCCCTGTACCTCCATTATGTAAACAACATGCATGCATTTAAAAATCCCTAGGTGCATGCAGAATGGTTTCATGGAAATTCTAATCACAAGAAATGTTACTCTAAACTACTTTTCATTTAAAAGTTGTTTGACACATGTGGTAATCTCAGTTTCTTTTACTTCAGTTTAAAAAAAAAACCTGTTGATACAACTTGATTCTCATAAATCTTTGATATTCTGTAGCAAAAAAAAAGGCACAGGCATGTTTTAAATATCATATATTTATTTTCATATGCTGATCTGAATGATTGGATCAGATTCTTTAAAAAACAGTAGTTAGAGCTGGGTGTGGTGGCGCACTCCTGTAATTCTAGTACTTAGGAGGATGAGACAGAAGGATTGCAAGTTCATGGACAGCCTCAGCTACTTAGTGAGACCTGGTTTCAAATTAAAGATTTAAAAAATAGGTCTGAGGGTATAGCTCAGAGGTAGAATGCTCCTGAGTTTCATTCCCAGTACCACACACACACACACACACACACACACACACACACAAAAAAAAAAAAAAAAACTAGTTAGGCAGCATATTAACCTTTATACTGCATAAATTCATAGTATTTAAATACAATCCCGATAGTATTATTCCACTTCAAAGCACAGCACAAATCTCCATTTATTCACTATATGATTTTGGTATAATAGACCAATTTTTTTCCCGCTCATTTCTATTCAGACAGACTACAGGCTTAATACCTACAATTCTATATTTCTTTATCGACATCATTTCTAATATTGCTCACTGCTTCCATGTAATGTCTGTGCAAATGCTAATTCATTCTTCAATTTTTTTCTCCTGAAAACTTGTTTCTTATTGAAAACAGAAGCTTTAATTGTATCTACATAAATTGTCATGTTCCAGTGACAGCTTTGAGGCCTCTGATTATATATCACTTAGGTATAGAGGGACTCTGTTCTCCCTAAACCAGTTTAGGCACCAGAGGTTTTTCCATGCTAATGGCCTTTATTTCTGTAGTTACAGAAATTCTGACAATTAACTTAATTAATTAGTTGTTTAGATGCTTATTAAAGAAATCCCATAAAACATTTGTTTGCATTTCTAGATAGGGGCTTATCTGTGCGTGACTTATGCACAAGGCAATATGAGTTTATGAGTTTTCCATTATCAGCAGGGGAAGGTCAGTGACAAACCAAGTCTGCCTCCTGAGCTGGGCAGAGCAGGAGGACTGACCAGTGTCACTGTTGTGCTCAATTCCTAAGTCCAGAAGGGCAGATGTGGGCCAAAGACAACAGCTGCAATGGAATTTCCAGCTAGGCATTTTTGTTTTCATCTAACATTGTTTGAAATCTATTATATCCCATACCCCATTCTGTAGGTTGTGGATAGAAAAATCAGTCACTTTTCTGGGGAAGCTCTCTACTTGGTTGGAAGAAAAGACCTGTGAAGAAAAGATTGCACTACAGCAATCAAGTGCTAAAGGTGCAGTCTGGTGGGTATTCATCTTCTCCATAATCTGTCATGAACCATTATGTTAACAGCCAGACTGCAGTTGAGGGACTGGCTTAAATTTTAGAAAAGAGTCAGATGTGAACAATCTGAAAACTATCTCCAAACTAGGGCCTAGAAGAGAACGTCAGGTCCATTTGGGACTTGTTCAGGAATAGTAACCAAACACAGCAAAGAATAAAGATGAGCTTAGAAGCCAAAGTCTAGAAAGGGGTAGCTATTTGACAATGAAGAGAGAGATGGGATAAGGTAGTTGTTGTGCTTCAGGGTCCTGAGTTTAATTCACAACATCATCCGTAAGAAGGAAAGGCTGGAATTCAGAACTTATGGTTTCCTCAAGGATCTCTGAATTTAGAGGGTAGATCAAGCTTATTCTTTAGCAGACGTTAAGGATGTGGCTGCTGCTTATTTCGGGTCTAGGTGGGGTTGACTCAGGAACTGGATGCATAGATTCCCAAAGTGGACAACACCACCTCCAGAAGGTTTGGAATAAAATGCAAGTACATGAAAGACTGCAAATGTGTCACTGCATCTATCTGTTTATTCACTTAAAGAAGGTAGATTTCCAGAGGGGAAGGCACTGAGTATTTTTCTGAAAAGGGAGTGGTAGGCTGAATAAGTTTGGAATCCCCTGCTAGAGTGTGATAACCTGGATGTCAAGGTGTTTGCTTATACCTCCTGTAGAACTGGGTGTGCAGGCGAAGAGAAGACTGAGTTTCACTGAAGCACAATGATTATAAAATGTTATATACACAAATCCTGTCTTTCAAAAAGTTTTATTTATATTTATTTAGTTCTATAAAAACGTAAACACTTAATATAAAAATATTTAGGTTAAAGCTCCTTTAAAAGCTAGTGTCATGACTATTGTACTCTATGATCTTGAAGTGTATAGAGCACTGTAGAGTTTTCAGGAATTGTGCAAGAAAATTAACTGATTAAATACACCCCATGTGATTTCTCATGTCAGAGTGTCTTAGGCTTGACATTTTAGGGTGCAGATATATATCCTGTGGGAGACTGTGCATTGGGGAATATTTAAGAGCATTCCTGGCCACCACCCTCAATGGGCCAGGAGGATCACCAACACTACCACTCCACCCAGATGTTTATTACTCCACCCAGATGTTTATTACAAGTGAATGTAATAAACAATATTTCCGTGAAGTTTTGGAGAAGTTAGGTAAAATCTGCTTGGAAAAAATAGATCTGTTCCAGGAGCACTGCTTCATCTTTTAGTGTTTGAATATTTTTAAACATTATATTTCTTATATAGACAAATATTCTTAAAAAATTTCTCATCGGGTGTGGTGATGTACACTTGTAATCCCTGTGCTTGGGAGGCAGAGAGAGGAGGATCGTGCAGGTTTGAAGCCAGCCTTGCTGGCTTAAGAGACCCTGTTTCAAAATAAGAAATAGAAAATAGGTCTGGGAGTCTAGCCCTGTACCACCCCCCAAAAAAATTCTCAATGCCTTTTATAATTTCCTTAGGATGAAGGACGTTGAATTGAAAGATGCCATCAAAACTCATCAGTGGGAAATATTTCATGAGCCACCAGCAGTACCACTACCTTGGAGACACATAATTCTATCATCCTTCACTGACCACAACAAAAATAATTTATAATAAATGCTGACCTATTGGGGAGATGGATGTCTTTTCTAGAAGAATTGTCATTGGAGCTTGATTTTTTTCCATAAACAAAAAAATTAATCAACCAAATACACCAGAGATACTGTTTTGCTTACCAAGTGGAGTGTAAGTGACAAGCCACAGAAACCCTAGAGAAGCTCTGATTTGCACTGCGCTCTCCCTTATCTTTGCAATAATAATATATGTAAAGACAATCCATTAATGTTAGAGATTGCATCTCATGGTACAACATCTCATTCTTCTTCATAGAGTTAAGGTTTGCTAATACGAAATAACATCACTCATCAAGTATGAGTTCATCTCTCAGCCTCCAGAATAGTGCTTGACACGCAGTAAATACTTCGCTAACTGAATAACTGAAGGATCACCAGTTGCCATGGCATTACCAGGTTTTCTTTTACAACAGAAATGAAACCTTTCACCAACTTGCTTGAGGCACTACTTGCAAGAGTGTCTTTTGTCATCTTTGTAGAGGTTCCTGTAGTGGGCATCTTGGTGCACAGCTTTGAGAAGCATTCATTTCCCCAGGTGCCAGGAGGGTTGGCTGCTGATGAATCATAGCTGAGACCATCCCAGTATCTGGCCTCAGTCAGAGCAGCTGGGGCAGCCCATATTCCGTGGTGGTTGACTTAGAGATGAAAAATTGTCTTTGACCATACATACATATATACATTTATTTATTTATTTATTTATTTATTTATTTATTTATTTATTTATTTTTGCAGCGCTGGAATTTGAACCCAGGGGTGCTCTGCTTCTGAGCTATATTCTCCAGTCTCCCCTTCCTCCTCCTCCTCCTCCTCCTCCTCCTCCTCCTCCTCCTCCTCCTCCTCCTCCTCCTTCTCCTCCTCATTATTATTATTATTAATTTATTTTGAAACAGGGTCCTGCTAAGTTGCTGAGGCTGGTTTCAAAATTGCACAGATGCTGCTCCTCCAGCACTTCCCAGAAAGCTTCTTAAGCCCAAATGTCCACCCAGTGTCAATTCTCCTAGGGATTTGATTTATAGTAGTTGGTATCAGTAGTACACGAAAAAACAACAATTTGGAAACAAATAGCATCTGATCTATAACAGTGAAAACACCATCCTGGGAAAGAGGTGAAATGTGGACAAAGCCTGGTGGGCTATGGGAAAGCAGTTGCTAAAATTTTCACTGGTGGTGGACTGGAAAAATTTACGTAGTTCTTAATGGTGTAATTATTCCCTTCCTCTGATCTCCAGGGATCATTTGGTAAAGTCGGAATTTAATGCTGATACTGGCATTATGTTTGTGGTTGGGGAAGGTGTTACTAGAGCCTAGCAAGTAGCAGCCAAGAATGCTGTAAAATATCGCATAGTGCTGGGCGTGGTGGCGCACGCTTATAATCCCCACGCTTGGGAGGCAGACAGGAGGATCGCGCAGGTTCGAAGCTAGTCGCGTGCACTGGCTTAGGAGACCCTGTTTCCAAATAAAAATCTAAAAATAGGTCTGGGAGTGTAGCCCGGAGGTAGAAGGGCTTCCAGGAACCCCAGTACCACCAAAAAAAAAAAAAAAAAAAAAAAAACCGCATAGTGCCCAGGTCACCTCCCAACAAGAAAAATTTATCCTGTCCAAAATGTCAACAAGGTTGAGGTTGAAAACCTCAAGTTACTGTAAAAGGACATGTGCACACAGTATTATAGGTATTGAAGAAACTATAAGTATAGAAGCAATATAAAATCAGGGTGACTCTTATTTTGAGAGTCTGAGAGTAACCATTCTCAAACTTAAGGTGAAATATGAATGTCAAAATCCCTTGGCAGCATATAAAGAGACTCATATCCCTCTAATAAAATCTAGGCTTTGGCCGGGCATGGTGGCACACGCTTGTAATCTCCGCGCTTGGGAGGCAGAGACAGGAGGATCCCTGGCTTAAGAGACCCTGTTTCCAAATAAAATATAAAATAGGTCTAGGAGTATAGCCCGGAGGTAGAAGGGTTCCATCCCCAGTACTACCAGAAAAAAAAAAAAAAAAGGCTCCAGGTCCAGTGCTTACTTACAAGACTAGCTGAACAGAACAGAAGAGCGTTTGAGTTCTCAACCTACACAAGGCTGCTTGATGAAGGCAATAGTTCAAATAATGCTACTTACATACAGAAATTTATCAACACTAATTTCAATGACATGTATGGGAAAGGAGAGGAAGCAGGGTGGGATCCAGACCAGATGGAAACATACAAAGTTCTGCATGTATATTTGTATGTTCCTATCACTTTGAACCTCACTATGAGGTATATATATATATGAGAGAGAGAGAGAGAGAGAGAGAGAGAGAGAGAGAGAGAGAGAGAGAGAGAGAGAGAGAGAAGAAAGTACAGTACTGGGACTGGGAAAGAAAAGAGGATTTTTTAGATTTGAGGTGCACTTGGGTCAGCTCACTTGCAAATCTTACAACCCAAGTCACCCCCACCTCTTAGTCTGTAGACTTCCCTCACACCTGCTGGAGGATGATGTACAATATTCTGTCTTGTAGACAATTGTGTGCTTCCCTTAGGATCTACTCCTATATTCCCTCCCTTCAATGAGTCCAGGCAAATAAGAGCAAAACCCATCCATCCAACACAGTGCTGGGCTTGCTAAAGGAGAGAAGGCCCTATGTCTGGAAGAAGCTGTGGGACCTAGGGGACATGAACAGATGAGTATCCATGGAACTCCATCGAAAGGGTGCTGGAGCAAGGGGGGCAGAATATAAAATTGGATAAAAGAGAGTTTATTGATATGCAATTATCTTTCCATAATACAGAGTTGAATATTCTGGGAAAGACCCCAGGAGATGGCAACAGTCCTCTGCTAGGCTGCCTCCTGGAACCCTGGAAAATAAAAGGTCACATTAAGTGATGCAGAAATGCTAGAACTGCCATTGTTGATTGTAGGTGAAGGGAAGGAAAGTCCCAGAGAAGTGGGGGAAGGGAATAGATATGTTAGGCTTCTATTATTGTGGAACCCTAGCACTCCCCGTGCTACTAGGGAGCCCCATTCTATAACAACATCTCTGATCTTCACCCTAACCTACATGAGACAAAGCCCATGAGCTTCTCTACAGTGTTGGTTCCCCTCTCACCTTAGTGCTTTGTAAACAATGTCTTCAGGGCCTAAGAGCTTCATGTTTTTTTTCCCCTACACCTAGCTGACCCTTAAGCAACCAAGCAAAAGAAAAGTAGTACACACTCGCACAAAAATTCTCAGTGCATTTCACATCCTGGACTTCCTAAGACCATCATGCTACTTTTTTTTTTTGTTGTTCTGGAGATGGAACCCAAGGGCATTCTACCTCGGAGTGACACCCCCAGCCCTATTTTTTATTCTTTATTTTGAAACAGGGTCTCACTGAGTTGCCAAGGGCCTCACTAAGTAGCGGAGGCTGGCCGTGAACCGCAGTCCTCCTGTCTCAGCCTCCCAAATGCTGGGGTTACAAGTGTGCACCACCATGCCTGGCTCATCATGCTACTTAGAAGACAGGAAAATACAATTCCAAATAAAACCAGGGGCACTCTCCTTTGGTGCATAAGTAGAGAAATGTGGTTTTGTATCTTCCTTTAAAAGACATGGTGGTGCTTTGTCTTTCTCAACTACCTCCATTTTTCTGTACTCCATTGCTATATTCTAAATTTTGAATGCCCCCAAAGGCCCATGTATTAAATGTTTTGTCTTCAGGCTGGTGCTATTGGGAGATAGTAGAACATTAAGAGGTAGAAAGTAATTGGGGTGTTCCCCTGAAGAGAACTGGGGCATCTCAATATCTTCTTTTTGTAACAAGTTTCTCTATAATGTTACCTTGCCATACCTCCCCCCATGGGACTAACTAATCACGAATGAATCTACAAAGCCATGAACCCAAATATATATTTTGCTTTATAAATTGACTAATTACCTCAGGTGTTTTGTTCTAGTGACAGAAAGCTGACTAACGTGTATATTCCTGGGTACTCACTTGACATATAATGCTTACCTTCTAAGAACAGATAAAAGTGAGTATTTTAGGTTGTTAATCTCTTAAATGTATTTGAAATTTCATATTTTAATGTCATTGATCCGAGTTAACTGATAAAATAAATTAGAAGTTGAATTTGAGTAAACTTTATAAAATATTATAGCAGTGTAACTGGCCTTTCATTGAGAAATTTCATCATAATTTAACCTTTAGCATACTAAGAAGGCTTTAAATTCTACTTTTAAAAATATTCACTGTAGAGTTTATTGCAGTTTATTTGGAAATACTTTTATTTCACATGGCCTCATTGAAATTTGCGATGGCATCTCTTGGCAACGCTACCTAGTGCTGTGACCTCCCCTTCATACTTTTTCCCTTAAAGTCAGCCAAAAATAAATAGAATTAACACATTTCACTCATGTAAATACATTTCAGCCAGAAAAAATGTTGCATGTTGGCTTACATTAAATTATCTGATTCTATTTCCCTTTCATATGAGTTTCACAGCTCTCTGGAACAAAATGTTTTGAATCTTGATGTCTAAGCTCTGTTTGAGAAAATTCTTTGTGGCAAAGAAGAAAAAAACCAATGCCTGACACATATCACTAAATGAAATGTTTTAATTATATGGCACACTATATTCTTCAGATGAGAAGCAATAGCTATAGGAACATTCAAATTTTCAGTAAAACTGGGAAGAGTAAATTATTCAATGATGTGTCAAAAACTGCTTCATCAAAGAAACAGAATTAGCCCAATGAACAGATGAAAAATAGGAAAACATTATGCAATGTTATCGTATGTAAAAATAAATTGCAAAGAAATAAAATATATTTTGGGGTATATAACACAGTGAAACAGTAAAATTCTGAATCAAACTATAGAGCAATCATCTGAAAATTTGGCTGCTGAGTGTCTATGGTATAACAGACACAATATAATTTTATGCAATGCTTCATATATGTTTAAGTAAAAATTTTATTTCACTTGTGAGCATCATAGACCAAAACTATAATTAATAATTATAAGTTAACAATGATTCATTAACATAGTTGTCTAACATTTATGTCTACTATGTACTAGGCACTATATAACCCAGAAGAAAACAAAGCCAATAAAATGAATTTTTATTTAATAGTTATGCCATCTAATTTCCTAAAGCACCCCAAATACAGATTCCTAACTTGAGTAGCCTTTCCTGAAAATCTGGGGATAATTAAGAAGAAATATGGAATCTGAAAGAGTTCAAGGAAAAGGAATAACAAGGATTTCCCAGTTCTTAGCCTTACTTGTCTCTCAAAATCAGTCTTTTTCTTTTTCATCCAAAATTTTTTACAGCATAAACTTATACTTCTTTCAGAAATACCTATTTCCTCCCAAGGGGCATGCCTTTCATGATCATGTCAATTTTTAGGAATATATTTTAATTACTTTGTAAAATGACCTCAATTTGGATTTGTATTTTGTGTCTTGATCATTATATTCAGGTTATATATTTTTTGGCAGAGTCTTATGAGTGATACTGCATTTTTTCTCAGTGCATTTTATCACCAGGCATAGGATGCCAATCTTTCACATAACTAAAGTTGTTGACTTTTATGATTCAGTTCAGATGGTATTCACAGGGTTATTCATTACAAGTGAATTGCTCAGTGTTTATACATACTAAAATGTTAGTGAAAAGTTCTGACCTGTAACGAGCTTAGAGGTTGTCACTTATACTTGCATCAAAAAATATGAACACACCAAAAATTAACAACTCTTCTTAGTGCCATACACTCACATATTTAAATTTTTCTTATTTCCCCTTTTTATTTTATTTTATTTTAATTAATGCATTGTACTCATACATCTTAATGGGGTACAGATGGTAGAGGCATACATGCACACATCTCTTATTTAGCTCTTCTCAATTTCCACTCCATTCTCTCCTCCTCCCTCCTTCTCATGTTTGGCTTGGTGATTGACTTTGATATGTTTGTAATTTCTTTTTAATATACTTTTATTGGTGCATTATAGTCTCACATCATAATATAAATCATGTTGATGGAGATGTATCTGCACACAACACTTGGTGGGCTTTCCCTTGGCTCCTCCCTATTCCTCCCTTCTCCATACACAGTACTGAGACTGACACTGGTTTTTCACATATGTACATAAATGTGAGGTAGTAATTTCTTCATTGATCCTCACTCTTTCCCTTTTCCTTCCATAGATCACCTCCCTGGCTCCACTAAAGTTTCTTTTCTATTATCTGGAGTCCCTCTGGTATCTCAATTACTCCCTAGCATCTGCATATTAGAGAAAACATATGACCTTTCACTTTCTGTGACTGGATGATCTTAACATAATGTTCATAATTTTTTGATGCACTGCAATTATCCATCAAAGTGAAATTCCATGTGTCAAAAAATGCATGCACCAGCTCTTTGTGTACTTTCCTCCACATCCCACCCTGCTCCCTATGTGTCCCCCCCACATTACTGAAATTCATAATAATTTATTCAAATACTGCCTTATTATTTGAACTGTTTTCTTTTTTCAGCTCTTCCTTTTTCCTTTCCTAACTTTCATTCCTAACCACCTACAACTATTCTACCATTTTTTCATTGCCTGATTTAAAGTTCTTTATGTTTCCTATTTTCTCTCTAGCTTGCACAAGTGAGAAAAAAAACATACCACCCTTGAATTTCTGAAAATCACAAAATTTCCATATTTCACAAAAATAAATTATATCATAGACCTAAAGATAATAAGAACCATAAAACTTCTTAAAGATAATAGAGGATAAAATCTAGATACCTTAGTTTTGTGATGAATTTTACATACTATAAGAGAATCCTTTAAAAAATGATGCCTGCATTTCTTTTTTTTGTGTGTGTGTGGGGGTCTGGGGATGAAACCAAGGGGCATGAAACCATGCTACGTCCCCTGCCCAATTTTTTTATTCTTTATTCTGAAACAGCGTTTCACTAAGTTGCAGAGGGCCTTACTAAGTAGCTGAGTCAGTCTGTGAACCACAATCCTCTGGTCTCAGCCTCCCAAATGCTGGGATTACAAGCGTGCACCACCACACCCAACTTGGTGTTTCTTAAAATTAAAATTTTCTGCTTTCTGTAAGAGAATGAAAAGACTGGGAGAAAATACCAGTAAATCACATATATGGTAAAGAACTGTTATTCAAGATAACCAAAGAAGCCTGAAGTACTAAAATAAGAAAAGAATCTTAAAATTGGTATAAGATTTTATCTTTACCAAAGAAGATAACATGTAAAATAACATGCAGATGACATGTAAACATATGACAAGACACTAAGCTCCTAAGTCATTAGGGAATTACAAATCAAAACAACAGCGAGGTACCACTCTACACATGTTAAACTGACTAACATCTAAAATCCTCACAATTCCAAATGCTGCAGAGAATGCAGACCCACAGCAACCCATTGACTGACAGTGTGAACATGGAATGATAATTGGGAAGACAGTTTGGCAGTTTCTTACCAAACAAAACACAATCTTTATACATTAAACAGAGATTGTGCTCCTGCATATTTACCCAATGAAATGGAAAACTTGTGCCCACACAAATACTTGCACATGTATGACAGCACATGTATGACACATTATTCCCAATCACCAAGAACTGGGAGCAGAATTTTCTTCAGTAGGTGAATGGACACACATATTGTGGTATGTCTATCATATGCCATATTTTTCAGCAACACAAAGAAATTATCTACCAACTCATGAAAAGAAATGGAGGAAATTTACAAGCATCTTACTAATTGAAAGAAGAAAATCAGAAGGCTAATTACAATATGGTTGCAACTATGACATTCTGGGAAAACAAAAGTATAGACAGTGAAAAGTTCAGTGGTTGTCAGAAACATTTAATAGATGAATGAGAAGATGTTTGCCAAAATGTGAAATTCTAAGTTCATAATTCTTCCTGCATTTATTGACTCACATTTTACCATGACAGAGAGTGGTCCCTTGCTTTCCATTTCTTTCACTCACTCATGCATTTGTATATTTATATCAGCATAGAATTATGAATTAAAGTTTTACTCCATGGGCTATAATTCCATCATTGTCATTATTTGGTGTTTTAATAGTCCCAGGTTTGGACAATGAAAGTCCCTTTCAAGTGGTTCTTTTAAACTTCTTTTGACATGTTGAAGTATTCTTTGATTCCTTCTTTTCTTTCGGGTACTACAAAATGTTTCAGTACCACTTCATACTTTTTATTTTCTTCCTCACTTCATACTATTTTGTGCTCTGGAATCATTTGTTTTCTGAAGAAGTCTTGGTGTTATTTAGTGGAGAATAGTATTTAGAAACTAAAATCTGGATTCTAGGTGTGTTCCTGGGCTTTCAGACATCTTTAGCAGGCAGAGTAGGAAAATACATGCACATATGAATATGTATAGACTTGATTACACCTGCATCTATTTCTATACCCATCGATCTATATGTGTTATAAATTATGAGTTGCCAATTTCAATCCACACTTACAGATTTATTATCACCTTATACTTCCTTAAGTAGTGAAAAATATGGATCCCCAAATTATTAGTATATTCACTTATTTTTTGTAGTATCCCTGTATATAACTTATTTGTTAACCATGTGAATTATTTCTTCAGCTTCAACCCATCCACACCCAGAGGTTCCTTCAGGCCAACCAAGGCCATGTTCCAAGCTGTAGTTCCTCTGGTTATATATCACTGTGATTTTATATGGTATAGAATTAAAGTCTTCCTCTCCAACTACACTTTGCCATAGTAAAGGAAACAGCAAAATACGTTCTTCTTCTGGAGCTCATGTGTGTTCCCTATACAGGCTCAGGTACCTAACTGGCCAGGGACAGTACAACGTGATAAGGCAAAACTTCAGTGTGGAAAGAAAGTCATTATCACCTTCCCACCTGCTACCATCCCTATCCAACACTGATTTGAAATGAGACTCCAAGGGATGGTACCCTGTGATCTGGTGTACACTCAGTCCCTGGACACTCCTATCAAATGCACAATGGCACTGCCAGACCAAGGACAAATGACCAGCACCATGTAACTCCTCTAGATACTGCAGGGAAACATGTCAAAGGCCTGGCCTTCCCCATGACCCCTGCCCAATCCCCATCCTCTTGTTTGAGGGCAACAAGGGGATGCAAAATTCTATTCATGTCACCAAGTTGCTGCCTTGGATGCAAGGGGAATAGAGATCAGAAAGTGAGGAAAAAGAGCTCAAGCAGAGTAGGACCAAGGCCATAAGTGTATTGGATTGGAATTGTCAAATCATAACTTTTAACACATGTATATTATGGGTAGATATGTAGATGAGATGTAAGGTGCCTATACATAGTCATGTGTGTGTATTCATGTGGGCTGTATGGACCCCCTTCCATGGAGCTATGAAGTTGGTGGGAGGAGACTTCATGTGTAGGCTGGGGCTCCTAGTCCCTGGCACATGCTCCATTGTTCAGTTGGACTTCACTTATAAAGCATAAATTCAAAGATAAAATTATTAACACTTTCAATATAATGCCCATAGAGCACTGACCTCCCAGTATAGGGGCCCTTTCAATAATGTGGTGTCTTGGGACTACACCCTATGGTCACAAGACCATGAAGCTGGTCCTGTATCTTTATGCAAAGAGGAAAAGGAGAGAGTCATCTCTTCTCAAGGGCCTCAATTATTTCAAGACAAAAAAAGCATTGGTGGTGGCTGTGGCCAGGCTGTGCCAGCGGTGACATTTGTTTTAATGTCACTCGAGGCAGTTTGAAATCTAAAGTATATGTGCAGTTGGGATTCCTATGACTTTAAAAGAGCCTTCTGGAGCTTCAAAATGGCAACTATGGGACACAGCACATTTCAGTAGCTGTAACAAATAAAGTTCAACTACAGCAGCGTTTTGACAGACAAAATAAGCAAAGCAGCGGAAGTTACTCATGAAAAAAAAAAAAAACACAAAAACAAATGTGAATCAAAACTGAGAGAAATCTAGTGCTCTGACTGTGAGATTCATTGCAGAAATCCCGAGCATATGACTGACCTGGTGTGGTGGCTGGTGCCATCTTAGGCCCCTGACCCAAACCATGTTTACTGTTTTTATTGCTGTAGCCTCAAGAAATTCCAACAAAAATTACAAGAACTTGAAGTGCAGAAAGCTTCTGCAGAGCTCCAAAATCTTAGGTGAGAAGAACCATGCTTCAGGGACCCAGAACAAGATCCAAAATTTTGTGCGCTCAACAGAGGCAGCACGCACAGCTGCAAACTGTGTCATTCAGAAACTCAGCCCACAGACAGCAAGGTAACTGAGTCTCCTTACTTGGTCCAGAAAACTGCCCCAAATAGTTGTGGAACACCAGTAGACTGGTACCTGGTGGCCCTTCCCAGTGGTAATCCAGTTAGAACCTCCAGAGACACAGGAAAGGCTCATAGTGCTCAAGGCATGATGCCTGTGCTGGGTCACAGGGTGTCACTCCAAGACTACACTGGCCACCTTCTGCAGGTGTGGGTAGAAAGGCACAGGCCCAGGGCTAGAAGGCACAGAGGACAAGGCCCAAGCATGGAGCTCAGAGCCAGAGGGCTTACACGAAACTTATTAACAGAGACACCGACACCCTGACACCTAAACACACAGCTGTCAGAGGTGACAGAGGGGTGCAAACACTCATAAAATGGGTCCATAAGTTGTCAATAGGTTATGGAGCAAATGAGAGACATTGTAATATACTCCAGAACCTATCATAGTGAACAAACATACAGATATTACACAGCCCCGAGCCATATATATGTAAATTAGCAGGACTGCTGTTTCTCTGGGAGGGTCCTTCGTTTTTATTTTATTTTTTTCTCTCATACTGTCACTTGTACTTTTTTCCTTTTTCTTAATTTTTCCTTTTTTCTAATTCCTTTTACAAACTTCCTCACTCTAGCCTATCTATTCTCTTCTCTCAAAAATCTTTTTTCCTAGCTGAATCTCCTTGTTTTTTTATTCAAATTATTTCATATCTCCATAACTAAATACTAACTACAAGAATCCTACTATCTAATCTTTTCTCATTCTCAAGCAGATACTACCTTATTATACTTAAATTCTTATTCAACTTAGTCATATCCTCTTCTATACCTGACTTCGTACCTGTCACCCCAGCTCCTTTCCCCTTACCAAACCCTCACCATTGAAAAAAAAAAATCACTGTGCACGAACCTGCTAATACCTCTAAATTCCTACTGTTAAGACTGGATAAGACAGATTACCCACAGAATCACACACAAAAAATATGCCAAGACATCAGAAAAACAAGTGCAAGTACCCTGAAAATATGAGAACTAGGAGCAGTAAAGATATAAGGGAAACAACAAATACTGACCTACAAGAAATACAAGGAGAATTCTAAGTCCTGATATTCAGTATGATGAAAGGCCTTACAGCAAGTGTACAGAAAATGAAAGAGGAAATGTAGACATTAAGAAAGAATCAGAAAGAGGTCTGGACTGGGCTTGGTGGCACATGCTTGTAATTCCAACATTCGGGAGGCTGAGACTGGAGGATTGCAGTTTGTGGATAGCCTCAGCTACTTAGTGAGGCCCTCTACAACTCAGTGAGACCTGGTTTCAAAAAATAAAGAATAAAAAAATAGGGCGGGGGTTGTAGCTCGGAGGTTCCATTCCCAGACCTACCCCCCCCCCGCCCAAAAAAAAAAGAAAGTAAGAGATCTGGAATGAAATGAAGATAGCAATAGAAAGAAATTCTGGAAGATTAGATGAAATAAAAAACAATATCACTGTTAGAAGACAGTTCATTCAAAACCAAAAGCATAGTCAACAGCATACAGAAGTCATTACAGCAATAAAACCTAAATACCCAACTATGGTACGACATGAAACATCTTAACTTATGGATAAAAGGCACTGAAGAAAGGATAGAGGTACAGACAAAGGGTATTTGTGATCTCTTCAGATAAATAATTTCAGAGAATTTTCCAAACCTGGAAAGAAACTTGGACATACATATACAGAACACCGTTAAGGCAAGATCAAAGAAGGACTTCCCCACATCATGTAATAATCAAAATGACCAACATAGAGGCTGAGGATAGAATCTTAAAAATCAGTGAGAACAAAAAAAGGATGAACTACAGGGGGCAAAACAATAAAAATTACCCCAGACTTTACAACCCAAGTCATGAATGTCAGGAGAGAATGGTATGATGCAATTCAGACCCTGGAAGGAAACAATGTCCAATCAAAATTGCTATATCCAGCAGGGTTATTATTCAAAATTGATGGAGAAACAAAAGTGTTTCAAGATAAGCAGAATCTCAAAAAATTCATGAATAAAAAGCCAACATTAGAGAAAATGCTTAAAGAAATAAACCACAAAGGAGAAAAAAGAGGCAAATTTCAGAACCAGAGAAGAGATTAAGTGGATCAGTGGGGCAACTAAGCAAAGAAGAAATAACATTACATAAAATAGAAGATAAAACACAAAATGGCAGGAAACAAAAATCATATTTCAGTAATAACCCTGAATGTCAAAGGTCTTAACTCACCAATTAAAAGATATAGACTGGCAATGTGGATTAAAAAAAACATGATCCAAATATATGCTGCTTGCAAGAAACTCATCTTACAGCCAAAGACATTCATAGGCTGAAAGTGAAAGGATGGAAAAAAGATATATCATGCTAATGGAGGCCCAAAACGGGCAGGGGTAGCAACATTGATATCCAACAAAAAAGACTTTGAGCTAAAACACATCAGAAGAGTCAAAGCAGGGCACTTTCTTTTATTAAAAAGAACAATTCACCAAGAAGATATGAAGATAGTAAATGTTAATGCCACAAATGTGTGTGTAGCCACATCGGTAAAACAAACCCTTCAGGACATCAAATCTCAAATAGACCCAAAGAAAATAATATTGGGAGACTTCAACACACCTCTTATGCCACTAGATTGATCTTCAAGGCAAACGATGACTAAAGACTCTTAAGTACTCAAGAAAACTATAAAGCAAATGGATCTAATAAACGTATACAGAATATTTCAACCAGGAACAGCAGAATACACATTCCTCTCAGCAGCCCATGGGACCTTCTCCAAAATAGATCACATCCTGGCCACAAAGCAAGCACCAGCAAATTCAAAAGATGTAATATAATTCCCTGCATCTTTTCAGACCACAATGGAATGAAAGTAGAATTCAACAACAGGAAGATCAAAAAAAACTATGTCAATACATGGAGAATTTAATGATATGCTACTGAATGATGAGTGGGTAAGATCAGAAATAAGGGGAAAATAAATTTCTAGAATTAAAAGATAGACATAACATAACAAAATCTATGGGACACTTTGAAGGCAGTATTAAGAGGAACATTTATAGCATTGAGTGCCCACATAAGAAGAACAGAAAGTTGCCAAATAAAAAACCTAATGACACATCTCAAGGACCTAGAAAGACTGCAATAGTCTAATCTCAAAGCCAGGAGAGGGCATAAAATTATTCAAATTAGAGCAGAAATAAATGAAATAGAGAATAAAAATCTTCAAAGAATCAACAGAATAAAATGCTTTAAAAAAATTTAATAAGTTTGACAAACCCCTGGCAAACCTAACCAAAAGAAAGAATCAACTCAAATCATTAAAATCAGAAATGAAAAAGGAGATATCAGCATAGACAGTGGGGAAATTGAAAAGATTATCAGAAACTATTTTGAAAATTTATACTCCAATTGGCTGGAAAACATGAAAGAAACTGATAGATTTTTAAGCACTTACCTAAATTGAACCAAAGGGAAACAGCAAGCCTAAAACAACCAATAGTAAGCACAAAAATAGAATAAAAATTAAAATAGCAATAAAAATTCTGCCATCAGAGAAAAGCCCAAGCCCTGACAGGTTTTCAGCTGAATTCTACAAACATTCAGTGAAGAACTAATCCCAATGCTTCACAACTAGTTTTAGGATATTGAAAGAGATGGGATTCTCCCAGACTTGTTTTACGAGGCCAGTATCACATTAATACCACACCAAATAGAGATACCTCTGGGAAAGAAAATTTAGACCAATATCCTTGATGAACATAGATGCAAAAATTTTAAATGAAATACTTGCTATATGCATTCAAAACCATATCAAGAGAATTGTACACCATGCTCAAGTTGGTTTCATTCCTGAAGAGCAAGGCTGGTTCAACATATGCAAATAAATACACATTATTTACCACATAAATAGAACTGAGAACAAAAACCACATAATCATATTAATAAATGCTGAAAAAGCATTTGACAAAATCAAACACCCATTCATTTAAAAACATTGCAGAAAATTGGAATAGAGGGAACGTATTTTAACATCATTAAAGTAATATACAATAAACCCAAAGCCAACATCATATTAAATGAGGGAGAAACTGCAAGAATTTCCTCTAAAATCAGGAACAAGACAAGGATGCCCACTATAGCCACTCCTTTTCAATATAGTCCTCAAGACTCTTGCCACAGCAATAAGACAAGAGAAGGATATAAAAGAAATTCAAATAGGAAAAGAGAAACTAAAATTATCTTGTTTGCAGATGACATGATCTTTTATCTAGAAGACCCCCCAAAAAACTCAACATAAAGCCTACTGGAGCTGATTAATCAAATCATCAAAGTTGTAGATACAAAATCAACCTAAAGAAATAAATTGCTTTTCTGTATGACAACAACAAATTCATAATGAAAGAAATAAAGAAAACAATCCCATTCCTAATAACCTCAAAACCAATAAAATACCTAGGAATAACCCTAATCAAAGATGTAAAAGACCTCTGCAATGAAAACTATAAAATATTAAAGAAAGAAATTGAAGAAGACCTTGGAAGATGGAATGCTCTCCCTTGCTCATGGATAGACAATAAATATTATCAAAATGGCCATTCTGACAAAAGTGATCTACAGATTCAATGCAATTCCTATCAAAATACCAATGAGATTCTTCATAGACCTAGAAAAATCAGTCATGAATTTTATATGGAGAAAGAAAAGTCCTATAATAGCCAAAGCAATTCTCAGCAATAAGAACCATGCAGTAAGCATCATAATCCCTGACTTCAAATTATACTACAGAGCAATAGTAGTAAGAACAGCATGGTATTGGCACAACAACAGGCACACAGACCAATGGAATAGAATACAAGATACAGAAACAATCTCACACTTATAGTCAATTGATCTTTGACAAAGGGGCCAAACTCATATGCTGGAGAAAAGACAGCCATTTCAACTTATGGTGCTGGGAGAACTAGCTACCCATTTGTAGAAAGATGGAACTAAATCCTTACCTCTCACCATGCACAGGAATCAACTCGTGATGGATCAAAGTCTTGGAAATCAGATCAGACACTGTGAAGTTATTAGAGGAGGATATAGGCTTACTATTCCAAAATACCCACTCCCGGGAAGGCCCAGTGCCGGGCTGGGGGCGGCGGCCTGGTCCGCTCCTGCCTGAGAAGGCCCGGTGCTGGGTGGGAGGTCAAGCCATGGGTACTCAGCGCTGCTGTGCTGTGCCAGCCATGATGCACTTACAACAGCAGATCCTGCTCTGCGCAGTGAGGCTGTGGTACTCCGCTTTTGGAAGGGAGAAAAAATTCATTGCTACCAAGTGCCTGATACCACAGCCTCTTCAAACCACACATACTGTCTTCTCTTATTCAAAAAAAAAAAAAAAAAAAAGAAAAAGAAAAAGAAAAGAAAAGAAAAGAAAAGAAAAGCCGGGAAGATGGCGACCGAGAAAAGTGGGGCTTAAGAGCCCCGCTAACAACCAATCTCCATTACCACAAAATCAGCGCCTTTCATAGCCAGAAAACACCATCACCAGAGAAACAAAAAAATCACCAGGCTCCAAAGGTTTATATATCTGCCTTTAGAATAGTACTACACTGTTTCAATTATTGTAGCTTTATATGGTTTGAAATCAGAAAATATATATCTTCTAGCTTTGTTCTTTTTCAAGATCGTTTTGGGTATCTAGTGTCCATATTCCATATTAGGATAGAATTTTTTTCTGAAAAATAAATATATAAATATATGATAGTTTCACCTAAAAAAATAGAAAAAAAATATTCTCTGGTAAGTAAGAAAGTAAAAAGAAATATTGAAATGTTATCTTTAAGTCATCAAAAGCTTGGTATCAGACAAATGAAACTGTTATGTGAGATTATCATTTTTAATTTTGGATAAATTGCTATAATACTAGATGTCAACCACTAAGCCAAGCATGGGAGGGAGGGATGGGGAGAGAATGGGGTGGGGATCGGGTGGGGGCTGACTGGGCGATGTGTGCATGTATGTCTACAAAAGTTTGTATCCCACTATGATGTATGAATACAGTGCACCAATAAAAAAAAAGGAAAAAAAAAGAAAAAAGAAAAAAAAAGAAAAGAAAAGAAAAGAAAAAGAAAAGGAAAAAAGAAAATAAAAAATATTGAAGAGGGGTCAAGATGGCCGTGGCAGCAGCCAGGATTCTGGAGATGCAGACAAAACATATCCAACTGACCTGGAACTTTTGGAAAAATTCCCCATGAAGGTGGACTGTTTCTTCCTTACATGCTTAAGAATCCTGGACATCATCTGTAAGAACAGCGCTCAGTGAAGACCTAGGAGAAAGGTGGTGTTGGCAGCGGTGGCTGTGGTGGAGGTGGAGGCTTGTCTTTGGGAGAGGCAAAGATCTGATCCAACCCACCCTGATTTTCTGAAGAAATTGCCCCAAAGGTGGAGTGCTATTGTCGTGCATGCTCAGGAATACTGGACAACATGCAGTGTGGGAAAAGAGTTTGGGAAAGAATTGAGGTGGTGGAGGGAGCGGCAACAGCAGGGGCCAGTACTTAGGAGAGGCAGAGATCTGATGCAACACACCTGGATCTTTTGAAGAAATATCCCCAGAGGCAAAACACTACCACCACGCATGCTCGGGAACTTGGAACAACATGCTGTGTGAAAAGGGTGCTTGGATCGAAGCCTGCTGAGGGGTGAAGCCAGTGCTGGGGACAGCAAGGCCAGGATCAGAGCCTGCCATGAGGCAAGGCCAGTGCAGGGGCCTCCGAGGCTGGGATCAGAGTCTGCCAAAGGGTTAGGCTGGTGCCAGGGCCATCAAGGCTGGAATCAGTTCCTACCATGAGGCAAGGCCGTAGCTGGGGCCTCCGAGGCCAGGATCAGAGCCTGCCGAGGGGTCAGGCCTTGCTGGTGCCAGCAAGGCTGGGATCGGAGCCTTCTGTGAGGCAAGGCTGGTGCTGGGGCCTCCGAGGCCGGGATCAGAGCCTGCCAAAGGGTTAGGCTGGTGTCAGGGCCAGTGAGGCTGGGAATTGGAGCCTGCCATGAGGCAAGGCCAGTGCTGGGGCCTCTGAGGCCAGGATTGGAGCCTGCCAAGGATTTAGGCCTGTGCTCTGACCAGTGAGGCTGGGATCAGAGCCTGCCATGAGGCAAGGCCAGTGCTGGAGCCTTTGAGGCTGGGATCGGAGCCTGCCAAAGGGTGAGGCTAGTGCCGGGGCCAGTGAGACCGGGATCGGAACCCGCCATGAGGCAAGGCCAGTGATGGGGCCTCTGAGGCTGGGATTGGAACCTTCCAAGGGGTTAGGCTGGTGTTGGAGCCAGCAAGGCTGGGATCAGAGCCTGCCATGAGACAAGGCCAGTACTGGGGCCTCCGAGGTCGGGATTGGAGCCTGCCATGAGGTAAGGCCGGTGCCGGGGCCAGTGAGGCTGGCATCAGAGTCCACCAGGTGGCCAGACCAGTGCTGGGGCCATTAAGAGTGGGATCGTAATTTGCAATGTGGAATACACAGAGAAATATCACAGAAAATAAAAAACCAAATGCTTTCCCTAATATGCAAAAACTAGGAAGAAGTAGGTAATAGGAGGAGATCTAGTTGAAGAAAGGGCCCTATAGAGGAGCAATTAAGGTGACCAATCAGAGGGAATGGGATGCAGAGGATGGAATCTCTTTAAAACTCATGATGTATGTAAACAAATGTACCAAAGTTAATCACCAATCAAGCATGGGATTGAGGGAGGGGGAGGG
The DNA here is from genome assembly GCF_963383645.1 of Muscardinus avellanarius. NCBI lineage: Eukaryota > Metazoa > Chordata > Mammalia > Rodentia > Gliridae > Muscardinus > Muscardinus avellanarius. The sequence continues at coordinate 136,324,283 of NC_137787.1, read as the reverse complement.
AATGGGATGGGGATTGGATAAAGGCTAATTGAATGATGTGTGCTTGTATACACTCACAAGTCTTGTGTTCCATTGTGATGTATGACTACAATGCATATATATATATATATATATATATATATATATATATATATATATATATTTCCAACATATAGGCACAGCAGTAACTTTCTCAACAAGACCTTCAAAGTACAGCAAATTAAAGCAAGAATTAACAAGTGGGATGGCATCAAACTAAAAAGTTTCTTTTCATCAAAGGAAACCATCAAGAACCTAAAGAGAATGCCTACAGAATGGGAGAAGAACTTTACCAGCCACCATTCTGATAAAGGGCTAATATCCAGAATATACAAAAAACTCAAAATACTCTACACTAGCAAAATAAATAACCCCATCAAGAAATGACCAACTGAATTGAATAGACACTTCACAAAAGCAGAGATACAAATGGCTAATAGATACATGAAAAAATGTTCAGTATCAGTCATCAAGGAGATACAAATAAAAACTATGCTGAGATTTTATCTAACCACAATCAAAGTAGCAAGCATAAAAATGTCAAATAACAAAAAATCTTGGTGAGGATGTGGGGAAAGAGGAACTCTTTTATACTGTTGGTAGGAGTAAAAACTAGTTCGGCCACCATGGAGATCAGTGTGGAGATTCCTTAGAAAAGTGGGAATGGATCCACCATATGATCTGGCTATACCACTCCTGGGTATCTTTCCAAAAGGGTTGAAATCACAGAACTACAGTAACATATGTATACCCATGTTCATAGCAGCACAATTTGTAATAGCCAAATTATGGAACCAATCTAGGTCTCCATCAAGAGATGAATGTATTGCAAAATTATGGGAAATACACAATGGAATTCTACTCAGTAATAAGGAAGAACAAATCACATCATTCTCAAGAAAATGGAAAGACCTGGTTTACATTATGTTAATTGAGATCAGCCAAGCACAAAAAGAGAAGGGTCATTTGTTTTCTCTAATATGCCCAAACTAAGGATTATTAGGGATATCAGAGGGACTCCAGATAATGGAGAAGAAACCTCAACAAAGCTAGAAAGGAATCATAGAAAAGGAAGAAGGCTGGGATTGATTAATGGAGGAGCTACATTTGAATATATGAATAAGTATGAATGTAGAATGGTCAACCTGGACACTCATTGTTGGGAGGGCAGGAAAGGGAAAGTGGGGTGGGGGGATGTCACCAAGCACTGTGTGAATGTGTGCCTTTTCCAATATGATCCACGTAAAAAATGGCACTGTCAATACACTTCACAGGAACTTTAAAAAGGAGTTAGTTAAAACAGTGTATATGACTGGAATTGCATTCAAAGGATGTTCAAACTGAACTCTGCTGGTGCTGGTACCCCAGCCTAGCCCTGTCTGTAGTGATTGACACCTGCAGAGGCTCTACTCTGTTGCTGAAATCCTTGGCATGGCTTGGCACATGAGGAATATTTAACAAATGTCAGCTGCATGAATCACAAAGCACCTATGCATGTTCCAACATCACATTCAAGGCTGTTCAGTCTAGTTAATGTCCTGCCTGGCTTAACTCTTGGTATTATGAACACATTTATATCTTCCACCTTTGCTAAATTATAGAGCTCAGATTTGTCTAGGGAAAGAATAACTACAAATTTTTGTTTCTAGGTAGCAATTTCTTCTGAGGAAAAGAACCCCCCCAACAAAAGTCTTACCTCAGCTGTGCACGGTAGCACATGTTTGTAATCTAGTACTTGGAAGACTGAGACAGGAGGATAACAGGTTCATTGTCAGTGTCAGCTTTTTAGTGAGGCTCTCCTAAACTTAGTGAGAATCTGTTTTAAAAATAAGAAATAAAAAATAGGGCTAGAGGTGTAACTTGAAAGTAGGATGCACTTGGGTTCAATCCTCAGTACCACACACACAAAAGACCTACCTTCAAATATATGTTTCTCCAATTGATATTTCCCTATCTATTATCATTTGGGATGAGCATATTGAGCACTACTCTGATAAAGAATCAGGCATCAACTCTAACAGCTATTTAGAATCAAATTACAGTACATTTTACAAGTACTTACTCAGGGATGGAAGTCTTTCTAGAGAATATGTCCAATAACTTCTAATGCACTAATTGCAGTAACAAGTAGGAGTAAACTGTGACAATGTAGGTGTACAAGAGATACCACTATCCTCTGGATTCTTGAGAGAAAAGACTAGGTCCTGTTATGTGGCAGGACACAGAGCCCAGGACATGTAATGTTTCATTAATATGACTGCATTTGTATTCAAACTGGAACATTGGTGACTCTGGTATCTCAGCCTTTCCCCTGGCCTCTAATCTCCACAGTGTGGTGATGGACATGTACAAAAGGTGCCGGGATGGGCCTTGTAGACTGTGTACTCTTTCAAGTCCTGTGTAAAACACAGTGCCCAGATACTTCTTTTTCTTTTTTTCTATTTGCCTTTCCTTTTCTGTTCCTTTCTTTGCCTTTACCTCTCTCCTTCCTTCCTTCCTCCCTTCCTTCCTTCCTTCCTTCCTTCCTTCCTTCCTTCCTTCCTTCGTTCTTTCATGTGTTACTGGGAATTGAACCCAGGAGCATTCTACATCTAAGCTACAGCTTTATTTAATTAATTAATTTTATTTATTTTTGTTTTGAGAGGGTGGCCTCTAACTTGCAATCCTGTTTCCCAAGAACTGGGAATTTATTGTAATTTATTTTTAGTTCTTCACCTCAAAAGAGAGTAAGGTGAAATAGAATAAAGTATTGATGGAATAAATTTTCACATTTTTATGTGTGTGTCTCAAAGACTCCACTTTTGAGATGAAGGATGGTGACAGGACTCTTGAGCGCTCCCCTCAGTCTTTTATTTGCTCAGATAAATATGGTCTGAGAAAATATTATGACCTTGGCAAAGTTGCATGTGAATGACTTCAGGATCATTTTTTCTCTCTCCTTCACTTGAGTACCTAATGCTTCAGTGGCTTTCTATTATCCCCATTCAAACAATACTCTCAAGGTGCAGTGATAAAGCATTTACTCAAGAGTAGGGGGATGTGTTCATGGTCAAGTTCTGTAATGCACTCATCATTTAACCTTAAAAACATCATATTATCTTTCTGAGTTTCCATTTCATCATCTTTAAAATTAGTATATTGATACTATCTTATGAACTATACATATCATCTAAAATCTGTTCACATCTGAACTACTGTTTAAATATTTTTCAAATAGACATACCCAGGGATCAATGAGCTAGCTTTTCCATTTTCATGTTAAATTTAATAGAGAATTGTTATCTTTGACTTTTTACCACATAAATAAGATATGATAGAATTCAGAAAGTGAAGTATGTTCATATAGGTATACATATTGGATAAAAAGAATCATAGAAGGTGACATTGAAAAATGTATGTGGTAGTCTGATGTTCTCATAGCTGAGGAATTTTTTTAGCTCTTGATACTTCAGGCTCTAAGCTAGGCATAAAAGTTCAATATGATTCATGAAAAAGTTGTTTTTGTTACTTTGTTAATGATGTAACCTAACCATGATAAGAGACTCAAGGAATTCAAAACCACCAACCAATATTCACAGTTCATATCTTTTGAATTTAACCGATTCAGCACTTACACTTGGTACACCAAAAGTATATTGAATAGGTAGAGTGGGTGTTAGATGATAACTATTTTAGTTTAAAAAATAAACTGCAGTTGAAAATTTCTGCCATCCCTAAAGCTTGCCTGTATGGATTACATCTGACGTTCTGTTATGGGTTTTAAAATCAAAACATTCTTTGATGCCTATGTGAATGTCAGCATATTGAAGAAAGACCCAAATGTAATATAATCAGTATAAAACAATTCCTTTGCTTAAAATAAGATGTTTAAGGTAGGTGATAATTCCAAAATTCAAAAGCCATTTTATTTGAACTATTAAGAGGTAGCAAAAAAAAAAACTCTGATGAAAAAGTACACAAGAGAATCGCATAATATCCTGATTAAAGTTTTTAAAAACTGCTTGTTTGCTTTTCTTGACATAATGAGTCACCAAATTGTGAAAACACATATTTATTCCCATAAAAAAACACTAAACTGTAATCTTTAAACATTAAATTATCATTGATTTACCAGCTAAACCTAACCTAGTAAAGCTATCTATTATCTAAGAACTGGGAAAAACTTTTAAATTATCTTAAGGACATTTTAATTGATTTAATGAGTGAAGAAAGAGATTCAGAAGTTAATCTTGGTAATTCATTCACTTGCTCCAGTAAGAACAATGGCACAGTCAAATAGGGTAATTAAGGATAGTTTAATAAAAGAAATATCTACAAAGACATGGTTTGGGTTAAGGTAACTAGTAAGGCACCATACACTTTAGGATTAGCAGTAGCAGAAAGCTCTTGCCATCCTAGGTTAGAAGGGAAATGGGCATTAGGAACCAAAAAGCAATGCCACTGTTGCTTGGGATGTGGCTGTCAGCACCGGAGTTGGGTGCCACACAGGAGATCTGGTTTTGGGCAGGATGACAAAGCCCCTGCCCACCTGCAGCTTGGGAAATAGATGCTCTGACCCACTCTCCTTCCACATGTAGATCTTCATCTAATCTTTTCAAAGGCCCAAGTCCAATTGGAAGTTAGAGGGAGCTTGTGCAATTCATGAGGTTCATCCTTGGAGGGCACAGAGGAGGATGGAGCATGGAGTATGGAATGGCACCATGGCACATGCCTGCTACCACTTTGCTTGAGAGGCTGTGACAGGAGTGTATTGCACTTTTGAGGGCAGCCTCAGCATTGTGGAGAGACTCTCAGGAACCTAGCAAGACTCTGTTTGATAAAAAAATAAGGCTATAGTTTAGAGGTAAAATCCTTAAATCTTCATTACCTGTCTCCCTACACACACACACACACACACACACACACACACACACACACAGAGAGAGAGAGAGAGAGAGAGAGAGAGAGAGAGAGAGAGAGAGAGAGAATAATTTGAATATGGAGGAAAAATGCAAAATCTCTTTCACAACATTCATTTTGTTAAAAATATTTTACTTTATAGTGAATTTAAATCCCCTTAAAGTATATTTTCATTTAAGAAAAATATCTTGAGCCATGGTTGAAGACATATAGCTTCTGTTCTTCATGGTAAAATTTTCAACTGTATTTCCACCTATATTCTCTGTCTCTGTTTACAAATGCCTTAATCTAATGTTGTTAAGGCATAAATAATGCTGTATGTGCTCCGAGATTTCTTAAAACTACTTCTTCAAGCAGTCGTTTAAGAAAAGTTTCATGATCACACACTTGATGACATTTTATGGCATAAAAATATCTAACCCTAAATTTGCTAGAGACATGTTTTACATTATTTTTGAAAGGCTGTATTCACTGCCTCACACATATTTTAAATTGGGTTATTTTTATGGGGACTGAGAAATGCTCTGCCATTTCAGAGTGATAGGTGGAATGTAAACATGTGCATTGAATAATACATTTGTTTAAGTGAGTTTAAAATGTTAATTACCTTGAAGGATTTGTTGTTGTTCTCTTTTGCCAAAAACAATCACAGACACACTACTTTCATTTTAAGAGTATATCCAAGTAATATGAATGAAAAAAAAATAAAAACTATCCATTGATGAATTTACAGGAAGAAAGCATCTTATTTGAATGTTGTAAAAGTTATGCAATGGTCATAATTTCCTACATAGAAGCAACACCAATGTCATCCTTGTATATTGTCTGATGCAATTTTAATTCATTAGATTTCTTTGTAACTAATACATGTTGTGACAAGAAATAACCTCATTTCACCTTTTTATTTACATCTAAAATTTCTAGAGCTAGGCCTGAGGGCACTGCCTATAGTTGCAGCATTCATGAGGCTTCTTGATATAATATGAGGTCTGGGAAAGATAGCAACACCTGTCTCATACAAAACTATAACCAATAAAATCATTTCTATTTTTTCCTGAACCTTAAGTAATTACTAATAGCAATACTTGTTTTCCTTCCTTGCTCTCTGAGAATGTCCCTGTTTCCTTCAAACCTTTATGTGGAGATCGCTGCTTCTGTGCATTTGGGAATGCTAACTGTAAATAAAATTTGACAAAATGCTGAACTGAAAATTAACTGAAAAAATAGCAGATGAAGTCACTTGTATCAAGTCTAAATTTGGTGATACTGTAAAATGTGGTGATGGATTTTGAAATATTTCACTCATCTTAAGTCCATGGGGAAGTATACAATTTTAAGTATGATGGACTTAAAAGTTTGAATTATTAATTTCTTTAACATCTTTAATAGATGTTTTTTCTGCCTAAAAGGGCATAAAGAAATCTTATCATGATCTCAGAACCCAATAAAACTATGATATGCAGTGCTGTAGATAGCTTTAATAGAATTAAAATAAAACAGTGTACTGAGTAAAAAAAGCAAATCATATTAAGTTTAAATATTGCAGTGGGCTCTTAATGTTCTCCATTGAATCTGTCCTCAATCAGCCAGTCAATCATGAGTGACCATTAAGCTTGTCTCTTCAGCAAAACATTCTCACTCTGAAGTAATGTAGCAGGTTGATAATTTATATTATAAGGATAGAAAAATGTTAACTAGTAAATATATATAAATTTTGATAAGAATAAAATGTCCATCACATCATCAGTAGTTATAATTACTGATAATTACTATTTACTTTAAAACTTATCAGAGACATACTGTGTAATAGTAGGTTAAAGATTATTAGTGTTAAACCAATGATATGTTGACTTAAATTCTGGCTTTAACATTTAATAGGTTTTGAATGATGCCAATTTTCTTTGTCTATTTTCTCAGAGTATTGCTTACCTCCCTGTTTATGTAGTTTGTCCTTCCTTCCTTCCTTCCTTCCTTCCTTCCTTCCTTCCTTCCTTCCTTCCTTCCTCCCTTTATTCCTCCCTTCTTCCTTCCAAGTGTTCTGTCACTGAGCTACATTCCCAGCCTTTTCATGTTGTTTTGGGGAGGATTCAATAAAAATATACCAAATTGTTGGTAAGAATAACTTGGAGAAGCAATCTGGAACAAAGTGGAAATGCAATAAATTTTTCTTTTTGTGGTACTGGAGTGGAACACAGGGGCTTTTCTACCTCTGGGCTGTACTCCCAGACCTATTTTATATTTTATTTGGAAACAGGGTCTCACTAGGTTGCTGAGAGCCTCACTAAGTAGTTGAGGCTGGCTTCAAACTTGTGTGATCCTCCTGTCTCAGCCTCCCAAGCACAGAGATTACAAGTGTGTGCCACTATGCCTGGAAACATGCAATAAAATTTTATCCCAAGTTTTTTCCTTCTTTTTTGTTTTCTTTAAATTCAGATTACATAGAAAAACATAAAAAGAAATTCAGATTTTTAAAAGTTACTAAGAAAGAAGAATTATTAAGAAAGTGATGAGCTGGGTGTGGTGGCACACGCTTGTAATCCCAGCATTTGGGAGGCTGAGACCTGGAGGATCGCGGTTCGCGGACAGCCTCAGCTACTTAGTGAGGCCCTCTGCAACTCAGTGAGACCCAGTTTCAAAATAAAGAATACAAAATAGGGCAGGGGGTGTATCTCGGAGGTCGAATGCCCCTGGGTTCCATTCCCAGACCTGCAAAAAAAAAAAAAAGTAAGTGGTGAAACTACAAGAGAAATCTAATAATAAAATTTCATGTATTTGTTTATTAACAAACAGATGTTTAATATTTATCATGTGCTTGGTACTGATCTAAGCACTTTACAAATATTTACTCCATTAACAACACTATGAGGTTGGTACAGTTATCACTTACTACTTTAAAGATGAGAAAACTGAAGTACCATGAGGTTAAGTAATTTCCCCAAGTTTAGGCAGCTAAAAGTACCATATTAAAATAATTATAATGAAAGTACATGCATTCTGTTTCCAGAGTTCATGCTCTTAACAACTACATATACTATTTACTAACGTGATGACAATAATAATGTCTAACATTTGTGGTAATATGTGGCATATACCTTCTAAGCAGCATATAGGCTTATGTGATAGGTAGAATAATTTATTATTATTATTAAATAAATTAGGAGGATTTTCCAAGATGGCGACGGAGAGACGCAGCGTCCCTCACTAGCTGAAGCAAACTAAGTTCAACTACTTAGACAGAAGTGTCTTAATAAAGAAAAAATTAAACGTACGATCGAAAACAGACTTGGGGAGTATGGCAGAAAAAATCCAGCAACTGAACTGCAAGATTCACCACAACACACAAAGAAAGCAGATAGTGAGCTGAAGAATCGGCAGCTGGCGGAGTGCAGATGCAGGCAAAGTGGCCTCAGGGCCACTGGCCCAAATGGGACTTTGGGGTCTTTAACATTCCCAGAGAAGCTCTAAAGTCTGAAAGTGACCAGAGAGTTTCAATACCTGAAGTTGCTAGCTAACTGGAGCTCCTGAGCAGCACCCAACAAAGGCGGCTCCGCAGATATGCCCGGAGATCGGCAGGGACCAGGAAGTAGACCTGCTCACTGCAGGAGCGAAAAGTCAGCAGGATACGGGGGAACTGCCAGAGCTTCAGAGACACAGATTGGACTGCCAGAGTGAATTCAGAGGAGCCAGGGACACGGCGAGCACACAGTGAGTACGATATATGTGAGAGCCAGTGTGCGCAAAGTGGGCCAATTCAACTCCAGGACCAAAGAAGAGCACTTAAGGCGCGATACCTTCACAGGGCCACAAGGGGACACTCCAAGAAAATACAAGATTCACCATATATCAACAACATAGTAGGACTGTTCTCTCTTTTATTATTTTTTTTTTCTATTTTTCTATCCTTTTATATTTTATTTGCTACTATTGCAATTTGGTATTGTTTGTTTTACTTTTTGGGTCTTTGGGTTTGTTTTAGTTTTTGGTTTTCTGGGGGGATAAGTTTTTTTTTCTGGGGGGATAAGTCTTTTCTAAAGTCCTAATACAAAGACTGGGTTAAAAATAATACCCACTAACGATGGGAAGACAGCAGAAAACCAGACCTGAGAACTATGAAAATATGAGAACTAGAAACAATGGAGAAATGACAGAAATCACGAATACTGACCTACAAGAAATGCAGGAAGGGGAGTTCCAAATCTTGATCTACAATATGATGAAAGGATTTAAAACAAGTTTAGAGGAGATGAAAGATGAGTTAGAAACACTAAAAAAGAATCAGAAAGAGGCTTGGAATGAAATGAAAGAGTCAATAAATGAAGTCAGCAATAGAAAGAAATTCTGGAATATTAGAGGAAATGGAAAGTAGAATATCACTGTTAGAAGACAGTTCATCCAACACCAAAAACACAGTCAATAGTATGCAGAAGTCATTACAGCAACAAAACCTAACCATACAGCAAATTTGGGACATGAAACACCCTAACTTATGGATAAAAGGCATTGAAGAAGGGATAGAGGTACAGACCAGGGGCATCCGTAATCTCTTCACAGAAATAATTTCAGAGAACTTACCAAACATGGAACGAGAGATAGATCTTCATGTTCAAGAGACATACAGAACACCATTAAGACAAGATAAAAAAAGAACCTCCCCACGCAACATAATAGTCAAAATGACAAACATAGAGACCAAGGAAAAGATTTTAAAAGCAGTGAGAACAAAAGGTCAGGTGACATACAGAGGCAAAATAATAAGAATCACCCCAGACTATACAACTCAGGTCATGAATGCCAGGAGAGACTGGTATGATGTGATCTAGACCTTGGAAGAAAATAACTTCCAACCGAAGCTGCTTTATCCAGAAAACTACTATTCAAAGTCAATGGTGAAATAAAAGTGTTTCAGGATAAACAAAATCTCAAAAAATTTTATGAATTCAAAGCCAACACTAGAGAAAATACTTAAAGAAATAAACCAAAAGAAGAAAAAAGAAGCAGACTTCAGAACCAGAGAAGAGAGGAAAGTGATCAGAGGGGCTTCTAAGTAAGGAAGAAAGAAAAAGCTACCAAACAGATGACAGAACACAAAATGACAGAAAACAAACATCATATTTCAATAATAACTCTTAATGTCAGAGGACTTAACTCACCAATCAAAAGACATAGATTGGCAATGTGGATCAAAAAACATAACCCAAATATATGCTGTTTTCAAGAAACTCACCTAACAGCCAAAGACACTCAAAGACTGAAAGTGAAAGGATGGAAAAAGATATAGCATGCTACTGGACAACAAAAAAGGGCAAGGTAGCAATCCTGATATCCAACAAAACAAACTTTAAACTAAGACACATCAGAAGAGACAAATTAGGGCACTTCCTTCTATTAAAAGGAACAATATACCAAGATGATATAATGATAGTAAATGTTTATGCTCCAAATGTGAATGCAACCACATTTGTAAAACAAACCCTTCAGGACATCAGATCTCAAATAGACCCAAATACAATAATTCTGGGAGACTTCAATATGCCTCTCACACCACTGAATCGATCTTCAAGGCAAAAGTTGACTAAAGACTCTTTAGAACTAAAGAAAACTATAAACCAAATGGACCTAATAGACATATACAGAACATTTCATCCAGGAACTACAGAATACACATTCTTCTCATCAGCCCATGGAACCTTCTCCAAAATAGATCACATCCTGATACACAAAGAAAGCACCAGCAAATTCAAAAGATGTAATATAATTCCTTGCATCTTTTCAGACCATAATGGAATTAAAGTAGAAATCAACAACAGGAAACTCAAAAGAAACTATGCAAATACGTAGAGACTGAATGATACACTATTGAATGGGTAAGAGCAGAAATTAGGGAAGAAGTAAAGAAATTTTTGGAAATAAATGAAAACAGAGACACAGCTTACCAAAATCTCTGGGACACTATGAAAGCAGTATTAAGAGGAAAGTTTATTGCATTGAGTGCTCACATAAGAAGGACTCAGAATCACCAGGTTCAGACCCTATTGGCACAACTCAGGGATCTAGAAAGACTGCAACAGTCCAATCCCAAAGCCATCAGAAGACAGGAAATTATTAAAATCCAAGCAGAAATAAATTAAATAGAGAACAAAAAAACAAGTCAAAGAATCAACAAAACAAAAAGTTGGTTCCTTGAAAAGGTTAATAGAATTGATAAACCCCTGGCCAACCTAACAAAAAGAAAAAGAGAATCAATCCAAATTACTAAAATCAGAAATGAAAAAGGAGACATCACCACAGATAGTGAAGAAATTCAAAGGATTATCAGAAACCACTTTAAAAATTTATACTCCAATAGACAAGAAAACATGGAAGAAATTGATAGATTCCTAAACACAGTTAACCTACCTAAACTGAACCAAGAGGACATAGCAAGCCTGAACCAACCAATAGCAAACAATGAAATAAAAATGGCAATAAAAATTCTTCCATCAAAGAAAAGCCCAGGCCCAGATGGGTTTCCAGCTTAATTCTACAAAGCCTTCAGTAAAGAACTAATACCAATACTTCATAACTTATTCCAGGAAATTGAAAGAGATGGACCTCTCCCAAATTCCTTCTACGAGGCCAGTATCATATTGATCCACAAACCAAATAAAGATACCTCAAAAAAGGAAAACTACGGACCAATATCTTTAATGAACATAGATGCAAAAATTCTAAACAAAATACTAGCCATACACATGCAAAACCATATCAAGAGAATAATACACCATAACCAAGTTAGTTTCATCCCGGAAAAACAAGGTTGGTTCAACATACGCAAATCAATACATGTCATCCACCACATAAATAGAATCAAGAATAAAAACCACATCATCATAGCAATAGATGCTGAAAAAGCCTTCAACAAAATCCAATACCCATTCATGTTAAAAACACTACAGAAAATTGGAATAAAAGGAACATACCTCAACATCATTAAGGTAATATACAACAAACCTAAAGCCAACATTATACTGAATGGGGAAAAACTGCAAGAATTCCCCCTAAAATTGGGAACAAGATAAGGATGTCTACTATCACCACTCCTCTTCAATATAGTCCTTGAGACTCTTGCCACAGCAATAAGACAAGAGAAGGAAATCAAAGGAATTCAAATAGGAAGAGAGGAATTAAAATTATCCTTATTTGCAGATGACATGATTCTTTACCTAGAAGACCCTAAGAACTCAACCAAAAGACTTCTGGAGTTAATTAACAAATTCAGCAAAGTTGCAGGATACAAAATCAACCTAAAGAAATCAGAGGCTTTTCTTTATACCAACAATGAATCCACAATGAAAGAAATAAAACAATCAATTCCATTCACTATAACCTCAAACCAATAAAATACCTAGGAATAAACCTAACACAAGATGTAAAAGACCTCTACAACAAAAACTATAAAACATTAAAGAAAGAAATTGAAGAAGACCTTGGAAGATGGAAAGACCTCCCGTGCTTATGGATAGGCAGAATAAATATCATCAAAATGGCCATTCTGCCAAAAATGATTTATAGATTCAATGCAATTCCCATCAAAATACCAACTATATTCTTTGCTGAGATTACTTCCTCCTCCTCAGCATCTGCATGAAGATTCCCCATTCAGGAAATTGGCGAAAGCTTAAAGTAAGCGAAACCCTGAGAGGAAGTGTTGTCTCTGGCCAAAGTACTCCCCCACTCTTAGATATTCCTTCATAACTATTATTCTTTTGGTAATGATTCTTTTAACTTTCCACACGAATTTCTCCGGTGATATAAGATCATGACTATGAGAGAAACTGAGTCCATGGAAAATAAACTTTCTGGTAATTTGTCTAAGCCTCTAAATGTTCTCGGCTTTGCTCAAATGGTAATAAAATCTAGTTAGAATTCAGATGCAGTGGCAGCATTCCAGTCACAGTAATTACAAACACAGATTTCCCCTCTATCTCTGACCCTCATTCTAATCATTAACTTACAGTAAAGGCATTGAGTCAGCTGAAACCATTAGCCCTAAAGGGGAGGCAACCGGTAACTCTGTTTACCCCCTCTCCTTGTGATCCTGCCTAGATACAGAGAAGATAAACTTTGTGTGTGATGTCAAAGCAGCCTAGTTTATGAGCAGCTAATACTGCCCAATACAATAGAGCTGAAGGCTAGGAAGATTCTTGACCTTTACACCCAAGTATGAGCATTGCCCAAGACAGGGAGGTGCCACGTGGCTAAGAAATGAATATGTCAGAACAAAGGACAGATATAATAAATGTGTAAGTGTGAAAGAAGGAAATTTTGTGAGAGTAAGAAAGGATTTTTATAAGAAGAAGAGCTTATCCTAAGATTGTCCCAAATGAGAAAGAGAGAATCAGGGTAATCAGAAAAGAAAAGGATATTGCAAAGGATCTGTGATAGGAATATGGATTATTTATAAGATGAATAGACTTCTAATAAGCCTTTTGTTTGAGGAAAAGTGCTCTGCAGCTAGGGAAGTACATTTGACAACTAAATCTAAAAATTTCATGTTATTTTTTGGTGGTTATCTGCCAAACTGTGTTGTGAGCTTGCTTAAGCTTTCAGACTTTAGAAGGCAATGCGGACGACACCTGGAAGACTTCCATCGCATCCCCCTGGATTGCCATATCTCTAGAGATGGAAAGTTCCAAAAAAGTTAAAAAAGATTCCATGAGAGGCCTATTCTCCAAGCCCTGGGCATGCCTGTGTCTTCTGGAATTTGCCCTTTGGAGCTGCCTGTCTGCAAGGCAGCTGGATCTGCCGCAAGATCTGGAGAAGATGTGGAGCTAATCTCTTGAATGCCGGACTAGTTTTTTTTTTTACTTTGTTTACATGTCATTCACTATTGTTTTGCAGTGATTGCACTCCTTTCCTTTTTCTACTATTAATCTCACTGGTGAAGGATATACATTTTCTGGGTTCTTGTAATAAAGTGTCAATTGCTCAAGAAGCTTTTGTCCATGTCAGATTCTTTCCCGAAGTGCCGTAAATAGGAACTTAAAGGAATTTATTTCAAAGAAGGGAAAGAATCACTGCAGATAGGTGGCTGCAGAACTGCACCCGAATCCTTGCCCATCTTTCTGAGATAAATCAATCTCGAGCGGACTCAATGGCCATTCCTATTGAGCCAGTCTGCCGCAATTCTTCAGAGACCTAGAAAAAGCAATCATGAACTTTATACGGAGAAAGAAAAGACCCAGAATAGCCGAAGCAATTCTCAGAAACAAGAAACACGCAGGAGGTATCACAATCTCAGACTTCAAACTATACAATAGATCAATAGTAGTAAAAACAGCATGGTACTGGCACAATAACAGGTACACTGACCAGTGAAACAGAATAGAAGATACATAAACAAATCCACACACCTATAGTCAATTAATCTTTGACAAAGGGGCCAAAATCATACGCTGGAGAAAAGACAGCCTTTTCAACAAATGGTGCTGGGAGAACTGGCTATCCATTTGTAGAAAGATGGAACTAAATCCTCACCTCTCACAATGCACAGGAATCAACTCAAGATGGATCAAAGACTTAGAAATCAGACCAGAGACTGAAGTTATTAGAGGAGAACATAGGCTCATCTCTACAATATATAGGTACAGGCAGTAACTTTCTCAACAAAACCTCCAAAGCTCAGGAAACTAAAGCAAGAATCAACAAGTGGGATAGCATCAAACTAAAAAGTTTCTTCTCATCAAAGGAAACCATCAAGAACCTAAAGAGGAAGCCTACAGAATGGGAGAAGATCTTTACCAGTCACCACTCTGATAGGGGGCTAATATCCAGAATATACAAAGAGCTCAAAAGACTCTACACTAGCAAAACAAACAACCCAATCAAGAAATGGTCAACTGAAATGAAGAGACACTTTACAAAAGAGGAGATACAAATGGCAAATAGATTCATGAAAAGATGTTCTTCATCATTAGCCATTAGGGAGATGCAAATCAAAACTACACTGAGATTCCATCTAACCCCAGTTAGATTGGCAAGCATAAAGAAATCAAACAATAATAAATGCTGGCGAGGATGTGGGGAAAGAGGAACTCTTTTACATTGTTGGTGGAAGTGCAAACTAGTTCAGCCACTATGGAGATCTGTGTGGAGATTCCTTAGAAAACTGGAAATAGATCCACCATATGATCCAGCTTTACCACTCCTGGATATTTTTCCAAAGGGGTTGAAAACAGAGCTATAGCAACATATGCATACCTATGTTCATAGCAGCACAATTTGTAATAGCCAAATTTTGGAAACAACCTAGGCCCCCATCAACAGATGAATGGTTTGCAAAGTTATGGGAAATACACACAATAGAAATCTATTCAGCTATAGAGAAGAACAAAATCACGTCATTTGTAAGAAGATGGAAAGGGCTGGAAAGCATTATGTTAAGTGAGATCAGCCAAACACAGAAAGAGAAGGGACATATGTTCCCTCCTCTAATATGCCCAAATGAGTGAGCATTGAGGATACCAGAGGGACTCCAGATAATGGAAGGGAAATCTCAGCAAAGTTTGAATGAAAAACTAAGAGAGGAAGGAGGCTGAACTTGACTGATGAGCAGCTATTTCCAAATAGGTGTAAAAGTACGAATATAGCAAGGTTAGCCTGGGTATTAAGTATCGGGAGGGGGGAAGGGAAACGAGGAGGGGGAGAGGGCACAAAATACAGATTAAAATGTATAACATTTACTTTAAATAAAATAAATTTTAAAAAATTTTTGAAACTTGCTTTGTGGCATAGTATATGGTCAACTGATAAATGTTCCATGTACATTTGCAACCTAGAGGTGTAGTGTTCCATCTGTGTTCATTAAATTGTTATGTTAAAACCTTCAAAAAATAAATAAATTAATTAATTAAATAATTATTGTTTTACAGATAAAGATTATGAACCACAGAGTTGTTAAGCAACTATGCTCTTCTACAGAGTAGAGAGGAGTATACATTTATATAAAATTTGTCTTGTTTCAGTACCATAAACATTTGAATAGATAGGATCCTGCTAAGATTCAAGTGTTAATTGTGTCTGTGAAATACATTTGATGACCATATATTTCAGAACAAAAGGCCAGTTGGTCTAGAATGCTAATACATTTTTGGCCTTTTGAAAACCTTGGTTGGTCACAGACAGAGACAATGGATGACTCTATTTGCACTTGGTAGGATACTGTTGCTATAGCAACATGCTACTGTGCAGAGTCTCCTTATGGTACCCAGGGCTCCATATCTTTCTTTCTTTCTTTCTTTCTTTCTTTCTTTCTTTCTTTCTTTCTTTCTTCTCTCTCTTTCTTCTTCTTCTTCTTCTTCTTCTTCTTCTTCTTCTTCTTCTTCTTCTTCTTCTTCTTCTTCTTCTTCTTCTTTTTTTTTTGGTGGTACTGGGGTTCCTGGAAACTCTTCTACCTCCGGGATACACTCCCAGACCTATTTTATATTTTTATTTGGAAACAGGTTCTCTTAAGCCAGCAAGTCTGGCTTCGAACCTGTGTGATCCTCCTATCTCTGCCTCTCAAGCGGGGGATTACAAGTGTGAACCATCATGTCCGGCAGGGCTTCATTTTCACCTTAACTAAGCATGGCTGAGTGTATGTTACTGATAGTTCATTTCATTTGTACCTGTTAATTTTATGTATCCATTAGTAAGGTCCACCCAAAATCAGAAGTTTCCTTCTGTTTTATCTATTGCTCAAAAAATCTGTTCCTCTTGACTATCTTATAACGTGTACTTTTGTTTTAAATTATCTTCTCATATAGAATTATCTTTCTAAAATATAGCTTGGAATTTTTCCAGTTTCTCTCCTTTTTCAGATATCTACTGTGGGATGATGTCTGAATTTCTTGATATGACAACATATCTTATAACAAATTAGAAGATAAATTGAGATTTTTAAAAGCTCATTTTAGAAGTACTGGGAGATGATATAGTAGTAATAAACAGAATGCAATAGCATACTTATATTGACTGATTTGACATTATTAATGTTCTTAATCCAAAATAAGCTAAAATGATTATCTTAAAATAAATTGCTTATCCAGAATAGTAAACAATAAGTAACCATAAGTTTAACTATAAATTATATTCATAGGTTATTTCTCCTTCGGTAGTTTGTATAACACAGGTTAGTAATATTTATCTTAAGGGGAAGATAGACTTTTAAACTTCAGAGTTTAATTATTCAGGAAAATTATTCTGAACAAGTAATATAAATCATGAGTTGAGAATAAATCTATTTTAATAGATAAATAAGCAATTTATGTGTTACAAATACTCTAGTTAGAAATTGTAATTAGGTAGTCGAGAGCAGTTTCAAATCTTTGGAAAGTGCTTTTACAACTTTATACAACCCACACTTCAAGTCTAGCTGTGAAATTGTTGCTCAGTTTGAATTCTTCACCCATAGAACAAGTCATTATGATAAAATGAAAAAAGGAACATGCAGCCCATCATGTTCCCAGCATAACTACATAGCATAAATGCATACTACAGGGTTCCAAATAGTTCAAGCTATTTTAGAACAACAGTATCTATTTTTCATTTTGAATTACTGCAATTTCAGTAGCAGCTGTTGCACTGAAAATTATAATGGTCAACATTTAATCAACAGAACAGTGTTTTCCCCCTTCATCAATCAATCATTTGCTTCAGTTACCATAAAAATTTCAAACTTTTCTCCACAGTTAGTAACTTTAAAAGCTTCATTATAATCAGGCTTAACCTACTGGTCTCTCATTATTTCCCACTACTTCCTAGCATGCATTCTGGGCTCTGTTTCAGCAGTCCCCTAACACAACAGCCTCCCTTCTCCTCCCCTTATTTCACACTTCTAGAAAACCATCTGTTTTTCTCCTGCCTGGTACAAACATTGTCATTTTGAATATCAAAAGCTGGTTTCACCTCCTCAAGAAAGTTATATTTGCTTAAGCTAACTTAGCTTTATATGATTTCCCCATTTCTATATTCTTGTAGCTTTCTTAAGTTCATCCCTTAATTGAATACTACTGACCCGGTCTTCACTAATTTGTTTGCAAATTAAGTGAAAAAAATCCCTTATCATACTCTTCTAGTTCCTCCATAATATGTAACAGCTTCTTAACACAAGAAAAATATTGATATGCCATTGTATGATAATTGAGCAACATTCATTTCTCTTTCTTCTGTGTTTCTGTAATATTTTATCTTAGCATTTTATGCTCAGGATATATCCCTTGTACCAAAGGTATTTGTATATGTCTTAGCTTTTCTGTAAGTAACTTGACTTTATCCAGTGTCTTAGTCAATATTCTCACTGATATAATCCCAAACAGTTAAAGATTCATTTGCTTATAGTTTTTGAAGATTTTAAGGTTCAGCCCATGTCAGGCCAGGTCTGTGGAGCTCAGGACATGGCAGGGGGAAGGAGAGAGAGAGAGAGGGAGAGGGAGAGAGGGAGAGAGGGAGAGGGAGAGAGGGAGAGGGAGAGAGGGAGAGAGAGAGAGAGAGAGAGAGAGAGAGAGAGAGAGAGAGAGAGAGAGAGAGAGAGAGAGAGAGAGAAGAGCAAAGCTGTGCTCTCACATCATTCTGGAGGCTGGAGCTTCAAAGACACAAGAGCAATTCCTAAAGCTACACTTCTCAGGGGCCCAACTCCTCCAGACACAACCCATTTGCCCAGGTTATTGCACAGGAAATCTGTTACAATTGGTTTATCTACTGATAAGATAACAATTCTCATAATTCTCATGACTTAAATTATTATATTAACTCTGAACATTAATACATGAGTCATTTGGGTGACAGTCTATATATAACCATAATATCCAATCATTATAATCCATTCTTGAAAAAACTACTCTGTACAAAGCAGTATACTAGATGCTGGAAAAAACTTCCTCCATCAAAAAACTCACAGTGATGACATTCAGGGGCTAGCGATGATAATATGAGGTGGGATGAGGGCTGCAGCAGGTGAGTGGAAAGGACTGGGGGAATTCGGTAGACAGATCCACTGACCTTGCTCAGCATGAAAAGGGCATAATGATTGAGTGGGATATTTAAACAGGGTCAAGACTCTGTCTATGACACAACTGTGTTTACTCTATGGACAACGCAATCTGTGAAAGTATATTTAGCAAGAAATAGTAACTTGTGAATACTCACAGATAAAGAGAGTAAAACGATGTATGTTTATGAAACAGGAATCAGTAGGGTGAGAAGGGGGTAGGGTGTGAGAAGGGAAGTGAAAAAGATGACTGGAAAGGTGGGTTGAGACGAGAATACTAGTCACTGATGAAGATGCTTGATAAAGAACTATGTATTATTACCTGGGAAACTATGAAAAACAATTGTACATAAACCTAGGGTTCCAGCTCAGACCTGTCAATCAAAATCGTCAAGGATGAAGCCAAAAGTAAACACTGAAAAACATAACCGTTTTCAAGAGGCTGGTAGACATTTCAATTACTCTCTTCCTCTTTCCTGGTATTTAGACATTGAACAATTTTAGTTTTGAATGCCCCTAGCCGAGTCATTCTTAAGATGTTATGTTTAACTGGGCGTGGTTGTGCATGCTTGTAATCCCCGTGCTTGGGAGGCGGAGACAGGAGGATCACGTAGGTTCGAAGCCAGCCTCACTGGCTTAAGAGACCCCGTTTCCAAATAAAAATATATAATAGGTCTGGGAGTATAGCCCGGAGGTAGAAGGGTTTCCAGGAACTCCAGTACCACAAAAATGTTATCTTTATGTATATATGAATACACACTTGTACAAAAAGTAAAACATATGATGATGGTGCATATTTTTGAGGCTAATAGATACAAAGCCCTTTGCAAATATTGTCTGTTTTCATGTATCACGCCTTTATTCACATCTGATCGATTCACAACTGATTTATTGAGCACTAAGAGGCAATTAACTTGAGCAGGTTCACAAGACCAGGAGGAGGTGGTTCCAGGATTTGAACTGAATTAACCTGACTCAAGAGCACCAGCTCTGAATCTCTACATATAGTCACCCAGCCAAGCAAAAAGTATGCTTTCTTATCACCTTAGGCTGCATAAACTGACTAGGTTGCAACCACTCAAATGGGATCTTATCTATCCCTGGGGAGACAATCTACCATAGAAAATGAAAACATACTAAAAATTATTTTCCCTCTAACTAGCCTTGATTTTGGATAAGTAAGTCCTAACAGGTTTTTGTATGTGTGTTGAATACGACACGAGGCTGCATACACATGAAGAATCCTCTCTCAGAATCAAAGGCTTTATATTCACAATAGTCAAAATATTGAAGCAGCCTAGATGTCCATTAACAGACGTATGGATCACAAAACTGTGGTATATACACACAATGAAATTTTACCTGGCCCTAAAGAAGAACAAAATTATGTCATTTGCAGGAAAATGAATGGAACTAGAGAATATTATGCTGAGATTAACCTGTCTCAGAAAGCAAATAGTTGTATGTTTTCTCTCATATGTGGAAGGTACAGAGAAATTGGGTAACAAACTCCTCAGGTAAAGGACTGAAGACTTCAGTTGAGTGATGGAGGTGGTTTAGGTTAGAAGGAGGGGAAATAGAGGCATAATGAAGGCAACATTTTAATGCCATGTACATATATGAAACTATCAAAACCAATTCAATGGTGCCGCGCCTTCTTCCCCAGTCTAAAACTGAGCAAGGCTCGTTTTAGCAGGAATGCCGTATGGCAGACATTCCCTGGAACAGGCGCGCGGCATCTCCTTCTGGGGAATAGTATTAGGCATGGGGATTTGGGGATTTTCTGGAATTGGCTTTGTTACCAAAAGATACCTGAGACTCATGTTATTAATGGCTTCAAATTGTTTTAAATAATTCAAGATTTACTCCCTGAAACTGTAACATTTATGTATGAGTTCCACCTAAATTTCCAAACAACCAATCTAACAAGAATTCTATAAAGACTCAGACAATAACAAGCAGAACAAGCCTTAAAGGCAACCGATCCTCCCCAGGTTTTTCCCAAGCAAATATTAACAATACACCTAAAAGAGAGCCAAGACAAGTTGTTCCCACCGTCATGAATTCTACAAAGCCAGCATATTTAATCAGAGGTAGGCTATGGTAGAGTGGCTACCGACCCCCCAGTAACCCTACCCCCTTTTGGTTGTACAATGGGTACGTGGACAGCAGCAGAATAGATGGGTACCAGGCACAGCCTTGGGACATGGGAAAGTATGAAATGTTCCTCTCCTTAGTAGTGCCTATTGATTAAAAGACAAGGATAAATATTAATCAAAAAGTATAATGCATAGCATAGAATATTATTTTGATATTATATTAGTAGTTAATTTTAAACTTCTGATTTTTCCATGGTTGCTTGTAAGAGAAAATGTTCCCTTAAAAAGAAACCTGGCCATCTGTCACCTTGCCTTGATGTATTAGTTCTTTGTATACTTACTGATGGATTATTTCTAGAAAAAAATTATAAGAGTAGAATGTAGCCAAAAAAGAAAGTATAAAATGCTTGCCAAAACTGAAAGTAAATAGAGAAGCTTCACTCTCCATTGTGTCTGTGTGCTGTTTCTCTGCCGAACTTCGCCGACTCCTCACTCCACCGCTCGCGGACCCCTGACTCTTGCTAGGGCTGGACCCCGGCAATGGCATGTGCAGGGAAGAGGAGAAAGTGGGGTGAGATCCAAAGGGAAACATACCAAGTATGGTATGTGTATAATCCTATCATTCTATTCCTCATTTTGATGTATGATAATAATGGTATATATTATTGTATAAATAATATATATGTATATAAATCGATGTCAGTCTGGGAATATCCACTTTAGGTACTGGGAGGGGCTGCAGGGTGCAGATTCAGAACTTTCTAAGCACATATTAAAGGAAGGGTCATCAGTAAAATGTTTGCTGATCCAGCTTCTATGTGAGCACTTTGTGTCTGAGAACCTTTCCATGTTATCATGTCTTCTACATCTAAGACACTTTTCCAGTATTAATTAAAGGATCAATTTATAGAACAGGAAGATATGAAAGAATATATATATACTCATATATATGACATATGTGTGTATAAGTTTATTTGGGTGGCCTTTTAAAACACACTCAGTTTGTGAATTTGAATATCTAAAAGGAGACATATAAACAAAAAACTTTCTAACTTGATAAACTTAAAATTAAAACAAAGTTTTAAAAATATGCAAATAAATCAGGCATTGGTGATACACATCTGTAGTCCCAGTATTTGGGAAGCTGAGACAGGAGGATTACAGGTTTGAAATCAACCTTATCAACTTAGTGAGACTCTCAGAAATGTAGCAAAACTTCATTTCCAAATAAAAAAGTATTAGGAGTGTAGTTCAGAAGCGTAACACTACTGGGTTTAATCCCCAATACCATACATGCAAAAATATGTAAATAGTGGTCAGAAAGATGTTTTTTTCTTATAATTCATATGTCCACATTATTCTCAGTGCTCTCTGTATTTTTCAGGATGTTTTTTTCTTCTACCATGATAGATGTTTTAAAAAAATTTCATTGGTGCACTGTAACCATACATTTTAATGAAGTACAAGATGACAGAGGCAGAGGGAAATTCCATAATGTACATGATGTACATTCACAAAGATAGTCAATCACTAAGCCAAACATGAGAAGGAAGAAGGGAGGAGGGAATGGGTGGAAATTGGGTAAGAGCTAATTGGGTGATGTGTGCATGACGGAGGTTTTGTTGGGCATATGGGGATCTGGTTCAAGACTTCATTTCCACACCTTCCTTACTGGAAGACATAGCCATCTGACTAAGATCTGGCTAAAGAGGCATGAATAGAATAGTGGCTTGACTGTCCTGTGTGCCCTGCTTATGTTATCTCACTGCTCGGAACCTGGATGAGGTGCTGAGGTTCTAGTTCCTATTAAGTGAGAAGGGAGTAGTCTAGGGTCTAGAAAGCTTGAAGAAGCCTAAGTTCATCACCTCTTAATTGGATGCTTACAAGACAAGTTTTAATTTGAGAAGAGTAAAGTGTATTTTACATTTTTACACAACTGTTTTTTTCTCCTGTTTTTTATTTAAAGCAGAACTTAATCCTAAGTTTAAAAAAAGAACTGAAAAATGGCAGCATATTTTATAACACCAAGAAGATAAATATCAACTAATTTAACACTGTAATTAGCAAACTTATATAGATAAGCTAACAAAAGGATATGTAGGATGAGTTCACTTAGCAATTTAAAAATCATCTTAATATTCAATTTTTTTTGTAATGAACTCAACCATACACAGTATAAAGGATACAGATAGTTTAAAAATTATGATAAATAATCATAATCTTTGCATTATATGTACCCATAACAAAAATTAATAATTAGAGCAAACACTACAGTGTCTTTAGTGGCCTCTGTGTGCATCTCTCTAAGGTAAAGGAATGAAGGTAAAGGGATGTCCTCCTCTCTCTGAACATTCCAGAGGTAAGTGTTTCTCTGGCTTTGTGTTACTCAGGTAGATTTTTTGCAATATATTGTTCTCCCCAAGTAATTTCAGAAAAGATTAACTTGTTTTTAGTGTGACATAATGAAATCATACCAGTCCTTTATTTTGAATGCTAAAAAAGAAAAAAAAACATATTGACTAATTAATTCAAGCTTGACATTTCCATGGAATGTTTTGGCACCATAGAGCCACCAAGAGTTTTCCCCAAGGATGGATGAGTCTCAAGAGTGTTCTGGTTTCAAAATGCTTTAAATAGTATCTATTGATGAGCATGAAGAATTCCTAATCTGCAATGTGAATAGTAATAAGCGATTTATGTGCATGTGTGTGTGTGGGGGGGGCATTGGGGATTTAACCCAGAGGTAGCATTCTACCTCTGAGTTGCACTCCCAACCCTATTTTATTTTTTATTTTGAAACAGGGTCTTGCTTAGTTGCTGAGGCTGACCTCGAACTTGTTATTTTCCTGTCTCAGTCCCCCAAGTACTAGGATTATAGGTGTGCACTATCACACCCCTTATAGCAAGAAATTTTGATTTGACCTATTTAAATGGACTCAGTTAAATCATACCTATAGGAGAACTTAATCACACATGAGATGTTCTTAAGACATTTCATCATCAGAGCTTACATATAATTTTTTTCATTTTTTTGAATCAAAAGGTAAAAGTGAATAACTATAATTTCATATTTATTTAAATCCAGGTATATTACTTATCACTTTGGAAATATTAGTTTACCATATTTATTAATGATTTCATTTATGTTACATTACAAATAAAAACAATTGCTATGTGATTAATTGTAATCTTCTAAAATGATGACATGTCTGTTATGTCATTATAATTTGCTGTCTTTTTGCTTCTATTTGCACCTCTCTTAGTTGCCTAATTAAGAAAGTATAACACTGATTTTATTTTATTTTTTTAGTGGTACTGGGGTTCCTGGAAACCCTTCTATCTCCAGGCTACACTCCAATACCTATTTTATATTTTTTTAAATTTGGAAACAGGGTCTCTTAAGCCAGCAAGGTTGGCTTTGAACATGCGTGATCCTCCTGTCTCCACCTCCCAAGCGCAGGGATTACAAGCATGCTCCACCACACTTGGCATAAGACTGATTTTATAAGTCAATTTATTACTGATATTTGTTATGTGCATAATATTATAAATATCCATGTATATGAATTTCTAACTTGCATCAGGATGAAAATATTTTGATTTTTATAAAATAGGAATGACAATTGCTTGGGAAACAACTTGCTTTTATTAAAACTTGAATATTTGTCATTAAATGAAACATTCTAAGAATATAGTTTGTAATGTTAATAATTATCATTACTTTGATTATGAAATAATTTCTATGTTTAACATATGGTACTGTTATGTAAATAACTTACTCATGAAATAAAGTATAAATCCCCAATGTATTTACAATCTTGTGAAGGACTTAAGAGAAGAAAACAAATTGAATGAGTAAAAGATCCCAATTAAAGTGCATATGAATTAAATGGAATTTACTAATAAAAACAGTGTATGAATCAAACACCTCACTCTATATTGATGCTAAATTAGAGTTTGACTCATTATGATAATTATTAAATATATTTTCTTTTTTGTTTATATTAATAATGAATATGTTTGGGGACAAGAAAATATGTATAAAATGTTGTCCACAAGGTCAATATTGAGGGTAGGAACATCATGATTAACAAAGATAGCACAACCACTGCTCATCACATCAATGCTGATTTGACATACTGCATAATCACACAAGTCATAGGTTATAGACTTATTTCATTGGTTATTATAACTACTCCTCATCCATATAAAATCAGATGCCCTGTTTCTATCTAGATTCCTGATATCCAAAAGTTCTAAAAATCTGCTGTTAGAATTCTGTATCCTTCTAACATCCAATTAAATTCATTCATCAAAGAAATATCTATCATGTGACTTGGGAATGCTGACTCTGTCAGTTATAAAATCTGTATGATCTTTGGGTATTTGTCAAGTTTTTTTTTCTGTCTCAGTATCTTCACAATGAAGTGGGAAAACAATAATATCTACTAGAGTTATTATGGGAATAAATTGATAGAGCATATTCTAAGATCTTTGAAAAGAATTAATTTCTTTTAAGCACTTTTAGTCAGTTTTATTGGTTGGAGTTTTATTGGCCCAGGTATAGAGTAGCATATGCATCTCACAAAAACCACTATCACCACCACCAACAACAAACAGTTTTATTATCATCCCAAGTGACACACAATTTATAGATAGGCAAGTGAGCCCAGAAACATTTTACCTAAAATATCAAAGGAAATCATAAACAGACAAGAGTCTAGAGTCTTTGGTCTTAATAATATGTTGTTCCCTCTTCTTATTTCTGAGAAAAATATTAAATTAATCTCAATAGGAAGAATTATGGCACTTGACATTTAAAAATTGAGCTGTTTCCATATTTTGCCTCCTCAGTACCAGAAACACTTTATAAACATTTTAGCCCTCAATTATTTAGAGTGTTTTCACAGACCTATGTCTCAGCCATCTTTGTACCCACATGGTTAGCCTATCTTACAGACAATGGCTGCCCAAAATGTGTTGATTGAATTGCTAATTTCTGAGTGTGGGTTTGTCTGTTTATCATGATGATGAGCCATAATCTAAAAGCATTTGCCTTCCCTCATCCCTCTGCCCCATGTATGATTAGGTTAGCCAGTGTGTATGTATAAGTGTCCCTGTCTTTTACATTACTTATTTTAATATATACCCAAATTATATATTTCTCTCTGAGTATCATGTTATTTCAGCTTATCCTATAAAGTGCAAAAACAACACTCTGTCATTAAGATAACCCCTGAGGGTGTATTCATTTCGAGTCACCCCACCATGCCATTTTGGCATGGGGCTGTATTTCTATTTTCTGTATTTATATCTTTCTAATAAACTTCTTTAAATCTTCAAAACAACAACAACCAAAAAGATAAACCACTGAATTTAATGACATTAAAATGTTGCTTTGGAGACCACAGTCATTATCCTATGTGTCCAATAGGGTGTGCTGGTGTGCCATTTAACAGTAGCAACACAGAGCCTTGGTAGTACATGAGATTCACTTCAGCTATTGGTTTGTTTGAAATTATTGAAACGGTAAGACTATGTATTACTTAATAAAAACAAAATAAAAATGGTAATAAGGTTGATGCTATATTATGCATAAATATTTAAACATTTAAATGTGAATATTTAAAAAATAAAAAATAGTTTTCTTTTTTATGTAGATTCACTGCTCAACATCCTTCCCATTTAATTTCACATGGGCATGGAATTAAAGCCCTTATTTATTTACTTATAGAAAAACTGTATACTCTTGCTTAATGATATCTAATATTTTGTCTTTTTCATCTTAAAATAAGAAATATGTGCCTGTGTGTTTTCAGATTAGAACTTCCTATACTCAATATATTTATACTGGTTTTATTCCAACAATAATGAAAACCTTCCCAGAGATGGTTATAAAAATATATTAAATGCATTCAATTCAATATTTATTTGTCAAGATTAGCATAAGTTGACACACAAATTTTCATCAGCAAGCAAAAAAATCAAGATAGATCAAACTCAAACTAAAAAAATCTGGTTAATATCTATTATCTTTGTATTTTTTATAGAATAGTTCAGCATTTGGATAAACCAACTCTCCAGCTATAGCTTAGGACTAAATTTCTGTGACTGTTTTCCTTGTGGAATATGTGTATGCATGCATGTGTGTTTTATGGGAAACTGACCATTGACATGGACAAAAAAGATACACATTTAAGCTGTGTGGGAGATCTGGTAGCATGGCAGCATTCCAGCTTTTAGGGTTTTACCCAACATAACAACAATTTTAATCTCAGAAGTTATAGTAGAGATTTGTCACTCTCTTTGTCAAAATAGCATCGGAATTCTCTGTTTATATGTGGGATAATATTGTGAGATCTTATGAGTCTCGAACAGAGCTGAATAGACTTCATGTTACAGAAATTAAGAATGCCAGATATTCACTTTCCCATCTGTTTTTGAGCATAGGTGTGAACCTCTAAAATGACATACACCTGTCTCAAAGAGAGCGCAAGAAGCCCATGAGATCCTAAGCAGCACAGAGCCTTGAATCTCACAGTGATAGTTCTCAGAGCAGCAGGGTTCACAGGACAAACTGCAATACTTAGGCCTCAGCGGGGAAATAAGTTTCCTCTTCACATCAGTTCTATGTATAATTTAGGCCATTATTCCCAGCTGTGTAATAAAAAGCATGATTTTCCAACCCTCCTGTTGATTCATGAAAATGCTTAATTATCTTTTCAAGTCACATCAAAATCAAATCCTGTTACTATCATTAACACATAATGTTGATATATCTGTCATTTTAAAGTTTTTCTCAGCAAAAGGAATTTGAAGCTTTCTTTTCCCATTATTGTAAGACATAGAATTTAACAGATTATACCTATCAAAAGGGAAAAAAAGAAAACAAAAAACTAAACACTCAGGTTGGTGGTCCAAAGAGATACAGCTTCAAGAAGCCAGTAAGTAAAATAGTCACATGGTGATTAGAACAGGTGGCTACACAGGTGGATGGCATGAGGGTAGGCAACACTCAAAGAAAACTCTGAGAGTGAAGCTAAAGCAAGTTCAGGAGCAGAGTCTAGAGAGCAAGCCAAAGATAGACTAATGCATCTACAAAATGTTCATCAGAACTAAATAGGCAAAAAAAAAAAAAAGGGAGGGAAGGAAAGCGGGAAGGAGGGAGGGGTGGGGGGAGAGAGGAAGAGAGAGAGAGAGAGAGAGAGAGAGAGAGAGAGAGAGAGAGAGAGAGAGAGAGAATGAGAACCAGCATTCTCATTCTCTGTGGATTCTCTGGGAATTTTTGGAAGCTAGGAATTTTCTGCTTATATGTGGGATAAGATAGACAGCATGTGCATCTTCTCCTATACAACACTATACTTGACACAGAGTAGGATGGGTTATATCTCTTGGAATTTCCCTTTTTCCTCTCAATGCAAAGCAATCTAATTGACTGATCCAGTATCAAGTTCTGGTATTTTCTTATACATTTCATCTTGTTTTCTTTCCGTTTTTTGTACTTTTATTGGTGCACTATGGTCTTGCATCATAATGTTAATTCACAGTGATGGTGATCACACACACACACACACACACACACACACACACAGCACTTAGTGGGCTTTCCTCTGGCTCCCTCCCTACTACCCCTTTCTCCATATAGAATACTGAGCTTGGCATTGATATTCTTGCATATGGACATAATGTCAGTGGAAGTGTTTTTCTTTTTTAATTCTGCCTCTCACAGTCCTCCTTAAGACCACCTCTGTTTCTCCGGGGTGGGAGGATTCTATCTAAAATCTCTCTTATATCCCAATTACTCTCTCATATGAGAGAAAACATATGACCCTTTACTTTCTGTGACTGGCTAGTCTCACTAAACATAATTTTCTACAAGTCCATCCATTTTCCTGCAAATGAGTAACACTGTTCTTTATAGCTGAGTAAAATTTCATTGTGTGTATATCTCATAACTTTGTAATCCACTCATCTGTTGATGGACACTTGTGTTGGTTCCATAATTTGTCTATTATGAATTGTGCTGCTATAAACATGGATATGCATGTAGTACCATAATATGCATCTTGTTTTCTAATTGTATCTGTTTGAGATTTCTGGTTATTAAATCAGTTTTCAAAGAGATATTCTTTTAGTTTCTCCGCAATCTCATTATCTTTTCCTTTTTTATAGTTTAATTCTTCCTTTAAAATAGTGGCCCATGTAAATTCATTTTTGGTTTATGTCTTTAATGTTGACATTTTATTACTGGTGCATAATAGTCTCATATAATAATGAAGATCTATTGACAATGGCATACATTCACACAGTACTTGGTGCCCCCCACCTCCTCATTTCCCTCTTTCCAATACCAAGTATCCAGGTTAGCAATGTAATATTTACATATATACACATAGTTGCAAGTAGCATTTTCAGTAATGAACCTCAGCCTTTTTCCTTCCCTCCCCTCAAAACTACACTGAGATTCCATCTAACCCCACTCAGAATGGCAAGCATAAAGAAATAAAATAACAATAAATGTTGGCAAGGATGTGGGGAAATAGGAACTCTTCCTACATGGTTGGTGGGAGTGCAAACTAGTTCAGCTTCTATGGAGATTAGTGTAGAGATTTCTTAAAAAACTGGGAATGGATTTACCATATGATCTGGCTATACCACTACTGGGTATCTTTCCAAAAAGATTGAAATCAGAGAACCACAGTAACATATGCATACCCATGTTCATAGCACAATTCACAATAGTCAAAATATGGAACCAATGTAGGTGTCTATCAACAGATGAATAGATTACAAAATTATAGGAAACACACACAATGAAATTCTACTCAGAAATAATGAAGAACAAAATTATATCATTCATAAGAAGATGGAAAGGCCTGGAGAACATTATGTTAAATGAGATTAGCCAAGCACAGAAAGAGAAGGGACATATGTTTTCTCTAATATGCTCAAGCTAGGGAGTGTTTGGGATACCAGAGGGATTCCAGATAATGGAAGATATCCTCATTATCTTTTTCTGTGTTTTTTGTTTTTGTTTTTGTTTTTTTTAGTACTGAGGGTGGAACCCAGGGGCTTTCTACCTCTGGGCTATACTCCCAGATCTATTTTATATTTTATTTGGTGGCACTGGGTTTCCTGAAAACCCTTCTACCTCCAATATACATTCCCAGACCTATTGTTTCACATATTTTTAAATTGGAAACAGGTCTCCTAAGCCAGTGAGGCTGGCTTTGAACCTGTGTGATCTTCCTGTCTCCATCTCTCAAGTGCAGGGATTATAAGCGAGCACCACCACGCTGGGCTTATTTTATATTTTACTTGAAAACAGGGTCTCACTAAGTTGCTGAGAGCCTCACTAAGTAGCTGAGGCTGGCTTTGAACCTATGTGATCCTCCTGTCTCAGCCTCCCAAGTGTGGAGATTACAAACATGCGCCACCATGCCCAGCCTCATTATCTTTTCTAAGAAATTAATTTCCAGGGGCATTTCTGGGTTCTATATTGTTCACTAACTAACTTATTATAAACACTGAATTTGTATTGTTCAAGAAGCAATAAAAGCCAGGAGTGGTCGTGCACACCTGTAATCTCATACTTGGGGGGTTGAGACAGGAGGATCACAGGTTAAAGAACAGCCTCCAAAACTTAAACTCTCAACAATTTAGTGAAACCCTGTTTCAAATAAATAAATAAATAAATAAATAAATAAATAAATAAATAAAGCAGCTTGGCGGTAGAATGCCTCTGGGTTTAATCCCCAGCACAACACACACACACACACACACACATACACACACACACACACACACACACAATTGCTTCTATCCAACATATTTGTAAATATGAAATGCCTATATAGCTATTTCTTATTCTTCATTAAATTCTCTTTTATATGAACACAAGGGGATTTTTGCAGTGAAAATATTCTGGAAATAGAACTGACAGCATTTGCTGAACAGTTGAAAGAGTGAATAGCTTTGGACAATGGGGCATGTCTAGTTTAACAATATCCCCAGGAATAATGGTATGGGGAAAATAGAGCAAGTTGTTTGGGGAAGATGATGTGTTTACTTTGGGTTCTGTTGAGTTTAAGGTGTCTATGGGGATGTCAAGATGATGATGCCAACAAATATTTGGATATGAAATAGCATATAGTGGAAAAAATATGAATTTTCAAATAAGACAGACTAACTTTGTCTTTTTTTAGCTGTTGAACCCTGATGGAATAACTTAGATATAAGATTTGAATTTCTTCCAAAAGAATAAGAATAAATGGTAAATATCCACTTTTTCTTGTCTCTGCTAAGTTCTTCCCTTAGTGTCTGAGGAACAATTACCTAGATAGTAGATTCATGTTTTTCCACCTGGATTCTCTGTGCTCTCACAGTTTTATGTCATCTCCAGGAAATTTGGAAGTTCCTGTCCTGTAAAAAGAAATGGAGAAATGAGACAGAATGCTACTCCCTCAGGAGTATACTATAACAGTAGTTTGTTTATTCACCGTTAACTGATAACATATGGCACTGGAGCTCTCATGCTCTGATAATTGGGAGCAACTTCAAATAAACCAGTAAAATATAGCAATCCCCCCGACTTAAAACTGCCTCCTTACAGGAAACTACTGAATCAATCTAAGGAACTTAAACTTTAAATTCCCTCTATAGCTTTTTCTATTCTTCTGAAAAACACTTTTGCTTTCCCATCCAACTTTCTAAAAGGTCTTAGTAGAGAAGAGCATAGTGTTCTCATTGAGGAGATGAGTGAAGGCCTCTAAAACTCCTGCCTCCTATCATCTTTGCTACGGCAGGTGGTTCATGATTGTGGGGGGCTGGAATCTTGAACTAATAGTGCTTAGTCTCCATGGGAACTGCTGCTGTTGAGTTCTGTGCATGCCGCTCTTTGTCTTAGGTATGAATATTGAACTCCAAGATTCCCCTGTTCAGATCTATGACTTCTAGGGTGAATAGATTTCTTACCAACTCTATCTCCTTTCAAGACACATAAAGCCCCTTGCATCCCATCCAAAGATTGTGGAGAAGGCCGTCAGCTGGAGTCCAGTTTACATCCATTATTTTATTATAAATAAGTCTTTATGGCCAAATATAAAATGTTAAAAACATGAACAAATGTTTTTAGCATTTAAAAATCACCAGCCTAACAGTTCTTGGATTTTCCCATAATTTATTCCTTTTTTTTTTTACCCCCCTTCACTCCAAATCACTCTTTTTTTTTACACTCCCACCCTCCATCTTTCTCATCTCTGTTCAGATTTAGGGATGGAGGCTAAGGTTTTCTCATGGACTGAGTAGTGTCTTCACATAGTAAGTGCCTCTGCAAATCTCTTCTTTCTCTTCAACAGAAAAACATCTCCTTCCCTTGCAAGTCCTGTCTTGTACCTTTCTTATATCAATCATTGTTTCCCTCTCATTCTTTTTTAAAAATTATTTTACAAGCTTACTTCTCTGAACTTTCCCAAAGAAAATAAGTCCAATAAAGTTGTCTTAATGGTAGGAAGACTGAAGAAAAGAGAAATAAAAAATTCAACCACAAGATTACATTATGGTATATTTGAGAAATATCTTTTTTTAGAGAAATTTATGCAAAATATATACAAGCTACAGATATGGAAGAGATTTTGCAAAGAAGTTTCAGGTTGTATGCTTGCTTATGGTTGACTTTCTGAACTTCTGTGTTGAAACATCTTTGGAGCATATATCCAGGCTTGGCAGAAAATGGTCACAACTCATTAGCAGTGTTCACTACAAGAGTGGGTGGGGAATGGATTGTGGCATAGTTTTATCCCAAATGATATAGTAAAAAGATCATGGAATTTGGAATAACATAGATTAGGTTTATATTCTGGCTTTTTAGCTTTTCTCTTAAATGTTCTTGTTCTCTTTAAATTAATTACACTTAAAATATATGAGGACTCATTTTAGTATTATATATTACATACACAAATTTTAGAGGACTTTAAAAAGGCCTTTATCTTGACCTTTTATATCTTGCACCTTTAAACAAGATGCAATTTAAAAAATAAAAAATATTTAAAATCTTAATTCAAAAGTATTTTACCTGGTATATATTTGTGGTTAATTCTGTTCACAAGCTGCTTCTATTTGGTAGAAGATTATTAAATTTTGCTTCCAACAATTTTCAGCCTATGATGATCAAAAAAGTGATATTTTACATACCCACAGTCAAAATTTGTTTTCTGTCTTATTTTATAGTGTCCTGAAAATATATCCTATCAGCACAAAATCTGAAATAAAAAAGAAAACAATTTATCTGTTCAAATGACATTTGTTTATTTTACCTCTAGAAAAATTTATTATGTTATTTCTGTGCTTTATGTACATTATTACCTATGTTAAATAATGTTAAGTTTTATGTATAAAATGGAGATTGGAAGTACCGGTATCTTCAGGATCTCCTGAGATTACTATTTGGGGCAGGGATTATTATTATTATGCATACTCAAAGCAAATGTGTTTTTTTTTTCCCCCAATTAGGCTATGCCTCTGGCCACATCCTTCAAATCCATAAGAGTGTTCTAGTAATGCCAAACTGGTCTGATTATGTTTGCCAAGAGGAAGGTATAAACACTGAGCTTGGAGAGGCAAGGAGTAAACAAGGCTCCCAAGGCATTAACCATTTCTTCCTATCTTCAACAGCTATGGTATTGGGCCAAGGGAAATAAGAAAGAAGAGGAACAAGAGGCTGGGAGAAGTGGTGTCCCAAGACATGATGAGATTTCTCCATAGTTTAGTGGACACATAGGAGGATGACAGGGTAGAGCAGAAAGTGTCTTTGGCTTATGGCATTGTATTTGAAGTACAGGGAGGACATTCACATGTAGAACATTGGAGGTTCCCAAATTAACCCATATTTGAGTGCAAGATCTGCAAAGAAAGAAGATGCTGTGCCTGTCAGTGAAGAGGTACACAAGCTTGCCTCTCTTAGGAGTTATCTTCTCTTCATTCCTATGCACATTTGCCTTGTAGACCTATTTTATTCATGCAAAAATATTGAATGTTTCATTATATGACCATATCAATAAAAAAAGAAATATGATTCAGGCTGGATTGATAATTACATATTCATTATGATTTTGTTTGTTTTACTTCTGATTTTTTTTTTTTTTTTTTGCAGAGCTGGGGATTGAACCCAGAGGCATTTTACCTCTGAGCTATACCCCCAGCCCCATTTTTTATACTTAATTTTGAAACAAAATTAAAAAAAGAAGGGGGGAGTAATGTTTATAAAATCCTGAATGCTTAATATTTCTAAGAGGCAATAGAAAAATATTTCAAATGAGATGATACATTATAATTAAATGCTATGTCAATTTTCTTTTGCTATATTAAAGCCATTTCAAAATGTTATAGTTTGAAAATCTTTAAGCTCAGATAATTCTTTTCTGTACTGAGGATTAAACCTGAGACTACCTGGTTTGATGCTATCTGATGCCAAACAAGTACTCTATCATTGAGCTATAGTGCTGCATCTCCAGTCCTTTAAACTCAGATTTTTGAGGATTGAGTTCAGCCTGGTAGTTCTTCTGGTCTGATATTGTCCAGACTTGCTCTTGTTTCTATAGTTAGCTGATGAGTCATCTAGGACTGGTGAGTCTATGGTGGGCTCAGAAGGATAATGAGGAAAACCGGATCCTCTCTCTGCAGGGTCTCTTAGTCCAGCAGCTTAGCTTGGGCCTGATTTACATGGCAATGCAGGGTTCCTAGAGAGTGTGAATGTGTACAGAGCTTTTTGAGTCGTAGGAATAAAACTTGCACATATTGCCACTTTAACATTCTACTAGAATAAGTTAAAATATGATCTGATAAAGTCACTTTGCAAAGGTGCATGAATAGAAAGAGGAGAATGGTTAGCAATCGATCACAGATGTTATTAGACCTGTATAATGTGAAGTGTGTTACTATCACCACTAGACTTGCCTTTCCCCTGCCAAAGGGAGAAATTAAATGGTTCACAATATCTGCATCTTTTAACACAAAGGATAGTGCACATAGGCTAGACGTGGATCTCACAGACCATCAGAAGCATTTTTTTTTTAATCCCAGGAACTTTGATAAGGTTCGTGTGTGCAAGATGACTAAACTGTTAATACAAATCCATAGTTAGCAATCAGTTGAAGCAGAGATTGTCACATATGAGTGACATTTAGCCATGACATTACCTAAGAATGAATAAATAAAAATAATAAAAAAACAGCAATAGTAAAAAATAACAAAGCCATTGACAGATACCTAGTATTTACTGTTATGGTTTGGGGGTAAGGGTTACCATTTGGGGGAAACTGTCCCCAGGGACCTTTGTTAGACCCCTGGGAATAATTTCACGAAAAACACACACACACAAAAAAAAAAACACAAAAAAAGATAAAAAGGTGCGGGTTCTTGTCCTGAGCTAAAGATAAATATGTAATAGCTTGGACTCTTGCTGAAGATTTAAAGGCATTTATTAAAAAGATAGAAATACAGAAGACAGTTACAGCTTCGAACGAAACCACTGAGATACAAAACATGGAACAGACTTCTTATACACAATACCCACCATCTTGTTTATGTAATTCTGACATAATAAAGGACCCTGAAAAGCTCCTCTCTTACTTCCCACCAAGGTGTTTTTCACAAGGTTCAATCCCCTCCTCCCATCCTAGCTTGATTACCTAATTATTATGTAGATCTGTCCTTAGAAAGAGGAAGTCCTAGCTCCCCTCTCCTATGAACTTGCTAATTACTTTTAGCTAGATCAATCTAAGTTTCAATAGCTGCTTTCTTCCTGACTGAAACCAAGACCAAGTCTTTCACAGATTTGCCCCTCACCCAATTTTTGAAATATATTAATAATCAGAGCTTTCTCAAATCTTCCTAGGCCCTTCCCAATACTGGTACATTTACCATTTTGAAATTTCTCTCTCATTGTCTTTAAAAGGACCAAAATGAGGTATTTCTTCTAAGAAGTTATTTGTCTCTAAATTTGATAAGTTTTCAAATGATTTTACATTAAAGTTGTGGTTACTCAGGTTTATTTCTGAATACCCATTTCTCTTCAATATAAAACAAATAGAAGCTCTTTGAGGGCAAAAATCTTGTTTCTATCAATTATCATATATATATGTGTGTGTGTGTGTGTGTGTGTGTGTGTACTAAAGATTGAACCTAGAGAATTCTACTTCTGAGCTATACCCCCAGCAATTTTTAAATTTTTTTTTATTTTGAAGCAGATCTCACTAAGTTACTGGGGCTGGCCTCGAACCTGTGATGTTCCTGTTTCAGTCTCCCAACTACTGGAATCATAGGCATGCACCACTACTACCAGCTCTCATTATTCAGTTATCTGGACTACTGTTTAATCTGGCAGGTGCCTAAAAAATGTGAATAAACCCATAAATGAAAGTAACTTCTCTTTGCTCCTTAGCAAGCTTATGTTGTGCTGATTTTATGACAAAACCCAAAATAACTGAAATGAAGATGTGAACATCTGAAAAGAAGTTTTCAATAATATATTTTCTAAAGGTATATTATTTGCCTTGATGTTGCAGTATACTCCTTTGGCTTCCAAAAATTTATGAAATATTTAAGAACTGTGAGGATGCTACCGTGTGATTATAGACAGACATTGTACCATATATATGTCTATTTATTATCTGAAAGCTTAAGTGCAGAATGTTTCCCAAATGTTAAAAAACAGGTGGGGAGTGGGGAGAGAATGAGAAAGAGAAATTTTGATAATGATAATATTTTCCTTCACTCAACAAAAATGATAATTATAGTGAGATAAAAATATTGTTTTTTGCCAGTTGTCATGTTAGAATAGACTCACAGAATATAAAAGCATCATTAAGCCTATTTTGTTGATAATTTTCTCATGAATTTAAAACAAAACTCGAGCATAAAGCATTTGTGCTTCATCTCTTGCTTGCCATTAGCATCTATGAAGCGCTGCAAAGCTTTGAGCTACAGGAGAGTTCTGAGATCCTTGTTGGACTAATGAGTCAGGTGTCTAGAAGACAGAGGGAACCATTTTCCCTGTATCAATAGATATTTTCAAGGGGAATATTGCATGAATCAGCATTCAGATGTTTGGGGCAAGAGGGATCTTTCATTTTTTGGCTTAGATTAAAAAAAAAATTTACAAAGCCAAAATGCTCTACATTGAATTTTTAAATTGCAGCTGGATTTTCATGTCAACACAGATCCCTAGCTGCTCTCCATAGTTATCCTGTCCTCTATGCACAGAGCTACACAGATACATTACAACCATTTGTAACATGGAAGCTTTACTCTTTGAAGTGATATTGCTAATTTTTCCAAAATCATCTTTAATCACCATTTCTCCTTTGAGTAGTTGAGAAGCCTTTTATTGCTGTAGCTGTGAGCCCTGTTAACATTTATTAAGTAAAATGGCCTTTCAAATTTAAAAAATAGCTTTGATTTTTCAAATCATATACAGAAAAGGCTAAATGAAGACGAATCGGGTAAAATTTACCAGAAATTTTAGAAGTCTTCATTACAGATATTTTTAATACTCAATTGAAATGAACTATGTTTAAGAAACAGCTTATGCAATTATATACTGAAATGGAAAAGTATCAAACTGCTTTGACCAAAGATATATTTCTATGACATTAAAGTTTGTAAGAGTAAGCTTTGGGTCCAAATAAATCTCATAGTTTGTGCTTTTCATAGAAAATGCACACGTGGCTGAAGAAGTACAGAAATGCTTTGTGAACAAATTCACTCAGCTGATAGAGTACTGCCTTTGGAAGTGCTCAGTGATCCCAGCATTGCAGAGCTGAGCTGAATGATTGGACATTGCTTCTCCTGGTCACTGTTCCCAAGCTCTACTTCAGCTGTTTGTTTATTCCATTCATTTCTTCAACCTGTTTGTTGAGTTTCAGGTATTTTCCAGGTACCTGACTTCCCCTAAAGATTATTAATGTGAAATGGACAGAGGAGAGTTTCTGTGCCTGAAGCTATAGTTTTCTGCAACTCAGAGAACTATCAGCATCACATCGCTCCTCTAGAAATAGGTCCTTCCACTGTTTTCCCTTGAAGGCTCATGTGACTTGAACATAGCATGCAAAAGAAAGAACAATAGAAAAAAGAGAGCCTAACAATTTAAAAATAAGCTTCTCAAGGGTTCCTATATAAGAAAATGAATATATGCTTGTAAATAAATTAGAGGTGCTAGTACCAAAAATCAGATCCTTGTAAGCTTAAAGTTTTTTTTAGTACTTTCTATATTTCTTATGTTATCTAATTTTTCTACCCTTAGCATTTTGGGCAATGTATTTAAAATATCCTAGCTTATTGCAGGGAGTTAGAATGAAAAAGAAAAAGGGATTCTGTTTTTGCTCAACTTGTGTTGAAAGGTAGGGTTGTCTCTGTCATGATTGTGGGGTTGCAAACTAACTTAAAACTTACTAGCCGGGCGTGGTGGCGCACCCTTGTAATCCCAGCATTCGGGAGGCTGAGACTGGAGGATTGCAGTTTGCGGACAGCTTCAGCTACTTAGTGAGGCCCCCTGCAACATAGTGAGACCCTGTTTCAAAATAAAGAATAAAAATAGAGCAGGGAATGTGGTTCTCGAGATCAAATGCCCGTGTTCCATCCCCAGACCCACCAAAAAGAAACCCCAAAACAAAACAAAACAAAAAAACTGATGTCAAATAGTCATCTTTGTTTGTTTTGAGTTTTGTGGTTTAAATGTCCAAAGAAGGCACTGTGGCTATGGCCTGTCTCTGTTCTTTGATGTCTGGAACCTTATTTGAAGGGACTTGAGAGCTGAGGGTGGCAACTGAGCACCAGAGGACTGGAGGCTGACCTCTTGGCAGGGATCTGTTCATAAAAAGAGCACTGGGCTCACCTAAGATGCGGGCTGTGCCACTACACAGGAGTCTGACATA
Source organism: Muscardinus avellanarius (assembly GCF_963383645.1). Lineage (NCBI taxonomy): Eukaryota > Metazoa > Chordata > Mammalia > Rodentia > Gliridae > Muscardinus > Muscardinus avellanarius. Next base: position 136,285,332 of record NC_137787.1, on the reverse strand, counting down.
TGCCTCAGCCTTCTTTCAATATGGTCCTGGGTTCTGAGGGATAGCTTTCCAAAAGACATGTGGAGAAGGAGAGTACCAGGCAGATACTGCACGACTTGGCTTCTACCAGTTGCTTGCATTCTACTGGTGGTAGTTACAGTCCTTTTAGGAGTGTCCCAGGATTTGAATATACATTAGAGCTTCAGTAAGAACATTCATGAGACTGCATCCCTGGGTATGCTGTATCTATCACAATACAATACCTGAATAATTATGAGATGGAAAGGGGCTCTTTCACCTCATGGTTTGGAGGTTCCAGACCCTAATCAACTGGTCCTGTGGCTTTGGCACATGGCTGGTCCAGGAGTTGTGGTGGGAACCCTTGGCAGAGCCAAACTGCACACCTCATGGCCAGGTAGCAAAGGGAGAAAAAGGCAGGGGCTGGAGTCCCACAGTCCCTGGTAAGGGCACATCCTGATGGCCTAAGTGCTTCCCACAGGGCCCCGCCTCCTAAGGCTCCCAACTCCCAGTAGTACCAAACCTTTATAAAATGCACGGGCCTTTGGGGGGCACTCAACGTCCAGATTATGGCCCTGGGCCATGAAAGACAGGTAGAAGGGGGGCCGAGGGTGCATAGAAGAGCCAGGGCAGAGCAAGGGAAGCACAAGTCAGCAGGGAGAGGGTGTCTTCATAGCTGCTCATTCCTGGAAAACAATTCCCCCTCAGAAGCTCAGTGCTCCAATTTTGGCTAGTGTTATGTTTTCCCTCCCCATCCTGTTGATAATTAAAACTGAACTCATTATCCCCTGCCTCTTTCCTCTCCTATCCCTTCAAGGCTGGTTGCTATGAACCATGCTACCACTTTGTCAAGTCTCAGTGTTCATGGGCTTCTAAGACTCTCACATCTTCCCCATACCCAGGGTGGGCTGCATGGGCACCTGATCTGTACAGTGCCACAGGTGCCACCCCACAAAAGGCCCCACCTTGGTCTGACACTCTTCTCCTTTTAATAAAGTATTATTATTTATTGTATTACATAAAATTATAAAACCAAGTATTTTCTTACAATTTTGAAGTATATGTTCTTAATTATGTATTTCTATTACACCTATTAAATTTTAGAAGTAATAGGATTTTATTTTTATCTGTTTATTTATTTTATTTTATTTTTTTTTATTTTTGGCGGTACTGGGGTTCCTGGAAGCCCTTCTACCTCCGGGCTACACTCCCAGACCTATTTTATTTTTGGAAACAGGGTCTCTTAAGCCAGTGGGCTGGCTTTGAACCTACGCAATCCTCCTGTCTCCGCCTCCCAAGCGCGGGGATTACAAGTGTGCACCACCACGCCCAGCATTATTTGTTTGTTTGCATTGCTGGGTATAGAGCACAAGACCTCATTTATGCTAGGCGAGACCTCTATAACTGAGTTCCATGACTAGCCCAAGAAATAAGATTTAAAAATACAAGCTTTATATTTTAATACCAGTATGGGCACTTTTTTCCTCTGCCTTTTGAAATAGGAAATGTACATTTTCACGTTTTATATCATGCATTTGTACTGAACACTCCTAACTTTGTAACCAACCTTGCTTTGTTCCATGCCTTTAATCAGTTTCCAAGTTAGAGTTTTAGAAGACCGATTTCCAAAGTCTCCCTCCATCTATTTCCCTTCCTTTCTGCTTTAGTCACTTCATCTCACTGCTGACTGTAAGAGTGGCCAAAGTACTTTTATTCCTTCCTGTCTTCTACCTGCATTAATCACATTTTTTTTCTAAACCATATTCGTGATTATCTTATTTCTCTCACAAAAAGTTGTAATAGTTCTTTTGCCTACTAAATAATTCAGAAGCCAATGCCTATTATTTTTCTTGTGCTGAGAATTGAACCCAGGGGTGTTCTACCTCTGAGCTACACTCCCAGCCATTTTTAATTTTAATAAATAAAATCACTAAGTTGCTGAGGGTCTTGACAAATTGGTGAGGCTGGTCTCAAATCTGTGATCCTTCAATCTCAGTCTCTCAAGTACTGGATTACATGGGTGTACCACCAGGTCTGGTGCCTTTGCCTAATTTTCTAGGTCCTCTAATGATCTAAATTCATTTGATCTTGGAAATTCTTCCACCCACTATTTCTCTTTAGAATATCCATGGTCCAGTCAATCACTCCTGTTGTTCTTTAAACTTGTCAGGCCAGGCGTGGTGGTGCACACTTGTAATCCCAGCACTTGGGAGGCTGAGACAGGAGGATTGCACGGGTTCGAAGCCAGCCTCAGCTACTTAGTGAGGCTCTCAGCAACTTAGTGAGACCCTGTTTCCAAATAAAAATGTAAAAAAGGTCTGGGAGTATAGCCTGGAGGTAGAAAGCCCCTGGGTTCCACCCCCAGTACCACCAATAAATAAATAAATAAATAAATAAATAAATAAATAAATAAACTTGTCAGTTTTTTCTAACTTTCAATCTCTGCAGCTAAACTTTGCATGTTTTATATGCTCAGAAGCTGAGGGAGCTTGTAATCTCAGTACTTGGGAAGCTGAGACAGGATCACAGATCAAGGGAAGCAGCACCTGATAACAGAGTGAGATACTGTTTCAAAATAAAATATAAAATAGGGCTGAGGGTATATCACAGAGGTAGAGTGTTCCAGTGTTCAATCTGTAATACCACAAACTAAACAAAACAAAAGCCAAGGGACTAAATGCAGAGATGAATAAATAACCAGAGCCATGATTTACCAAAATATGCTGTGTAGAACTTGAAGAACCTTTCCAATATGCTTAAACTGTCTCAAAAAAAAAAAACAGCCCCAAAAAGCAACCCAACTTTTCAACAAGAGTTCTCCAAGCATAGACCAAGAGGTCTTTTTAATTATTAATTATCACAAAAGGTAACAAGTTAAACAGTCTTCACAATGGATCAGCATCAATTTTTGATTATGTATTTTAAGCTAAATATCTTTGTTTTGTAATTCTCAAGGCAAACTAGGATGATGTGCATTTGAATATGCCTGCTAAAATGCTTGTTTACAAGCATTTTACACTATAATTACCTCTAACAGAACTTTCATTTATTGCATCTATATGGTAAATTTCAAATTCTGGATTGTCAATCTTGGTCATCCTGCTCCATTCTAGTATGATTTCAACTGTCTTTTCTCACTACTCTTAATTGCCTCAAACTCATGAAAGTTATGAAAGAAGTCTTATAAGAATTTAAAGATAGCTGATGTGATCTAGAGTTACTTATGGAAAAATAGCATCTGGTCTAAAATTTAAAGAACAGGTAAGATTTTAAGAAGGAAAGATGAAAGAGGAAAATGTGAGCGAGCAGCTATGATTTGTCAGTCTGGTTTAAGGCTAGTGGTCCAGTTTTTCGAGAGGGCTGGATGTTGTTAAAGTAAAATAAGTGTCTAAAGAAGCAAAGAAAGAAATAAATCTTGGAAGAATTTACATGTCATGCTTAGGAGTCTGTTATTTATTCTGCATTCATAGTGAGACTTTGGGGAAGATTTGAGCATGGGTGGTGACTTAGTCAGAAATTTTTTATTATTTTTTTGGTGGTACTGGGATTCCTGGAAACCCTTCTACCTCTCCGGGCTACACTCTCAGACCTATTTTTATATTTTTTATTTGGAAGCAGTATCTCTTAAGCCAGCAAGGCTGCTTTCGAACCTGTGTGATCATCCTGTCTCTGCCTCCCAAGTGCAGGGATTACAAGTGTGTGCCACCACACGCAGCTCAGAAAAAAAAAATATATTAAGCAGTATTTTGAAGTCAGTTGGGTGAATGGGAAGAAAGAGGTAGATAGAGTGTCTTTATTTATTATTTCCTTAATTTTCACTTTGAAGTTCACAACTCTTTTTCTTTCAATGATACCCCAGGAGGCATCATTTTAAAGGGATAGCTTTACCAAAACCCTTGTAATTTTACCCAGAAAATGCAGCATATTATAAACTCAGACTTATGACTTTGATTAGAACAAAACTAGTGATAAGGAAATACCCAGAAAATCTAGTGACTTCCTAAATATGGGTTTGGAAAAAGACTTCTGGAGATTATTTGCCAGAGTTCTTCTAACTTTCAAATACAGGACATTTGTTCTAAACCCTACCATAATCTATCCTACATAGTTTCAATGACACCATATTCAGAATAAGAGAGTACTTGGAATACAGATGACAAGAGATGTCTGGCAGTGAGGCTAAATAGGCTCAGAATGATAGGAGAGAACATTAGGCCAGTTACAACATTTATTTCTATTTCAACCTCTTAGCTCCAGCTAGAGGACAAGTTCATCAGTCAGTGTTTAGTTTGGAAAATATAAACTTCTCTGGTTGTTTCAAGCACTAAGAGATTTATTACAGGTGCTTTCAAAGATTCTCAAAGAATAGATCTGTAACTTAAGTAGGATAGACAGCAAGTCCTAGTCTTGCAGCTATCTTTCAAGGAATCAGGACTTACTCTGAAACCAGGTCGGCAATGAAGAAAACCCTGAATATATAAGTTTCCTGCACCACTAAGTTACATTGTTTTGAGAAAATTTTCAGGAAAACCTCAGGTTAATGGAGAAGGGCACCCGTCTGCTTCCTCTAAAAAATATTGTTGATATCTATTTCTTTTCTGCCTCTATTTTATGCAAGTGCTTGCATACCTGGGAATACCACTTGGTATTCCCAGGCAGCAGTGCCTGCAGTATTAGGGAAGTCATAAAGGAAGATAAGGTTAATATTAGTTTTAAAAAGGGATTTAAGTACAGCTACCCTTCAAAATCAGGCTTATAAGGAATGGTGATCTTTGACTGAAGGGTATTATATATAATAATGGTTCAGAATTATTTATTGAACTAGGGCTTGGTAGCTGATAGTCATGAATATTAGGGAGAAGTCCTATAGCATCCATTATAGTCTCAAAGTGATTCATCAACAATTATGTAAAAGCAGTTTTTGTAATTTTGTGATATCTCCAAAATTATGCCCAGTTCCTCTCTGAGCTTTATGATCATCTAATACTGTTTACTTTCCAGTAATATATTTCCTTACTCTTATAATTTTCTAAGAATTCATTTCCTGGGACCTCAGGAAAATGGTGACTGAGAGAAGCAGTGCTTATGAGTCCTGCTGACACTTGATCTCCATTGCCTCAAAAACAGTCCTCTACAAAGCCAGAAAATACTCTCAGTAGAGGAATAAAAATGATAAATACAAAGGATAGATAAAAAGAAGACTAGAAGACAAACCAGAGAGCAGAAAAGAAACCCGCCCATCTTTCAGCAGCACGTGCCATACTGGTGCAGTCTTGCCTTACAGCATCACATTCCAGATATGAAAAGGAAAACAAAGATCTGAAGCGAGCAGCTTTAGATTTATGTCATCAGCTCTTTCTGTTCAAAGACCTGCTACAACTTCCAGGATCTCACCATGCCCTTCAGGGATCCAGAGCACGGCTAAACACCAGAAAAGAAACCCATCAGCCTCCAGGAGCAGTTGAGCTTACCACGCCCACCAGAGATCCAGACCAGCGTGCACCAAAATTGTAGGTGAAACTGTGGTCCTCACAGGAAAACTCCCAGCTCTGTGCCTCCAGGGACTCTCACAGCCTTGATAAACTCCCTGGGTCTGAGATTTTGCTGTTCAACACAGTAAAGAAGTAGTGGCAGCAGAGGTTACCACACCCTCCAGAAATTCAGAGCTGCACTCGATAACACCATAAATGAAGTCGCGGTTCCCTCGTGAAAACGCCCAGCTGGGTGCACCCAGGGACTTGTGTAGCCCCAGAAAACTCCCTAGGTCTGAGTGTTTTCAATACAACCCAGAGAAAGTGGGAGTGGGGTCTGCTGTTGGACATAACAGAAGCTCAGACAGACTCAGGCTCTTATCAGTGGAAAGTGTGAGGGGAGACCTATGCTTAACACTAGACCCAACTAGTAGGATTTCCAGGATCACTGCAGAATTCCCACTCATGGTGAATGGGGAGAAGTCAGACCAGTCCAGTCCTAGCTGTGGAGAACAGAGACTCCTACATAGAGTTTGGTCTGAGAGGTATACGCCACCAATGGAGGCAGGGAGAGACCAAGACTCCAAATCTGTGGAAAGCGTGGAGGGTGACGTGTGCTAAATACTAAATCCAGCCCCAATGATACTGACCAACTGCATAGACTGAGAAAGAGTGAGAACCAGACTCACAGCAAGAAGGTGCCAGTGGCATTCAGTATCTGCACAGAGAGAAACTGTAGAGTACCTATCTGACGAATAATCCTTTATTTGTAGAGTTGCATTACTTTGTTGTTGGGTTGTTTTGGTTTTTTTGTTCTTTTTTGTTGTTGTTGTTGTGTGTATGCCTGATTTTTTTAACCCTCTTCCCAAACCCTTTTCCAAGCCTCTTCCCTTATACATACCTACTCTCTTCTCTCTATCCCCTTTCTATCTTTTTTCTTCTTTTTATCTTTCCCTTGTCTTTTGTTAAATCCACTTCATATCACTATACCAAAAACTCTACATTGGTTATTAGAATACTACTACATTTTTACTATCTCTAATCACTAGTATATGCTACCTTACCAAACTTATACTCTCATTTTATTTGACTCTATCTGAGACTTTACCCTATTCTTCCACTTACTCCTCACTTTTTTACTCAACCTTCACTGTTGAATACAATGCCACCTGCCCTTGGATATACTAGCTGACACCTAGAGACTGAGAGAAATCTATCAAAAGCAACAGGTACAAACTTCTGAAAACATAAGAACAAGGAACAACAAGGGAGAAATGAGCTCCTACAACACCACAATAATAGAACCTGATAGCATATAATTGCAGAGATCTCCAGAAGGTCAAATCAGGAATGTAACTGTAGAAATAATACAGGAATTACAAAAATCTTTAGAGAGTCTGAAAGAAATAAAGGATGCAATAATTGAAGTAAAGGCATCTATTCAAACTATAAACAATCAATTAGACCACATGGAGAATAGAATCTTGTTCCTAGAAGATGATTACTCCAAAAGCAAAAGCATAGTTTATAACTTAGAAAAAATAATCTGACAGCAGGAATTGGACATTGAAGAAATATGGGCCTGTCTTAAAAGAGCTAACCTAAGAATAATTGGGATAGAAGAGAGAAAAGAAGGTGAAACCAAAGGGATCAACAATCTTTTAAAGAAGTAATAGTGCTGGGAGTTCTGCGGGGACTGCAGTTTCACTGTGATTTTGGTTTGTGCCGTTTCACTGTGATTTTGGTGTGCTCTGGTCTGGATCTCTGGTAGACATGGTGAGCTCAGCTGCCTCTGGAAAAATGGCACTGCCATGATACCCTTGGCTGTGAGGGGTGAGGGTTTCATTGTTTATGTTGAGCTCCGTTCTGTATCCCTGGAGAGCATGGTGAGCTTAGCCACTGGAAGTTGTAGCTGGTGTTTGCACAGGAAAAACTGATGAATTACAACCAAATGATCTGCACTTTTCACTTCAGGTCCTTGTTATCTTTTTTATCTCTGAAGTCTGGTGCTGTAAAGCAAGATGGTGTTCACTGCTGCAAGACGGGCAAGTTTCTTTTCTGCTCTCTGGTCAGTCTTCTAGTCTTCTTTTTCTCTGTCCCTTCTATTTATCATTTTTATTCCTCCACTGATAGTATTTTTTGGCTTTGTAGAGAGCTATTTTTGAGGCAATGGAGATCAAATGTCAGCAGGACTTTTAAGCACTGCTTTTCTCGATCGCCATCTTCCCGGATGTCCCCTCATTTAAATTTAAAATGCATCTTCAAACACATTTTATGGAATCTCATCACATATCCCATGTTAGACTTGTGTATTGTAGGGTATGTGTTTTGAATTTTTGTATTGTATATAGACTTATTTTAAACATGACAGTTAAACACATTTTTAAAAGCATAGTCACAGACCTGAAACATGGCATAATGATTTTTTTTTAAAACTCCTACAGTTGTTAAATTTAGATGCTGCTTCAGCCTGTGTGATTGGTGGCAAATGCTCACTGTACTCTTTTAAGAGGTCATAACTCTAGAGAAGTAGCCTGTGTATATTCCTAACACTTGTTCACTTATATTTAAGTTTATATAAGCCCCAAGTAAAACACTGGAAATATATATAGTACTATTAGTTCTTACATTGTTTAATTATATCAAGACACATGAACTTAACATATTTTTATGTAGGCAAACTATCCATTTTTGTCCATTTTACTTTTTGCTAAAATAATATCCTTCTTCTACATATTCATTTCTGGACCCAAATGAAATATTGAGATGAGGTCAAGATGAGGAGAGAGAAATGACTGAGATGAATATCTTTACTAAAATATCAATAAATTTAGTCAAACTCAAAAGAAAAGAGAAGAGAAAGCTTGAGCCACTTATGGTGGCACATTTCTGTAATCCAATAATTGGGAGGCTGAGACCAGAGGATCACAGGTTTGAGGCCAGCCTTAGCAACTTGGTGATACTCTGTTTCAAAATAATAAAAAAAAATACTTGAGGTAGAGTTGGAGGTAGAATGACCCTGGATTCAATCCCTAATGTGTATGTGTGTGTGTGTGTGTGTGTGTGTGTGTGTGTGTGTGTGTGTGTGTACATAACATACATATATGTTAAAATTATTGAATATTTATTTAATATATACCTGTAGTTTTCATATATATATATATATATATATATATATATATATAATGCAGATTTAAAAATTGTAAGAAAATATTAACATGCAAAATGCATCACACAAAATTGATAAAATCAGTTATCAAAACCTTTGAAGTACCTCAGTTATCGATAATAAAAAGGTCAAGTTAATCCTAATGTTAAAATTTGCCAGAAAGATGAAAATATTATATTAAACAGTGCTAGTCATAGATACTATTTACATAAACAAACTCAAGCTCCTAATATGTATTCCATATTACATAAGTGTATTGTCATGTCTCTTGAATAGAAATTCACCTCCAAGCCAGGCATGGTGACACATGCTTGTAATCCTAGTACTTGAGAGGCTGCAACAGGAGGATCCAGGTGTTAGGACAGCTTCAGCTACTTAGTGAAGCCTTCCACAGCTTAGTGAGATGCTGTTTCAAAATAAAAATAGAAAATCAGCTGGAGATGTAGCTCAGAAGTAGAATGCCTCTGGGTTCAAACCCTAGTAGCAAAAAAAAAAAAAAAAAAAGAAGAAGAAGAAGAAGAAGAAGAAGAAAAGAAACTCAACCCTCATTTGATAACTCAATAAGTAGTATAATGTTCAAATTTTAAAAAAAACCCTCAAAATATGAAATAGGAAAAGTTAATGAATGGTCCGAAAATTGGATAGCCTTTCCTTATATAACTTAGAATTGGTGAAACAACTCTAAAATAGATACTTTTAAGGTGTACATATAGAACCTATTTGTGTCAAAGTAGCAGAATAAAACAATGAAAACCTCTAATCTTAACATTTGGTCCATTTTATTGTTATGTATGTCCCCAAACCAGAATAGGTGTATGTCAGCATAAAGTGGTTCATTTGTAAAACTGATCAACAGCTTAATGACTATTAAAAGGGCCTCTTCACAGAAACTCAAGAATATAGTAGGCAACATGACCTGCTTTTCTGCTAGTCATTTATTTCAGTTGCCCTTGGCTTAGCTCAGACTTCTTGGCACACCTCCTCTCATAACTCATGGCTTGTTTTCTTCCTTAATTACTTAAAATTACATCTAGGCTCTGATGTAAAGAGGCATCAGGCTGACACTGCCAACCCCACATAACTTAAAGAAGCAATATATCATTTTTTCATCTAGCTATCTAGTCTATTATTTGCCAATATGTCAAAGATGTGGCATCTGCTTTTAGGACACTTACGTTCTGGGTGATAAATTGACCATTGTGAGTTCAGTCAGTTTACTGATGCTTCAAAGGGTCTTTACCTGATTGTGTTAAGGCATCCTGAAAATAAATAATGCAGTTTTAAAAAGTTAAGTTCAACAATCACTTGCAGGACTTCAATGATATATTTTTTTACTTTGTCATGTCTTCTAAATATGGTTTCAAAATGTACCTTTGTCAATGAAGTATTTAAATGTATATTTTCTTTTTAATACAAATAAAAATACATTTAAATGCACTAAAATAGTTCATGAAAAAATACCTTGGAGGAAAGAATAAAGACTATGTGTCCTTTAGACTTTTTATTTGAATTCAATAAAAAACTGATATTAAGAGTGGAAATCATATATCAGATGAAATTTATTTGAAGTTAAGCATGATAAATAAGGTAAATCAATTCTTCCAGCTCTACATTACAATATGAGATTTCAATGACATTAGTACATTTAGTTGCAACAGAGTTCAGTTTCTGTCTCTCTTTCTACTTTTCTCTTCCAGTTTTGAGCCAACATTCAGGGAATGCCAGTCTTTAGGATCCTCTTTCTAGAAGTCTGTGTTACTGAATGGGAACATTATGAGCTATACTTATGCTTATAGCTAATTCTTTTAAAATTTACTTCATTCTACGTAGCCCAATTGAATATAGGATCTCAGAGAATATTATGTATTTTCAATTTATCATGTCATCTTTCTAATAACTTAGTTGTTCTTTACCCACATTTTCTCTAACTTTTAGTGAAATGCCTACAAATTATTTTCAAGGAAAAAAAGACAGGCACATAATGTTTTAGATTAATTGCACATTGTTTTCTTTTAAATGGCAGTTGGGTAGATATTATGGTAACCAGACCTGACAACTGAATCTAATGCCTGGGCATGTTTTGAATTTCATTCATCATTATGTTTCCACAGACAACTAGAGCACAAATCATATTTAGTGCTTATTAAATGTATTTTAATTAATGAGACCTCTTATCAAGTAGTCACTATCAAGTATTCACCAAGACAACAGTAATAGAGGGTATATATATATATATATATATATATATATATATATACATGTATATATGTATGTGTACATATGTGTACATATGTGTGCATATGTATGTGTACATATATTGTAGGGGTGCTGGAAAGCAGGCTGGAAGAAGCACTTTCCCCCACCCCAGCATGAGAAGTTAACTACAGAAGTCTTCTCCCATATTAGGATCAGAAATAAGATATTAGAATATAGAGTTAAGATACAGAAGTAAGGTAGGATTAGAAACAGAATGAAGATCTGTAAGCCCAGCTGCCCAGGTTGCAGGATTCAAGGACCAGAGCAGGGGACCCACCAGGTCAAAGCCTCTAATCTCCAGCTTGCCGGCCAAGGTCTTTGAAAATGGACCCCATCCTCTTATCTCTGAGCCAGATCAGCAAACAAGGCCATGCTAATCTGCTTTCCAGGCAGAGTCCTCAGCGCAGAGATAAGCCTGGCCCAGCCAAGGTGGGTGGGAAAGGCAGCCCTAGGGAACGAAGACATACCATAAGGGAGATAAGCAAGACATACCATAAGGGAGATAAGCAATCTTTTCTTCTTTTTGGGGTCATTTTGGGTTTTGTTATGGGATGGGGGAAAGTGTGTCCGGTACCCTAGCAGGGGTCCCCGGGGAACGGTTTCCACAAACCGTATTCTCCCAATCCGTAACACTTTCTATTGGTCAATTATGCTTACTAATTTCTAACATCACAGTTATTAAATACTTTAATTTATTTATTTATTTATTTATTTATTTATTTATTGGTGTTACGGGAGATGGAACCCTTCTACCTGTAGGGGTGCTGGAAAGCAGGCTGGAAGAAGTGCTTTCCCCCCAATATGAGAAGTTAACTAGAGAAGTCTTCTTCCATATTAGGATTAGAAATAAGATATTAAAATATAAAGTCAGGATATAGAAGTAAGGTAGGATTGGAAATAGAGTGAAGATCCATAAGCCCAGCGGCCCAAGTTGCAGGATTCAAGGACGAGGGTAGGGGACCCACAAGGTCAGAGCCTCTAATCTCCAGCTTGCCGGGCCAAGGTCTTTGTAAATGGGACCCCATCCCCATCTCTGAGCCAGATCAGCAAACAAGGCCATGCTAATCTGCTCTCCAGGCAGATTCTTCAGTGCAGAGATAAGTCTGGCCCAGGCAAGGTGGGTGGGAAAGGCAGCCCTAGGGAACGAACACATACCATAAGGGAGATAAGCAGTCCTTAGCAGGCTCTGACATGTGTGGATGCATGTTTTAAAATTATTGGTTGTACTTGTTTGTCCTTGTATCTGATTGGTTGTATTCTAAGGTTGGCGGGCTCAGACTTGTGGGGGGCTCTGACATTGTAACCACTCCCTCCTGGGGCTATAAATTCAGACTGTGAAGTGAGCCCTGGGTCGAAAACTCGACCCCTGGCTAGCCGGGACAGAGATGCAGCACAATAAACCTCGCTTGCATTTTACATCTCTTGTGAGTCCTTTGATATTTGGGTTGGTGGGCAATTCTAGGACCCTTCAATATATGTATGCATGTCTATATATATATATATATATATATATATATATATATATATATATATATGAGACCTCTTATCAAGTAGTCACTATCAAGTGTTCACTAAGACAACAGTAATAGAGGGTATATATATATATATATATATATATATATATATATATATATATATATACATGCATACATACACTGGTCTGATTATTCTTTGTGGAAAAAATAAGTTCAGGAATAGCACAGTTCTAAATTCAGATAAGATATCAAAATGAATGTGGACAGTTGGCAATATTATTTACAAAACAACTAACAAAATAATGAAGATCCGCACTAGGTCCATGTGTGATGGGAAAAGCACCATATGCATAGTTTGCAACTGTGAATGGGCAGCTGCTCAGCAGTAATCATGATGGAAAATTTACATATGTTTTTTCATTATTTCAAGGTAATTTGCAGCTCAGTTATGAAGCAATGGACACAAATCATTTTTACAAAGAAAGCAATATGCTGAATTAAAGGAATTAGCATTAAATTAATGACTAGAACAATGTGCATGGTGTTATCAAATAAGAAATAAACTAATTCCAGGGAAAATGATCAGTTTACAGATATAGTAATACATTTATGTCATCAGGAACTTACAGATATTAAACTCTACTTAAAGTTCAGTAATTTGAGTAATACATCTGCATTTTGTTCTTATTGAAATGTATGGATTAGTATATATAATACTATCAAGAATTAATACTCACATTTTGTAACTCGGCTACATGTTTTTCTATGAAAGAAATTGCCAAGACATCCTGCTGCCTCGGCATCTATGTGTTGAGACCCCACTCCACATAGTTAATCGGCAAAAAAGCCCCGAGAAGGAGGTATCGTCTCTGGCCAAAGTACCCCCCACTTTTAGATACCCTTCACTATTATTCCTTTTAACTTTCTACACGAATTGCTCCAGTGATGTGAGATCAGGACTATGAAATCGAGTCCGTGGAAATAAAACTTTCTAATAATTTGTCTAAACGTCCTTGGCTCTGCTCAATAATAATGAGAAACTGGCCAGAATTCAGGTACTGTGATAAGCACCCCAGCTGCAGCAATCACAAATGGCCTCCGACCTTCATCACTATCCATTAACTCCGACAAAGTAGCTCAATTCAAAGTAACTGTTTACCCTTGAAATCCTGCCTAGAGACAGAGAAAAACCTTATGTGTGACCTTAAAGCAATTTAGTTGATAAACAACTTGGCTGCCCAAATACAATAGACCCAAAGAAAAAGACTGTTGACTGACCGCATAGTTAGAAATGAATATGACAAAATAAAGGACAGACGTTCTAAAAATATATGTATGAAGGAAAGGAAATACCGTAAGAGTAAGAAAAGCATTTTTGCATGAAGAGGAGCTTATCATAAAAAAGTCCCAACTGGGAAAGGAAGGAATTAGAAAGTTAGAAGCAGGCTGCAGAGAGTTTGGGACAGGGAAGTGGATTATTAAAGATGAGTAGGCTTTTAATAGGCTTGTTGTCTAAAGAAGAGTGCTCAGCAGTTGAGGAAATACATCTGACAATTAAAACTAAGAACCTTGTGGTGTTGTTTGTGATATTTTGTCTGCCAAACTGTGTTGTGAGTATGCTTAAGCTTTCAGACTTAGAAGATAAGGTACCAACACCTGAAGAAACTCCATCACATCCACCTGAATCACCACATTTCCCCACACTTGCTATATGAACTGAGCCCAAAAAGATGGAAAAGTTCCAGGAAAAGTTAAAGAAGATTCCCCGAGAAGCTCCCAAGCCTTGACTATTCTGGGAGGCTGCCACCTGGAACTGCTTATCTGCAAGACCTTGGAGAGAAACAGGAGTTAATTCTTCAAAGGCCAACAGCCAGCTGAAAGACACCCATCCCCCCTTTTCTCTTAACTTTACTGGGGAAGGGTATAAATTTCTTGGGGTTTTTGTAATAAAGTGTCATTGGCTCAAAAGGCCTTTGTCCACCTCAGATTCTTTCCAAAGCGTCGTCATTTAGGGACCTAAAGAAAATTCAGTCCCTAAAGGAGAAAGAATCGCTGCAGACAAGAGGCTGCAGAACTCCACCTGCCTTTTGCCCCATCTTTCTGAGGATTTGACCGGGAACGGACAATAACGACCTGACTGAGATTAGTCTGTGACAAGAAATAGCATGAAATAAATGGAGTGGATATCACTTTTGTCCTCTCCATTGCAATTCCTATTATCTCTTATTGAAATGTATGGATTAGTATATATAATACTATCAAGAATTAATACTCACATTTTGTAACTCGTCTACATGTTTTTCTATGAAAGAAATAGCACTAAATAAATGGAGTGGATATCACTTTTGTCCTCTCCATTGCAATTCCTATTATCTAAAAGCAACCCCTATCATAAATTTAGAATCCATTGAAGTCATTCTTCTACTACATATAGACATAGGTTATTTGATTACCCATAATCTTATTTGTAGACAGTTTGTTTTCAATATTTTTTAGTTTCAAGGACTCCTGCAATGAAAAGTTTTTCTAGGTATTAGTGTCTCCTACAGCCATTCTAAATATGATAAATATAGACAAAATGTTATAATGTGGTTTTACCCTATTACCTCCCTCCTATAGTCTATGAAATTTTCTTTTTATCAACAGTCTCATCATAACTACTATTACCAGTGATCTTTAAATATTTTTATGATAATCTCATTAATGTGCAATGGTATTTTTTGTGGTAATGGGGACAGAACATAAGGGCATTCTACTTCTGAGCTACACCCTCAGCCTTATTTTTATTCTTTATTTTGAAGCAGGGTCTCACTGAGTTGCAAAGAGCCTCCCTCACTAAGTAGCTGAGGCTGTCTGAGAACCTTGATCCTCCTGTTTCAGCCTTCCAGATGCTGGGATTACAAGTGTGTGCCACCATGCATGCCAAGCTTCTTTGTTATAAAATTATAACTTCATCAACGAAGTACTGCGTTTCAAATCTTCTGCCTTTATTTTTTCATTGGGTCATTTTTATCCCTTACTTCTAATGGATTCATCTAGTCTGTATAACATGTTGCAAACATCTTTTCCCCGTGTCTATTTACTTAGTTTATGTGTTTTTACTCTTGGCAAAAGAAGTATGTATATTTTCACATGATAACAATTAGCTGGTTATTTTTGTCATTTTTATAATGATTTGTAGTTTTAGGTTATTTTCATCAAACACAAAAGAATGACTTTCCATTCTATCCCTTTCATATACTAAGGCAGATCTTTAGGGCTTCTTTTCTTTCAAGAAAGAAAATATTAAAGGTCAAGGAGAAAAAAAAAATGAACCTTCAACGCTGCAGAAAAGCAATGAAGTTTGGAGTAATTACAGAAAGAAACTGACATGGTAGAGAGCTGACACCTGAATAGATTCTTGTAAAATGAGTTGAGTCTTCTCAGTTGTTCCTTTGCCAGACACTCTATCCAGACCTGTGCAATAGAAGCTGAACCTGGCAAACTTTTTATATTTCCTTAAGCTTATTATTTTTGCTTTTTTTGTTTTTAAAAACGAAGCAATTATATTATTAATTCTTTTTAAAATCTCTGGGTCCAATTAGCTTGCAGATCAAGAAAATATAATAGCTGTAAGTGAAGGAGAGGAAAATATATGCATTAAATTCTCTTTATTTTAAAAGTGCTTATACATTTTAGGAATATAGGTAAAGAACAGAAAGAAAATAATCTTTCTTTGCTACAACCATAATTAACATGCCATCAAATATTTTAAAATACTCTATTGTTTCAGAAGTTGCTTTCTTATGTCTAATGAATTTATTTCCAGGTTATTTGTCATTCTTTTGAGCATAATGCTTCTCAATTTTTTTGGTCCAAGATACCTAAATATGTCAAAATATTCCTGTCAGTAACTGCAGGTGTCTACAATAAAGATTTTTTGGAGGGGAAGGAAAGTTCACCCTAACTTCCATGTGCTTTGACAAAACCAGAAAATAAGAATACTGGAGCTTGGAGGGGATGGAGTCACCCCTCTACCATAATATGTTGACATATATGTTAAATTATAAAAATATATTTTAAGGATCAATATTTGTAAAATATTTTATTTCTTTAATATGCCTCTAAATGTCTTTAGCAAAGCTGGTACCACTTATCCTCTCATGAGATATGTATCAAAGATGTCTTTTTCACATCCTTAAAAACCTAAGTACTATTTTTAAAGATGATATTTGCCAATATGGCTGGTGAAATAAATCCTAATTGTTTTACTAAAAAGGGCATATGTTCTATATTAATGTACATTTTAATTTATTTTGCAAAAATTTTTATTGTATTACTTCAGATCATTGAATGAGACAGAAATATAATATAGAAACATTTCTTAAAGCCTTTCCTAATCTTTAATGATACTCTTTAAAAATCAATGGTTAACTTAAATTTATGTATTCTTAAAGTCAGATACAAAATGATTCCTGAAGAGCTCAGGGTTGATATAGTTATGAGTAGATAAGTCCACTGTAATGGATGGGGGTGGTGATCTAGATGGGTCGGGTGTGGCCTCAGTGATGGTGCTTGTGTCTTTGAATCCCCCTGCTTGTTTGTAATCTCTCTTGCTCCAGGTCATGATGTCAGAAACGTTGTGTTCTTTTTCTGCTTCCTGCCACCATGCCCTGAGCTTTTAGACCCAGCCTCACATGGACTGAACCCAGAATCTCCAGAAATCTGTGAGCAAATAAATCTTCCTTCCTCTAAGATGTGTGATCACTTGCTTTAGATTATAGAAAGGAGAATGTTGACAAAGACTTGTACCTTGACTGATTTCAGACTGAAGATAAATCAACAAAAAGGCATAATCTAGCCGGGCGTGGTGGCACATGTTTGTAATCCCCGCGCTCGGGAGGCAGAGACAGGAGGATCGCGCAGGTTCGAAGCCAGCCTCGCGCGCTGGCTTAGGAGACCCTGTTTCCAAATAAAAATGTAAAAATAGGTCTGGGAGTGTAGCCCGGAGATAGAAGGGCTTCCAGGAACCCCAGTACCACCACCAAAAAAAAAAAAAGCATAATCTATTTTTTATTTCCTAGTTATGATTGCCATCCTTGAATTTTAAGAGAACTTAGCTTTTTAATTTAAATATGTTACTGTCATTTATTTAGGAGTTAATAAGGAGATATACGCTCATTATATAATGAGCCAGACATATAATTCCAGGCCCTGGAATTTAAAGTACGAATGGAAAACAGTTTTAGAAGACATGATGAGAAGGCAGGTATTTGAAAAAAAAAAGAAAGAAAGAAAGCTCAGGAAATATATATTTAGCCAAGAGTCATAGACTAGACAGTCAAACAGAAATGAAAAGATTTTAAAGCTAGGAAAACGAATATAAGCTACAGTACAGGCCTATAGAGAGTTAGCAGCCATAAAAGTCCACAGGGATTTAAGGGAGAGAATAAAAAATAAAATGTGGCTAAAAGGTTAGACAATGATTAATAAGCAAGCATCTCATAGGAACTAAGGGTGCCCAGTGAGGCAGACAGAGCATTAATAGATGCTGGTAATGAGGAAACTGATGTGAGGTTGTTTGCTATTTCAGCAATTGCTGCCTTTATTCTCCTATTAGCCTACTAAGAATTGACCCTAAAAAGCCTTGCTATGAAGGCTTACAGGTGATTTTAATGAAAAATTGTGGTCAAAGAGAGTTCCTGACAAGAGACCTCCACTTAGGTCTTTGTGGTTTATAAAAGACTACAATATAGCATTGAGGGGTCCTTTGTACTCTGGAAGGATCATTCATTTATATGTTTATGGAGCTCATGTTATACATTCTGACCAGGGACATATAGGGAAGCCTCAATATCAAGAAGACAAACCCTAAAACAATAGAGAATTTGAAGCTTCAGATACCTAGAGATACAGAAAACATTCAATACAGCCCAATTCTTAGCACACTAACACAAACACAAATATTTAGATCTATTTACCTCAGTTCTCATGATCTAATACAGCAAGTCATCTCTCAACAAATCATTACAATGTGTGTCAAGAGGCAACAAAACAGTCTAAAGAAACAAGAAATCACCAGAACCAGACTCAAATATGACACAGATGCTAGAATTAACAGACAGGAAATTAAGAATAACTATGATTAAAATATCAAGGCTATATTGAGACATGTAGACAATATGTGAGAACAGATTGATTATGTAAGTAGAAATAAAAGCAGTAAGAAAGAATTAATGCTAGAAGTTTTTAAGTAGAAAAGAGAAGAATGCCTTCAACTGACTAATCAAAAAGCCTGACATAATTGAGAAATCAGTGAAGTTGAAAAGAAGTTAAAAGAATATTCCTGAACTGACTTGGAAAAGAAAGAAAGAATGAAGAAGAAGAAATCTAAAAAAGAAGGTTATTTAAAAACAATGGAAAATCATCAGATACATGTTTTTCTCAATTTTATATAGAACATTCACCAAGGCACACCATATTCTGGACCATAAACTTAGCCAATTTAAAAGAGATCGGAATCACATAAAGTATGTTTTTAGAACAATATTAACTAAAATCAATTACAGAAAGCTATAAATATGATCATCATGTTGTAAACACATGCTTCTAAATAATTTAAAGGTTAAAAAATTCTCCCAATTCAAAATATTTTAAACTAGATGTAAATGAAAATACAACTTTCAAAATTAGTGAGATATAGGAAAAGGAATGTAGAAAATGCTTAGGAGATAGTCAATAACAATCATAATTAATATCTAAATTAATAACCTAATATCTGAAACTAGAAAAAGAATCAACAATTACTTTTAAAAAAGCAGAAGAAAGGAAATAATGAAAATTACAGTAGAGATGAACAAAATCTGCAACAGGGAAACAACAGGAACAACAGCAACACAAAAATCAACAGAAAGTTTCAAGATGGCACAGAGAAGGGACAAAATTTCTGGGAGCTCCTTAAGAAAATCAATCTAAAGAAAGTTCCTTTATTTTTTTCTGAGGTGAGAGAACCCAGGTAGGAACAAATAATAATTACAGGATTGACAGGATTTGACTGCTGGCCAAAATAAACTAGAGGCTCAGCAGGAGCTCAAAAAATATATGGAGAGCTACATGTCCCCATTGCAGACATCCCAAAACACATCCCAGGAACCATATTTTTCATTCAATGCTCCAACTAGAACCCTCCCCTGCCACACCACCTCCTTGCACTCACTGTTTCCTGGCACCCCCACCCATCCCTCGACTCTGACATTTGTGTCATCTGCCCCTAGTGTCCCACTTGCTTAGTTTCCTATTTACCCACTCCTATAAAATTGGAAAAAAAAAAAAACTGATGTTGCCACATCTCAGTAGCAGATGAAGCCAGGCTCATCAATAAATGTTGCTTGCCTACGGATCTTGGATGATTATTTACAAAACATTTTCATTTGGTACTGAAACCTGGAAAGGGTGTAAGCCCTCGTTGGTCATCCCCTTCCTCGAACTTCTTTCACTGAATATCACCAATGACCATTGTCCGCTGGTGGAGACTCAAATGCAAATACTGAACAACTTCTTAGAAAAGGAGACTTGGGCAAGTGATTAGCTGTTTTAAGGCTTCTCTTCTGCTTGTGGCATTTGGCCATCCAAAATCCTGGTACTGGGTAAAAAGCTTTCTCCCACCTTTGGGTGCAAACCATGATACCCAAAGGATGTTTTGACTGATCATGTGGCCAAAGACTCTGACCTTTGGAAATAGTTTCAAGGATTCCCAAACTTTTCCAAAGTCTTTTCATTGCAGTCTTCATCCTCATCCTCTCTCTCTCTCGCTCGCTCGCTCTATTCAGTGTCTACTAGGTCCAAAACCTTACCTCTTGGGTGTCTGCCAAGACATCCTGCTGCCTCGGCATCTATGTGTTGAGACCCCACTCCACATAGTTATCTGTGATGAGCCCCACCCATTGCCTGCTAGCTCGAAGACCTAAAAATAGCGCCGAGCGGAAGCTCTGTGAGGCCCATTAAGCAGTAAACAACTTTCAGGAAGTCCGGTAACCGGAGCATGGGGCGCACGGGAACACTACATACCACTGTTTGTAACAAATGAGCTAATTTTGCATGGAGCGAGTGATCTGAGGCTGATTGGCTGCTTGGGATATATAAGCGGGGAGCGGGGAGCGGAGAGAGGAGAGTATGTAAGAGCCTGGGATAATAAAGAGTCCGAAGAAGATCGTCTCCGGTGTCGTGCTTGAAAGCGGCAAGTGGTGGCCCGTACGGGGAATCTCTCTCAACGAGACGGTCAGAACTTTGGACTTTCCAGGGCAGCCGGCTGGTAAGTTCTCCTGTGAAGAGGGAGGCTCTACAAAGTAGAGGATCATAAGATTGTTCTTTCCCAACTCCGTTTGAGGACGAAGGGGAGCTCCTTTGAGGGGAGGATTTATAGGGTAGTATACTCTCAGGCTGGACCTGAGGCTGAATAGGTATGGGAAATAATCCATCTCATCCAATACAAAAGGCTTTAAAAGCCTTATTAAACAGAAAGGGGTTAAAACTTAGGGATAAGACTATTCAGGGTTTTTTGAGCCAAGTGGATGAGGTGGCCCCTTGGTTTGCAGTATCAGGAAACTTGACCCTGGCAAGTTGGGATAAGTTAGGGAAGGATATTAAAAGGGCAGAGAAAAACAATCAAGTCACGGGAGGAACTTATCCTTTGTGGCGCCTCGTCAGGGCATGTTTGGAGCAGAAATACTACAAACCGCTAGTGCGAGAGGGACAAGTGGCACTTGATCTGTTAAAAGAGGAACGGTCCACTTCCTCTCACCCAGCTAGTGAACTAGGCTCTGAAGGGGAGGGGGACTCGGACGAGGAACTTGCGGCAATAGAGGAGGAAGTCAGCAGATTAACCCTAGCTACGGGCCCCTCGCAGGGCTCTGTTCCTCCGCCCTATAATCCCTCAGCTCCAGGACAAAGCGGAGGCCGCTCCTTTAATGAAAAGGTATGGCGTGAGCCGGAAATGTTACTATCCAGACAGGCTTTCCCCGTGTTTCAACCACAAGGAGGAGGACCTCGGTATCATGAGCCTTTAGATTATAAGCTTGTAAAACATATTGCTGAGTCCGTGCGGACTTATGGTACCAATGCTGCATACACCGTAGCCACCTTAGAAAGCATTTACAGGTATGCCATGACCCCTGGAGATTGGCAGAACTTGGCCCGAGCGGCTTTGACCCCAGGACAGTATTTAGATTGGAAGGCTTTCCTTATTGAGTTCGCAGCAGAGCAAGCAGCGGTGAATCAGGCCGCAGGACAACCTGCCTGGAATTTGGATATGCTTTTGGGACAGGGACAATTTGCTAACAACCAGACCTGTTACCCTCAACAAGTGTATGATCAGATAAACAATTTGGCCACCAGGGCATGGAAAAGTTTGCCTAATAAAGGGGAGGTGTCAGGCAATCTTACTAAGATAATTCAAGGTCCCACTGAGCCTTTTTCTGATTTTGTGGCTAGGATGGTAGAAGCTGCTGGACGAATATTCGGGGATGTCGATGCAGCCATGCCACTTGTTAAACAGCTTATTTTCGAACAATGTAATACTGAATGCAAACAAGCTAATGATATCCTCAAAGGAGATTCTTCCTTAACCTCTCCTAGAGTGCTGACTGCTGAAGCCCGGGAAGCCTTAAGTTTGGTAGAACAAGCTTTAACTAAGGCTTCCCTTAAGCGCATTTCACCGAGGGATTCTATTTGGGCATGCATACTGGCTACTGAGCTCCAACCCACTGGGGTCTTATGGCAACAAGGACCTCTATTATGGATTCATCCTAAACTATCTCCTCAAAAGGTTATTGAGTATTATCCCTCTATGGTGGCAAAGGTTGCTGTTCTTGCCATACAGCAATGTATTCAACATTTTGGCCAAACCCCTAATAAGCTTATTGTTCCCTATAGTAAACACCAAATATTAATTTTACAAACCTCCCTGGATGATTGGGCTATATTACGATGTGTGTTTAATGGAGAGATAGATAATCACTTACCTAAAGATCCTATATTACATTTTGCAACTCAACATCCTATTATCTTTCCAACCATAACCAGAAGAACACCTATACCCTTCGCTATCAATATTTTTACTGATGGATCAAAATCTGGCCTTGGAGCTTTTATGATAGAAGGACAAAAACCCATAGTTGTTCAATATCAGCATATATCACCTCAGCTAGTTGAACTAAATATTATATTAGAAGTGTTTGAGAGATATGATTCTTCCTTTAATTTGTTATCGGACTCCTCCTATGCTGTAGAGATGATAAAGTCCCTTGAATGTGCGGGGCAAATATCAACACATACGCCCATCCACTACTTGGCATCTAAAATTCAACATTTAATTTTGATGAGGAAAAATCCCTTTTATGTACAACATATTAGGGCACATACAGGCTTACCAGGGCCTGTTGCCCAAGGTAATGATTATGTAGATAAGCTTACGAAGATGCCCATGATTTTCTCTCTCACCCCACTTCAACGGGCACAAGATTTTCATCGCCAGTTTCATGTAAATGCTAAAACTTTACAGATTAAATTTAAAATTCCTCGTTGTCAAGCCCGTGACATCATCAAGGCCTGTGGTACTTGTGCACCCTTTATCCCCTCTTCTAATGTTGGTGTTTGCCCACGTGGGTTGCTCCCCTTACATTTATGGCAAATGGATGTGACCTATATACCTGAATTTGGCTCTGTTAAGTATGTACATGTTTCTGTTGATACTGTTTCTGGAATTATATATGCTTCTACTCACACAGGGGAAAAAGCTCGTGACGTTATCGCTCATTGTCTTGAAGCTTGGGCAGCATGGAATGTGCCAAAAGAAATAAAAACTGATAATGGTCCGGCTTATACCTCACAAAAATTTCAGTCTTTCTGTAAACAGATGGGCGTAACATTAAAACATGGCCTTCCATATAATCCTCAAGGACAGGGCATTGTTGAACGCGCCCATCGCACAATAAAAGAATGTCTAATAAAACAAAAAGGGGGAATAGGTGAGAATCTGAAACCAAGGCAGCGATTATCTTTGGCACTTTTTACTTTAAATTTTTTAAATTTAGATATTAATGGCAAATCGGCCGCAGATCGCCATTTCTGTCCTTCTAGTATTCCCCATGATATGGTAAAATGGAAAGATGTCCTCACCGGAAAATGGAAGGGACCTGATCCGGTACTCACATGGGCCAGAGGCTCTGTTTGTGTTTTCCCACAGGACGGAACCGATCCGATTTGGATCCCAGAGAGACTGACTCGTCAAATAATATCGCAAGATGGCGCCTCAGGGATGGATACACCTGATCACCATGCTGATCTGGACAAAACCAGTATGGAGTGAGCAACAATGGGGCAACTGGAGCTGGGAGTTTGATAAACTCACCGAACAATTACGTGCTGAAATCATCAAGGTCAACACCACCCGAATCGACCGAACAATTACGTGCTGAAATCATCAAGGTCAACACCACCCGAATCGACCCCAAAGTGGCCCAAACGCTGGCGTCCCGGATCCAGAAGGCAGCATTCCATCTAAAAGAATGGGCCGGGTTGGGAGCATTGGGATTTTGTTTTGTTTTCCTGTGCATTCTATGTCTCTGTTGCCTGAGACGTTTATTTCTGCAGAGGGCCAAGGATCAGATGCTCCTAGCTCAGGCTTTCATGGCGGTTGAAGCAGGACAATCGCCTACTGTTTGGCTAGCCGCAATGGAAAAATCATAAAGCAGAATGTCAGCAAGGACTGCACTTGGGACCCCGGGAGGGTGCATCCCAAGGAGGATATGCTCAGGTGCATACGGGTTACCACTGTATTGCTCGCCCGTCCCTGCAAAAAAGGTGGTGGCAAATAATTGCATAAACTATAGCAGGGGTTGAGTCCTCTATCCTCTTCTGCTTAAAAACAAAAAGGGGGAACTGTGATGAGCCCCACCCATTGCCTGCTAGCTCGAAGACCTAAAAATAGCGCCGAGCGGAAGCTCTGTGAGGCCCATTAAGCAGTAAACAACTTTCAGGAAGTCCGGTAACCGGAGCATGGGGCGCACGGGAACACTACATACCACTGTTTGTAACAAATGAGCTAATTTTGCATGGAGCGAGTGATCTGAGGCTGATTGGCTGCTTGGGATATATAAGCGGGGAGCGGGGAGCGGAGAGAGGAGAGTATGTAAGAGCCTGGGATAATAAAGAGTCCGAAGAAGATCGTCTCCGGTGTCGTGCTTGAAAGTGGCAGTTATCGGCAGAACGCCCCGAGAAAGAGGTATCGTCTCTGGCCAAAATATCCCCCACTTTTACCCTTCATGACTATTAATATTTCCTTTAACTTTCTACACGAATTGCTCCAGTGATGTGAAATTAGGACTATAAATAGAAACTGAGTCCGTGGAAATAAACGTCCTTGGCTTTGTTCAATAATAATAAAAACTGGCCAGAATTCAGATGCTGTGATAAGCATTCCAGCTGCAGCAATTACAAAGGGTCTCTGACCCTCACTATCACTAACTTAGGTTAAGCTATTAACTCAGGTAAGGTAGTTCAGTTTAAGGAAACTTTGTTTACCCTTGAGATCCTGCCTAGAGACAGAGAAGATAAAAACCTTGTGTGTGACCTTAAAGCAATTTAGTTGATAAACAACTTAGTTGCCCAAATACAATAGACTCAAGGAGAAAGATTGGTGACTTTTACGCCCAGTGTAAATATTCCTGAAGACAGAGAGGCTGATCGCATGGTTAATGAATATGACAAAATAAAGGACAGACGTTCTAAATATATATGTATGAAGGAAAGGAAATACTGTGTAAGAGTAAGAAAAGCATTTTTGCATGAAGAAGAGCTTATCATAAGAAAGTCCCAACTGGGAAAGAAAGGAATTAGAAAGTTAGAAGCAGGTTGCAGAGGGTTTGTGACAGAGAAATGGATTATTAAAGATGGTTAGACTTTTAATAGGCTTATTGTCTAAAGAAGAGTGTTCACCAGTTAAGGAAATCTATCTGACAATTAAAACCAAGAACTTTGTGGTGTTGTTTGTGCTATTTTGTCTGCAAAACTGTGTTGTGAGTTTGCTTAAGCTTTCAGATTTAGGAGATAAAATGCCAACACCTGGAGAAACTTTATCACATCCACCTGAATCACCACGTCTCCCCACACTTGCTATATGAACTGAGCCCAAAAGATGGAAAGTTCCAAGAAAGCCAAAGAAGATTCCCCGAGAAACCCCCAAGCCTTGGCCATGCTTGTTTATTTTGGGAAGTGGCCCCCTGGGACTGCTTATCTGCAAAGACCTTGGAAAAGAATCAGGAGTCTCTCGAAGATCAACAGTCAGCTGAAGGACTAGTTTTATTACCTTTGTTTACATGTCATTCATTATTACTTCACAATGATTACACCCACCTCCCTCTCCTCTTACTATTAACTTTACTGGTGAAAGGTATAAATTTCTTGGAGTTTTTGTAATAAAGTGTCATTGGCTCAAGAAGCCTTTGTCCACCTCAGATTTCTTTCCCAAGCGTCGTACCCAAAAACTTAGGGAATTCATAGAGGGAAAGGAATCGCTGCAGATAAGTTTCTGCAGGACACCACCTGCCTTTTGCCCCATCTTTCTGAGGATTTGACCGGGAGCTGACAATAAGGACCCAACTGAGATTAGTCGGTGACAGGTGTCATCTTCATAACCTTAATGCCCTTGAGCTTCTGAGGAGACATCAATCCAAAACCTCTCATTCTCTATTCCTTGGTCGCATGGTCTCATTATAAAGTGGACAACAGTTCTCAGTAGCTAGAAAATGGGACTTTTGACTATATTATCCTAAACAACTTTTGCTAATGCAATGAAAAATGGTCTGAGATTCCCAATATTCAGAATTTCTTGTCCCTCAGATTCTGTCCCACACTGTATACTCCCTGCTCCCCTACCCAGATCCTCTTAGCCCAACCCTTCTACCTTCCACTTGCTTTTGAACTCCTTTCCCCAAACTCTCTGATTCCATCATCCTCCCTGAGGACAACTGTCCCTCTCACTGTCCCCAATTTTACAATCCCCTTTCCTCCTCCCCCTTCTCTCCCTCCCAGCCTTCTTCATCTGCCTCTGCCACCCATTCATTTTCTTCTAGCCCCTCGCCCACTGCCTCCCACCCTTACTCACTCTGCTCCCATCAACCCACACCTGTCCTTCCCCTCTGAGAAGTTGCAGGAGCTGAGGGTATTGTCAGTGGTCATGTTCTCTTCACCCTTATGGATATGTCCCAAATCAGAAAGAATCTGGGATCTCTCTCCTGTGTCCCTGTTGCCTTTATCAAAGAGTTTGAGTATCTTCCCCAATCATATGACCTCAACTTCCAGAGCAAAAGACCAGGTTACATTCAGTGGCAAAACAGTGAGAATTATTCCAGATTTCTCAACCCACATTCTGAAAGCCAGGAGAGTATCTGAAGCCAAGGTTGCTCTATCCAAAAAAGCTGTCCTTCAAAACTGATGAAGAAGTAAATACCTTCCAAGGTAAGCACAAGCTAGAAGAATTCATGATTACCAAGTTGGCACTCAAGAAAACACTCAAAGAAATGAATCACAAAGAAGAAATAAAAAATAAGCATCAAAGGCAGAGAAGGGACGGATGCCATCAGATAAGAAACTAAGCAAAGGAGAGCTAATACTGTTTCACGCAGAAAACAATTCAAAATGACAATAAATAAAAGTCATCTCTTCATAATAACACTGAATATGAATGGTCTCAGCTCTCCAATCAAAAGACATAAACTATCATATGGTGTTAAAACTCATAATCCAACTATATGATGCCTGTAAGAAAGAT
The DNA here is from genome assembly GCF_963383645.1 of Muscardinus avellanarius. Lineage (NCBI taxonomy): Eukaryota > Metazoa > Chordata > Mammalia > Rodentia > Gliridae > Muscardinus > Muscardinus avellanarius. The sequence continues at coordinate 136,258,158 of NC_137787.1, read as the reverse complement.
GCTTTATAGGAAGAGATATTCACAAGCTGAAAGTAAAAGAAATAAAAAAAGATATTCCAGCTGGGCATGGTGGCCCACGCTTGTAATCCCAGCATTTGGGAGGATTGCGGGTTGCCGGCCAGCCTCAGTTACTTAGTGAGGCCCTTTGCAACCCAGGGAGACCCTGTTTCAAAATAAAGAATAAAAAATAGGACTGGGGGTGTAGCTCAGAGGTTGAATGCCTCTGGGTTCCATCCCCAGTCCCCCCAAAAATATTCCATGCAAGTGGAGATTCTACTATCATATTTGTAAGAGCATATTTAAGCCAAAATTTAACAGAAGAGAGCAAGAGTGTCACTTCTTACTGATAAAAGGAACCATCCAAGAATTAATTAATAGAATAGTATTAAAAAGCTTTTGTGCAACAAAGAAAACCATTAAAAGTCTAGAGAGAGAGGCTGTGAGTGGTGGCACATGCTCGTAATCCCAGCATTCCGGGAGGCAGAGACCAGAGGATCCTGGTTCACAGACAGCCTCAGCTTCTTAGCGAGGCCCTTCACAACTTTGAGAGTCTGTTTCAAAAGTAAAAAAGACTAAAAAAATAGGCCTGGGGTGTATGTCAGAGGTACAATGCCCCTGGGTTTCATCTCCAGTACCAAAAAAAAAAAAAAAGTCTAAAGAGAGAGACTGCAGAGTAGAAAATGATTTTTTTCCATGTTACCCTTCAAATAAAGTACTAATATCTAGACTATACAAATGACTTAAAAACTTAACACTAAAAAACAAATAACCCAATAAAAATGCATTGCACTATTGAATTGAATAGACATTTCTTAAAAGAAGAAATACAAATGGCCAGGAAATATATGAAAAGATGTTCAGCATCAATAGAAATAAGAGAAATGGAAATAACTACAAAAGGACACCGAGATTCCATCTAACTCGATTAAGAATAGCAATCATGAAGAACACAAACAATAATAAATTCTGGCAAGGATATAAGAAAATAGAAACTCTTATGCTGTTGGTGGAACTGCAAATTAGTGCAGCCACTATAAAGATCAGTGTAGCAGTTTCTCAAAAGATTTGGAATGGAACTACCATATGATGCAGAGATACCACTCCTGGGCATCTCTCCAAAGGAAATGAAATCAGAATATTACAACAACACATGCATATTCATGTTTAGTAAAGTACAATGCACAATATACAACTTATTGAACCACCCTAGATGTCCATCAACAGACACATAGATCACAAAACTGTGATATATTCAAACAATGGAATTTTACTCAGCCATAAAGAAGAAAAAAATATGTTATTTGCAGGAAAATGGGTGAAACGTGAGAATATCATGTTAAAAGATATCAGCATAATTAGAGAGATTAGTCTTAAGAAATAAATTGCTGTATGTTTTATAATGTGGAAGCTTGATAGAGATTGGGAATCAAGGGTAACATAGGTAGAAGAGCAGAAAATCCAATGAAATGATGGGCGGGTTTTAGGGGAGGGAAGATGGGGGACAGGGATGCAAAGAATGTAACAAATGAAATAATGCTACATACATATATAAAACTGTCAATTCTAATCTCAAAGACATGTATGGGGAAGGGGAAGGAGAGGGTAGTACCTGGAGGGAAGTGCTCCAAGAGCTGTGTGCACTTAGATTCCTGTCACTTTATATCTTAGTATTGTATGTAATGCAATGTACCAAATAAAAGTATATAAAAATCAACAAAATTAAAAGTTGGTTTGTTAAAAATGACAAATGCATTGATAAATCACTAGCAGGCTACAAAAAAGAATATGTAAAAGAGCCATTTATTATTATTATTATTATTATTATTATTATTATTGTTGTTGTCTGTATAGGGATTATTATTATTATTATTATTATTATTATTATTATCTTATATAGGGATTAAATTTAAGGACATTCTACCACTGTGCTGCATCACCAGCCCTTTTTATTTTTTTATTTGATAGAAAGTATCACTAAATTACTACTTGATGGCCCCAAATCTGTGATCCTCCAGTTTCATTTTCTAAGGAGCTGGGATTAGAGGCCCGTGATACCTCACCAAGCTCTCACTATTACCATCAACATTATTTATCCCATGACTATTAAAACGAATATCAGGGACTTCCGGGAAGATGGCGATGGAGAAAAGCAGGGCTTACGAGCCCTGCTAATAACCAATCTCTATTACCACAAAAGCAGTGCCTTTCATAGCCAGAAAACACCATCAGCAGAGAAACAAAGAATGTAAATACAAGGGACAGAGAAAAAGAGGGCTGGAAAAATGAGACACCAGAAAGAAACCAGACTGCAGGTTTGCGGCCAGAGCCACAGCACGGAGCGGTACAGAGTGGCACGGGTGCCATCTTCCCTTGCAGCACCAGACCCTAGAGAGGAGGGGAACTCAGAATGGAGCTTAGAGCCAGAGAGGAGATACGCCGGCCTCACGGCTGAGGACGCAACAGCAGCGCCATACTGCTGGCGGCAGCAGCGAGCTCACTGGACAGCACCAGACCAATGCACTCAACAGCCCACCAGGCTCCAGAGAGGAGCGGCGGACAGCGAGCCAAGGTGAGCGACTGTAGATCAGTCGGGCGGATTTCGGCAGATTTCTCAGCACAGGGAGCATCTAAAGCTCCTAGGGGCTGGGCTCAGCACACCCTACAGGGACACAGAGCAGAGCTCAAAAACAGAGAAGAAATACGCCAGCCTCAAGGCCAAGGGCATGACAGTGGTACCATATTGCCACTGGCAGCAGCAGCAGTGAATTCACTGAGTCCACTACAGCTCCATCAGTGCACTCAACAACAGTGAGTCAAATTGTGGCCCCTAGAGGAGAAATCCCAGTACTGCATTCCCAGGGACTTGACCCAGTGGGGGAGTGGCAGTGGCATAGATATCACACCATAATCAAAACTCCTAGCAGGAGAACGCCCAACCTGGCACCCCCCAAGGTCTACAGTAGCCTCGATTGACTCCCTGGATCTGAGACTTTGCGATACAACCCAGTAAAGGAGTAGTGGGGACTGAGATACCACAGACTCAAGATCCAGAGCACCTTGAAGTCGTAGTGGCCCAGGAAAGAACCCAGACAAGGCACAAACTTCTGAAATCATGGGAAAGAGGAATAACAATGGAGCAATGAATGCCCACAACCCCACAACATCAGAACCTGATAAAACAGAAATTCAGAGATTTCTAGAAGATCAAATCAGGAAAATAACTGTAGAAATAATAGAAGTGTTTCGAAAAGAATTCAGAGAGAGCCAAAAAGAGATAAAAGATGCAATCAATGAAGTAAAGGCCTCAATTCAAAGTATAAAAAACCGATTAGACCACATGGAGAATAGAATCTCGCTCCTAGAAGATGATCACTCTAAAAATGAATGCATAGTTTCTAATTTAGAAAAAAATATCTGACAGCAGGAATCTGACATTGAAGAAATATGGGCCCATTTTAAGAGAGCTAACCTAAGAATAATTGGAATAGAGGAGGGAAAAGAAGGTGAAACCAAAGGGATTAACAATCTCTTCAAGGGAGTAATAGAAAATTTTCCAAACATAGAGGGAGAGGTCGATACACAGGTCCAGGAAACTTATAGAACTTCCTTTAGACAGAATCGGAGAAGAGGATCCCCACGCCACATAATTGTCAAAATGGCCAATGTGGAAGCCAAGCAGAGAACCTTAAAGGCAACAAAAGCAAAGGGTCAAGTGACATTCAGAGGCAAACCAATTAGAATCACTCCAGACTTTCCAAACCAAGTCATGAGAGCCAGAAGGGCTTGGAGTAACATATTGCAAACTCTGAAAGAAAACAACTTTCAGCCAAAAATTTCCTACCCAGCAAAACTTTCTATCAAATTATATGGGGAAATAAGAAGCTTCCAAGGACAAACAGAAACTGAAGGAATTTATGTCTTCAAAACCAGCACTAGAGAAAATACTCAAAGAGATTAACTACAAAGAAGAAATAGGTAACACACACCAGAACCAGAGAAACAAGATTTTCCATCCAACAGACAACTAAGATTGGTTATCTTTGGAGATTCATTATTTATTTTAGTCTTTTACCTATTTCTAAATTGTATTGTTTGCTTTTATTGTTGCTAATTTTTAGGATTTCTAGTTGGAATATTAATATACCTTCAGATATGGCCTTTGGAAATATTTTATCCCATTCTATTAGTAACTTTTAACTCTGTTTACATTGTCTTTGGATATACAATTTTTTTTTTAATTTTTAGGGAGTTTGTTTACCGTTCTGTTGCCTGTGCCATTGAAATCATATCCAAGAAATCACTGCCAATTTCAGTGTTGTGAAGTTTTATGAGCCAGATTTTCTTCTAAAAGTTTATAGTCTTAAGATTTATATTTAGGTGTTTTATCTATTTTGAGTTAAAATTTTATATGATGTTAGGTAAGGGTCCAATTTTATTCTTTTTCATGTAGTTATTATTTTTCAATAATATTTAGTTAAAAGATTATTATTACTCCACCAAATGTTCGTGGAAACCTTGTCAAAAATAACTTGACAATATATGGAAGAATTTATCTCTAGGCTTTTATTTAACTCCAATGGTTTATATATCTGCCTTTATAACAGTACTACACTGTTTCAATTATTGTAGATTTATTAGGTTTGAAATCAGAAAATATACATCTTCTAGCTTTGTTCTTTTTTAAGATTGTTTTGGGTATCCAGAGTCCATACTTCATATTAGGATAGATTTTTTTTCTGAAAAATAATTAAATAAATGTATGATATTTTCACCTAAAAAAAAGAAAAAAATATTCTCTGTTAAGAAAGAAAGCAGAAAGAAATATTGAAATGTTATCTTTAAGTCATCAAAAGCTTGGTATCAGACAAATGAAACTGTTATGTGATATTATCATTGTTAATTTTGGATAAATTGCTATAATACTTGATGTCAACCACTAAGCCAAGCATGGGAAGGAGGGATGGGGAGGGACCAGGGTGGGGATTGGGTAGGGGCTAACTGGGTGATATGTGCATATATGTCTACAAATGTTTTTTTTTTAATCCTAATATGATGTATGAATACAGTGCACCAATAAAAAAATTTAAAAAAAATCATATCAAGCCAGGCATAGTGGCACATTGTCAAATGCCAGGTATAGAAATTTTGCTATCCAAACAAGTGTTATAATTTTAGAGAAGGAATAAATAGAAAAATACTTGAATTATTAGGAGGATAAATTTCCTTGAATCTATGTATATAAATATAAATAAGTAATCAAGTATAATTCTAGAAAAAGGCAACTTTTGGCAGGGGATCATTTTTCAATTGGTTGTTTTCATTTAAAAATATACAGTCTAAATCTGAGCAGAGTACCAAGGTCTTGAAGTTCTTTAACTCAAGAGTTAAAGGGCCACAGTTTACATCATTATTTACATCTGCTTCCTGCCAAAGAAGAAAATTATCACATAGGAGATTAAGGGGTTCTAAAAACACAATTAATACTTTTTAAAGAGAAAATATTCAATAAATGTTAGAAAAATGAATTGAAATAATAATAATTCAATTCAAAATATTTTTTCTTAAGGATAGAAAGTATATTTTAATTCCTCAGTACACTTCTGAAATGGTATTGAAGGCAGGTCTCAAAGATTTTTGGTCAAGTCCAGTTAATCTATTGTAATGTTTTTTGTTACATGATGTTCACTCAATTGATATTGATAGGAAAATGCATATCTGATGGCAGAAATTGTCAGATCAATGTTTCATGATTATGACATTTTTCTCTATCCAGTTTGAAAATCAATGAAATGTCTATTGTTCCTGCTACTGAAAATTTTCTAAAGTTCATAAGTGTTCATTGTGTTTCTATAGATTTTATTACAAAGCTTTGATAACATTGTGATGTCACTAATAGAAAGAAATTCTCTCCAATTATCAGACCTTTCATTAGTTCCCTAGTCCAGTGTAAGGAATTCTTATTTTGAAAAGCCCATGTGGAAGCATTAGAAATTTCTCTCAATTTGCAGGCTTCCTCTAATTGTTAGGCTATGATCCTTAGTTCCTTGGCTAAACACCAGTGGTGATATTTCAATGATAATTTTTTACGTGATTATCATTTTTAAGTCAGTAGATTTTAAATAAACAAGATTACTCTTCACTCAGTGGGTGAATCTATCAGATGAAGGCCTTAAAAGAAAAGATGAAGATCCTGGAAGAGGAAAAAGTCTTCCTTCCATACTATCTCCAGGCTCAAGAATACATCAACCCTTGATAAAAATTTCCAGCCTGGCTTATGAGTTTGTACTTAGAAGTCCTGGACCACCATTGCATGAACTAATTCTCTAAAATAAATCTTTGTTCCTATGTCCCATTTTCTCTTGTTTCTCTAGAGAATGGCAATACATTTCTCAACTCTTACAAGAGTGAAATGAAGCAACCATGCATTACCATTCTTTACTTCTTGTGATTCTGGAATCTTTATCCATTATACTACCAGCTCCACTGATCACAGGTATGGGTTTGTCATCTAGCTGTGACAATCAAGCTTTTTTCATCACAGATATCTGAGTCTTGAGTTTCAAGAATGATGCACTAGCAAAATGGCAACTGTGGGACACAGCACATCTCAGTAGCTGAAACAAATAAAGTTCAACTACCAAGAAGGCAGCACATTGAAAAGAAAAATTAATAAAGCTCAGGTACCAAAACAGAAACAGGATCCATAGTGGAAGGAATCCAGTACTCTAAACTGTGAGTACACTGCAAAAAGCCCAAGCACATGATTGACTTGGCATGGCTGTGGCCCAGTTGCTGGTGTCACCTTGAGCCACTGGCCCAAACCACAAGTGCTGTCTCTGGCGGACACTGGTGCTGCAGCCCCAAGAAGTCCAGAAAAACAATCCAATAACTTGAAGTGCAGAAAGCAGCCACAGCACTCCAACATCTTAAGTGACTGGCACCACACTTCAGAGCAACAGAAAAAAGATCCCAAAGCCCATGTGCTCATGAGAGGCATCGCCAAAGAGGTACAGCCTAACCTCCAGAGACCTGGCAGCAGGACAACCAGGTAACTGCTTGTGTTACTCGGTACTTGAAGGATGACCACCCATTCTGGAGGTTGTCCAGTTAGAATCTCCAGAGACAAAGGAAAGGTGCTCAAGGGATGGTACCTGCACAGGGTAACAGGGGGTCACTCCAAGATTACACTGGACACTCTCTGCTTGTGTGATGCCCTGACACCTAAACACAAAGCTATCATAGGTGAGAGAAGGGTACAAACACTCATAGAGTGGGTTCAAAAGCTGACAATAGGCTATGAAACAAATAAAAGACATTGGAATATATTCTAGAATCTATCACAGTGAGCAGCCATACAGTTATTATGCAGGCCCCAGCCCTATATACATAAATTAGTAGGACTGCTATTCTTTTTCTTTTTTTTTTTGTTTTGATGATTTGTTTGTTTTGTTTTTTTTTTGTTTTTCTCTCACACTCCCACTAGTTCTTTTTGTTTTATTTTTTTTCCTTAATTTTTTCTCTTTCTTATTCTGTTTTATTCTTTTGATTGTTTTTTATATTGAATTTATAATTGTTATTTTCTGTAACTTGTTTTGTTACTTTATTTGTGCTTGTTTGCTCCTTCTCCCCCATTCCTTTTACAAACTTCCTCATTCTAGCCTATTTTTCTCTTCTCTCAAAACTTTTCTTTTTTCTCTTACTGTATCTCCTTATTTTGTATTCAAAATATTTTATATCTCCACACTTAAATGCTCTACTAACTAAAAGAGTCCGACTATCTAACCTTCTCTCATTCTCAACCACATATTACCTTATTATACTTAAATTCTTATTCAACCTAATCATATCCTCTACTTTATCTGACTCCTGTACCATCACCTGAGTTCCTCCCCCCTTACCCAACCCTCACCATTGAAAAAAGCACTGCTTACCTGCTGACACCTCTAAATACCTCCTACTAAGATTGGATCAGATAAAATACACACAAAAGAGAAGATGCCAAGAAATCAGAAAAACAAGCCTGAGAACCCTGAAAATATAAGAACTAGGAACAGCGAAGAAATAAAATCACAAGTACTGACCTACAAGAAAAGTAAGAAGGAGATTCTGAATCCTGATCTTCAGTATGATGAAAGGCCTCAAAGTAAGTATACAGGAAATGAAAGAAAAAATGGAGACACTAAGAAAGAATCAGAAGGAGATATGGAATGAAATGAAAGAGTCAATAAATGAAATAAAGACAGCAATAGATATTTTGTTTAACTCAAAATCAATAAATGGGTAACATGATCTCTAACAATCCATTTTTCCAGATTCTGTCCATACTCAAGGGGAGGGGAATCAAGCTCATCATAAGGAGAAGGAAGTAGGCACAGAATGGCAGAATATCTTTGGGGCCCTATTAGAATTTTGTCTACCACAAACAAATTGCTCTAATTATCTGCTTTCCTTTGTGATTTGAGGAAAATCATTCCCATTTTTATGATATTGTTATCATCAAATTTGAAAAAAATATATGTTAGTTGATTAGGAAGAGCTGTTTGTAGTAACTCTCCCTAAATAAAAGTGATTATGATTATTCATCAGTGTTTGTTGCATTGAATAACATTTACATTGTGCGTTATGATTTCCCCATCACAACAAGCTGAAAATGAGTTCTGAAAAAAAATAAAAAGACATTTTAATATATTAAAACTTATTATGAAAATTCTCTCCTAGTACATTAAAATTCCAGATAATCTGTAAAATATGATTCCCGCTATGATTAGTTCATCCATACATTATTTTAAAGACACACAAGGGAGAGAAATGAGGGGATAGGGGCACCAAGAGCATATGTATGTATGTAATTATTAACATGATTTTCATTAAAATGTGAGACTATAATGCACCAATAAAAGCACACACAAAAATTATAAGTGTGATTTATTCTTTACAGTGATTTCTTAACACATTGGTTGTTGGGCTGTAATAGGTCCTAATATGATAAAAATAATAAATTATTTTTCCTATATGAAAGAAAACTTTGTCCTTAAGATTTTTATTTTAGTATACAAATGTTCCTCTATATGCTGGATTTATGCTCAAAATCCTTTAAAGCTAAGGTATTTGACAGCTTTCCTCAGTGCCTATCAACTTCCCTCCTGCTGACTTTTTCAAGTTACACTGATTTCTCCTTCTGTTGATATGGTCAAGACCATCATATGTCAATGTTTCATACTGCTGTTGCTAAGAAACCACATAATCTAATTATGCAGGGTCTCCATGTGCCACCTTTGCTGATCAGTAAGAAATACATTCTCTTAGGGGATTATTTTCTATATGGTAACATTTACTCCTTACATTAGTCAACCACTGGTGATGTAATGAGAGTACTTTGTTATTTCCACTAAGCTACTTTACCATGAACTATAAATTTATCAGATGTTAGCTTTAGCAAAGAAAAACCAATAGCTTCACTTTCCATTAAGACCCAATCATTTGCACAGAATTTATGCTTTTTAAAGTTTCAACATAATGATTACTTTGATAGATTCTTTCATCCAAAAATTGAATTCAACACAATAAAATAAGAATTGCCTTTTTTGTTGGAGATAAGAATATAGTTTTAAAGATATTGTCTTTCCTCTAAAATGGTTATTTCTACAGGCAACATAAGGATTCTGTTATGTGAATTTACAGAATTCACAGTGAATGAGTATTTTCCCCAGAGAGGGAGGTGTTATCCATCCCACCTGTGTTAGTGAGGTCAGATACAACTATCCTAGTACATATAGCAAGATACAACTCTGACTATTCTGAATTCCTTGTTATACCTGTGAAATTGCTTGACCTTTAAGATCTGGTTTTCCTAATACCAAGTATGAAATTAGAAACATATTTAAAACAAATAATATATTTGAAATATCTTTGAAAGTAAATGCCCTGTGCAAATATTCACAGTATAGACACAATTATGACAGTATCACTTAGGATAGAAATGGAAATAATTCCAAGATTCTTCAGAGTTTTTCTCTTACTAGGTTAATTTAAAAAATTTGCCTTGATGGAATGTGAGCAGATAGGAATATAAACAGTTGTGCAAATGCTTCTTAAGTCTATTTTGTGCTAGAGAGAGGTGAAAAATTCCAAGTGCATTTTCTAGGAATTGTTTTGTGAGGTTTCTGCTTGTGAATAGGTTGTGCTTTCTATACTTTGTGTAAAAAGATCATGAATCTTCAGTTCTGTCAAGAGACTTTCAGTTCTTTAGTGACTAATATACCAAACTTTTTCAGTATTTCTGGTTTTACTAAGAGTGCAGAGCTCAAAATATGTAGCTTATAAATCCTACATATTATGAATGGAGTATCTGTTAGGCAATGGTGTGTTCATATCTGTAAGCACTGGATGTTTTGGCATACAAGATACTTTAAATTCAACATTTCATGCCATGAAATGTTCTCTCTCTCTCTCTCTCTCTCTCTCTCTCTCTCTCTCTCTCTCTCTCTCTCTCTCTCTCCTCTCCTCTCCATCTTCTCCATCTTCTCTCTCTCTCTATTTTTTTTTTTTTTACAGTACTGGGGATGAAACCCAGAGACATTCTACCTCGAGCTACACCCCAGCCCTTTTCTTTCTCTCTCTCTCTTTCTCTCTTTCTCTCTTTCTTTCTTTCTTTCTTTCTTTCTTTCTTTCTCTTTTATTTATATATTTATTTTTTTGGTGGTACTGGGGTTCCTCCTGCTACACTCCGGACTACACTCCCAGACCCTTAAAACATTTTATTACCTTTAAATTCAACATTTTCATAGCCTGAAGATGACTTAATCAGTTGAAAATTGCTTTAAACAATTACTTCATAAAGCCTATCAAAGATAGAGATTGTGTTTGCAAAGCTTATTGAAAAGTGTCCATAAAAATTTGTTCTATTTGGCAGGTGAATATTTCATATGCATTTATACATATTGAATAAAAGAACAATCAAACATAGACAAACAATTTAGAACTCAATGAAGAGAGTTAAAAGCAGTTTGGGAAGAAAGAATAAGTGGATGCCTCAGACCCTGAGAAAAAATTTTAAGTGCCATTAGTTCATATAAGTAGTGATCTCGAGCAGCTAGGAGGAGAGGAAATTCTAGACAAGGACAGGAAGCAAACTGATGCTTATCATGGGGCTCTAGGGCTCTGTTTTGCTGGGAATTTGGGGACCAGGTTCATACATGAGGAATAAAGACGCTGAGGTATTTATCTATCAACTTCATTCCACACTAGCTGCTCCCAGGGACGTCGACTCCCTGGCACTTGCAGGTAGTCCTGCATATGGTTCTCAAGGTGGTACAGACTCTTGTGGCCAGAGGCAGCCCTGGAAAGTAATGGCTTGCAGGGACATTTTGAGGGATTCTAGATAAGAGCATGAAGAGAAGAGTGCTGAAGGTCTGGGCAGGGCACTGACAAAATCTGCACATAGAATCATGTCATCACCTAATGAAATTTGTGACTCAACCCTTGTTGTGTTCTAGCTAATTAAAATAGAATGAAATTATTGAATGTTCTTTTTGCATAATATCCAATCCATTTATCAAAACCTACTCCTATGACTTAGCAACATTGTTTGTTTAATAAACATGTATTGAGTGCCATCTGTTTAAAAATCATCCTGCTTTACTGGAAAGGTGCAGATAAATAAAGAATCTCAGCTTTTGTACAGAGAAATTGCATTTGTAAAATATAATTGCTAAAGAAGTATAGAAGGTTCATATAGTAATTGGCAGCTGTTGGAGATATTCCTATTCTCTCTCTCTCTCTCTCTCTCTCTCTCTCTCTCCTCTCCATCTTCTCTCTCTCTTTATTTTTTTTTACAGTACTGGGGATGAAACCCAGAGACATTCTACCTCCGAGCTACACCCCAGCCCTTTTCTTTCTTTCTTTCTTTCTTTCTTTCTTTCTTTCTTTCTTTCTTTCTTTCTTTCTTTCTTTCTTTCTCTCTCTCTCTTTCTTTCTTTCTTTCTTTCTTTCTTTCTCTTTTATTTATATATTTATTTTTTTGGTGGTACTGGGGTTCCTCCTGCTACACTCCGGGCTACACTCCCAGACCTATTTTATATTTTGAAACAGGGTCTCTTAAGCCAGCGCGGCTGGCTTCGAACCTGCGCGATCCTCCTGTCTCCGCCTCCCAAGCGCAGGGATTACAAGCGTGCACCACCACGCCCCCGGCTTTATTCTTTATTTTGAAAGAAGGTCTCACTGAGTTGCAAAGGGCCTCACTAAATAGCTGAGGCTGACTGCGAACACAATCCTCCTGTCTCGGCCTCCCAAATGCTGGGATTACAAGCATGCACCACCACACTTCACCCTCTTTATTTTTGGGTTTTTGCTCTTCCTCCTACACTTTTTGGCAATACTGGGGATGGAACCTAGTGCTTCTCACACACTAGGCAAGCACTTTAACGCTGAGCTACATTCCCAGCCCTTTTCAGATTTTATTTTGAGGCTGGGTCATTCTAAGTTGCTCAGGCTGGTCTGATGATATCTTTATTCTTCTGGAAGGAAGGTGCTCTTGCCAATTCATTACTATTTTAAATAGTGTTTTATAATTTCATCAACTGATTTATTTGTCAAAGGTAATAAAGTACAAAAATTAGCATTACTGAATCCTAAAGGAAATGTGGTTTTCAAAATTTCTAGGAGAAAGTACTTTCAGTATGTAAAAGAAACTCATAATTTTATACTATTGAGACTATTTTATTTCTCTAGATGTACTGTATAGATATAATTATCATTTTGTAGAGGAAAAAAGAATATATTTAAAGAGGTCAAGACACTGTATTTATCAGATTCTTTTTAGAGGGGTTTAATTTAAAGGTACATTTTTTTGACTATTCCCAGGCTGCTTTTGCTCTTTCTGAAAATGAGAAGGTAATGTGTGTTTTCCTTCGGGATAAGGTGGTAACTGTTTACTCCTCCTCCTTCACCTGGGTTGGGGTTGGTATGGATATTCAAAGCTTGGTTTTTGTGAAGACATTCACTTTGTGATATCAGAGGCAAAGGAATTTGGAGACCTGAGGAGTTTTGTAATTCATCTATGGGCTAACTTCTGGTGAGATGTAGGAATCATGTCTTTGTTGACAAGTAAGCCTTACTCTTTTAATAAGAAAGCTAGGAGCCAGCATTTCCCAGAGCCAGCCACATCGGCTGAACTGAGACATGAGGATCTGAGACCATAATTACTGACAAAGAAGAACCAAGAGGAATGCCCAAGTCTAAGGAGCTGAGAAAGTCATTTGTATTGTAGACTGGCTCCTCCCACCAACACAGAAGTTAAAGTGGTGAAAATTATTTGCATTGGGATGTACTGTCTTTCTCTACTTAAGTGCTAAGTTAAAAATATTAGAAGTAATTAAATTCCAGTCTGATAATAAATGTCATTTCCTCTTCGCTTATTTGTCCACTAAATTGTCACCTCTCACTTGATCCATCTAAAAACTTAGGAAACTAAGCTAGCCAACTAACAAATATTAATTTAGGTAATGCAGATGATAACAAGAAATTCACCAATATCTGGACTGAATATGTATTCTTATGTACTCTATTATTTCTCCATAAGCCAGTGAAAGGTAATCCTTTCCACAAAATATTAGATATTTTCCAAGGTTAACAAATAAAAAAAAAATGGAAAAGAAGAAGACTGACTTGAAGTCCGAACAATTTTCATTTTAAGAAAAGCTTTAAATGTTATTAAGTAAAGTTTTAAATACTTTTATTGAATTATATATCACATCACAGTGAGATCAAAAGTGATATATAAATATATGCACACAGCACTTGGTGTATTTCTCTTTCTACCCTACCTTGCTCTCCCTTCCTCTTTCCCCATATATATTAATGAAATTGCAAATGATACCTTCAGGTATGGATACAACCTTATTTTAACTGTTCCCTTCCTCAAGCCTCAGCTCTGCACTCCCTCCTTTCCTCAGTCCTCTTCTGCTCTTTACTGGTTTCTGTCCTCATTTGACTGATGTCTCTTAGCTTTCCTTTGCTCTCTCTCTAGCCTCCACGTATGCAAGACATATAACCCTTGGCTTTCAAGTCTGGCTGATCTCAGCATAATATTTTCAAGTTCCATTCATTTTTCTGCAAATCATACACTTTTGTTCTCCTGTTCTTATATGTTAAATTGTTTCCTTATAAAGACTATTCAAAAATAAATTTTCTTCCTTTTTAAAAAAAACTGAATTATTTCTTAGAACACAATAAAGGAGGTTTTTATATCATATTGTTTTTTATTTATGCTTTTCTGATATATTGCCATGGCAACATTGTGTTTTCTGTATAGAACAATTTCTTCTGAGCCAACAAATTGTATCAAATACTTCCTCCTCTCTAAGCCATGAAAAAAATTCTCTGTACTGCTTTTGGAAAATTTGAGAGAATTTACAAATACTATTCATTTATTTTCCATATTGTAGGAGAGAGATTAATAAATATATGAAATGAAATTAATTATTATGTTTAGAAAATGTTTAGCAGTGAATAGGCATATTTATATATATGAAATTAAATTAAATATACTTATATTTAATTAAATGTATCAAAGTTTATAACATCTGGGAATCAAGTTCAAGTTGAAAACTATCTAACCTATTGTTACATATAAATCTTTTTTTTACTTTTTCTATCAAAATAATTTCTAACATGAAGTTAGTGGTAAGAAGGGAGAGGAAAATGTATAACTTTAAGCTGTTTTTGTTTAGGACATAGAAAAAATGTTCTCAAAAAAATATGCTTTAAGAGCCAACTTAAATAAAAGATCAAGTGTCCACAGCTTTTAGAAAATACTTATGACTCTGCCTTTTTTCTTTCAGATACAAATCATCTGATCTATGCTAGCATACAAAATATTCATTTGTTCAAGACATTTTTCTTGATAATCTGCTTTGTGTCAGGAATTATGCTACTAGAAAGCATAAGAGGTAAGAGAGAACAGTAAATCTCTCACTTTAATGAATCTTTAATTCAAATGATACCTACAAATTCCTAGTAATAGGATAATATTCTTAAGAGATATATGGGAGCTTCTGCAGCAATTCCTCCTCTTTAGTTACAATGTACCACTGTTTTTTATGAAAGAAATTATAAGTGGATCATTAACATTTTCTTTCATTTTTGCTTATGTGAAATGTCAACCAAATATTGAATGAGATTGAATGTAATTGAATGTAGCTGGGGGGTACCTTTCCCAGGTTTCAGGAATGATACATATATTTCTCTCATTTCGTTTTCCTTTAGAAATGTTCATCTATGTCTGCTAGTCTTAGATATATACAATTCATAAATATTTAAAGTCTTTTATAAGGAAGTTTAAAATAAAGGAGACAGTTTCAATTGTGTCTTCACAGGATTTTTCAATTGGGCTAAATTAAGCAGGGTTCTGGTGTTTCAGGCAATAATATTAAAAGTTGTTTGCAGATCATGGGCATTTTAAGAAAGAATACATAAAACACACATAAACAATGTTCTTCCACAAATGACTGTGATTAAGAACAATTCCCTCATCATAACTGCATGGCTATCTCAATTCTCACAACTAGATAAATGTTATTTTCTAAGGGATTAGTGGGCAGAATTTTCTATTTTTCTTTTTTCAAAACTTTAAAGTAAATAGCACAAAGAATGTATCCTGGGTAAATTAAAAGGAAAAGATTTGCTGATGCAAACAGCAGGCAGGCTCAGTAAGAGCACCTAGCGAATAGCAGCTTGTCAGTAATTGAAGGCAGTGTTCAGTGTTGATTGGGCTATTTATAGATTCTGAAGTCCATTTATATTCAATGAAAAGTACAGGTGTAGAGAGAAAGAATTCCTAAGGAGCCTTTAAGGACCTAGCAGAAGAAAATTATAGGCTTGTGATTCATCCATCTGGGTGTAATTGAAGGAAAGGTTGAGCTAGATGGGAAAATAAACAGAAGCATCAAGGTGGTGTTGAGAAATGATCCTGCAGACCTGGTGCCTACTGAGTGTGGAGGCGGAGGTGGGGGCAGAGCTTTGGCTATTACAGAGTCCAAGCCATCAGCCAAGTTCAAAATGAGGGCACCCCAAGCCAGTGGCAAAATAATTCTCTGTAGCACTCTACTGTCCAGGCTCTTTTAAAGTGAAGAATCCCACTTCGGAATAGATTCTTCTACTTTGACTTGAGACTAGGAGACGGAAGAATAGTAGAGTCTGAGAATTCTGCCCTGGCTGCAAAATGCAGCACCTGGTGGGAGCAAAGTACTGCTAAATATTTATTGACTTCAGAGTCAACATTCACTAAAATGTCAAGAACTGAAGAGAAAATAGTAAATCCTACTGGATGAAGTGGAAATAAAGTAACATCTTAATGAATTATATAAATAGTCCAAAGTTGAATTAGAAATATAAGGAGCTAAAACCTCACTGAGAGCTAATACTAGAAAGATTGCTTCTCACCCATGTTGGTGTTGGCATGACCATAGTAACTGGACTTTGAAATGAAAATTTCAAAATATGTTTCTTTGCTAAAGACTCCTTATAGAATCGGTCAGATACTGCCTAACTTACTTACATCTTTATTGACAGATTTTTTCCCTAAACTCTGGCCTGAAAGATGAATGTTCCTTCTTTTTAGACATTAAAAGACTATAATTTTTACAATATGTCTTTCTTGTATTTCATAAGAATCAACGATTGAGTAGAATTCCAACACCTTTGTTTAATGATACAAATATAATTTAAAATGTTTTAAAAAGATTTGAAAACTCATTGCATTTCCTAATATTTTGAAACTTTCTCAGAATTATCTGTGTATTCATGGACACAGTGACTGTTAATTTGACCTGCTTCTTATTGAGATGAAGGAAAATACTTTACTTAGAAACACTTTACAATTTATCAAATGCAGTAAAAAGTATAAGACAAAGTTTTAACTAATTCCTATGATAGAACTATTTTACCTACTATGCTAAAATCAGATCTCATGCCAAGTAAGGAAACAAACAAACAAAAAAAAAACCCAAAAACAAAACCCTGTAGAAAGGGGGCAAAGGAACACAATCCCCCAAATCCATTTATGGCAAAGTAAACAAGTTTTCTAAGAACCTGGAATCAAGGAAGAGGAAAGACCATATCATTATATGATAATTATTTTACTTCCTTTTTAATGTTTCTTGGAAGTTGGTCTAAAATTAGGGGGGAAAACTGTCAGTATAAAAGCATATACATCCTCAAAATATCTCTCAGAAAGTAAAGTAAAATCAAAATAGAAAAACTAAGAAAATTTATTTCCAGTATAATTTTAATAAAATTTTTAATAAAAAATTTAATAAAAATTAGCTAAAGGAGATTTTTAGTAATAACAAGATATAATAAAATAAACTTTCAGATATCAGAAAGGGAGAAAGAACATGGGAAACAAAAATATGTGTAAATAAAAAAGGCTTTCTTTCTCTTCCTAAGTTATAGATTATTTAATGTTTGAAGCAAAAAATGTAACATTATCTGATGAGTCTAAATGTATGCAAAGTAGATATTAAAGACAATTAATTAATTGAATGCTCTCCCTAGGGAGAAAATGGATCAGAGGAGGAATTCTAGATGAAGAAAGAGATACTATAGATGAACAAATAAAGGGACCTAAGTGAGGGGATGGGAGGAAGGTAGAGAGAAATCCTCTAATGCAAATGATGTATTTTAACAAACATATCAATGATGACCACTAAGCCAAACATGAGAAGGAGGGAGGAGGAGGGAATGGATAAGGGTTAATTGGGTGATGTGTGCATGTATGCCTCCACCATCTTGTACCCCGTTAAGATGTATGACTACAATGCACAAATAAAAAATTTAAAAAGACAATTATATTATAAATGAAGGAAAAGAGAAAATGTAATCAAAGTTTCTGCATTTTATTAAAACTGGTAAAATATATATGTAACAGCTAGAGCAACCACAAAGAATGCATTGAAATACTACAGATAAATTAAACTGGAACTACAGAAAAATATCCATGTAACCCATAGGAAGGGAGAAAAAAGAAAACATAAATGAAAGAACAAAAGAACAAATATAAAACAAAAAGGCAAGCTAAATATAACACACAAACCAGTCAAAGGAAAGAAATAACTACAATGGATTATCCTTTATCTGAAATGCTTAGAACCAGAAATGTTTTGAATTTTAGATATTTTCATATCTTGGAGTATATGCATATATATGAGATATCTTGGGAATGGGACACAGTTTAAACACAAAATTCACTTATATTTCATATATAACTTAAAAACATAGTTTAAAGTTTACATTATGCAATACTTTTAGTGTACCTGTGTTGGTGCTCAAAATGTTTCAGACTTTTGAACATTTGAGATTTTCAGATTAGAAAATCTAAATCTCTATGCTAATATCAGAAATCAGTAAAATATAAAAGGATTATAGTAGAGAAAATTAATAAAGCAATAAGTTAGTTCAGCATAAAAGTCAATAAAATTGAAAAGCCTTTATCAAGACTGGCAAAGATAAAATGAGAGAAGACAAAAAATAATAATACCAGGCATGAAATATGGGGTATAACTACAGACCTTAGAAACACCTAAAGAATAATAAAAGACTACTATGAACATTTCAACCACAAAATTTTTAATCATCATGGAGTTGATAATTTCTTAAAAATACATGATACAACACATTCAATGTGAAGTAAAGAATTTAAATAACCCTATAAATATTATAGCAAAGTGATAACTCAAAAAGTTTCCAAAACCAAACTTTCTGGTATAGATACTGTGATTATTTGCAACTTTTCTTCAGAAAATAGAAAAAGAAAAGCATTTTTAATTTATTATATTAAACTAGCATTGCCCTGTTACTGATACAAAGAATGTATCAATACCCTGTAGATCAATATTTATTTTTAATATAGACAGATTACTTTTATAAAATGTTAGACAATCCATTTCAACAGTATATATACTGAATTATACACCAAGGCCAAGATGTGCAAGGCTGCTTCAATATTAGAAAACTAATCAATTTAATCCACCATATAAGGAGATTAAAGAATAAAAAATCACATGTTTCTCTTGACCAGTACATTAAAAAGCACTGGACAAAATTTAACACCTATTCATGAAAAATAAAGCTCATAAAAATAATAATAGATGTAACTTTCTTCTAATTGATTAAAATATCAATGAAAAATCCAAAGCTGACATTATTTTTAAGAAAGATTGTTTCCTTCTAATATTCCTAAAATAAGGTATGAGGTTGAATTGTTGGCTTCCTCTCTCTGATTAAACAGATTTCAGGATTGTGCTCAAGGTAAAGAGTTCCAAGAGTTGATACTAAAAGTATACCTGGAAATAACACATATGCTTTCATTGTGTGAACAGCTAACAAACAGTAGTATAGCCATACCTGGGCATCCTATTTGGCAATAAAAAGAAACAGATGACTGATCAACCCAGTTTAATCTCCAGAAAACTATGTTAGATTAAAAAAAAAAAAATCCAAAAGACTACATGCTGCATAATGGCATTGATATAACATTTTTCAGTGACAGTATTATAGAAACAAAGACTAGATTATTGGTTATAATGAATTAAGGAGAGGTGGACAGTAGGGAAGAGAATGTACAAAAGGCAACAGGGTGGATAGTATAGTGATGGGAGTTTCCTGCATCTTGGCTATATCCGTGTCAATACCCTGGATGTGATATTGTACTCAAGCTCTACAAGCTCTTACCATGGGGATACTGAGCAATGATACATGCATTTTTTCAATATTATTTTCTACAATTGCATGTAAATATTTAATTATCTAAACCCAAAATGTAGTGAAAATTATATATTACCTAACTTATAGAAATGATTTATACATCAAAGATTTTAAAATTATTTCTTCTATTACTCTACTCTTGAAAGGTAGGTATGCACTGATATTCATAAATAAGTTTTTTCACCAATAAAACTAGGCAAAGATTTGAAAAATTTCTCAATAAATTCAATAACCCTGGAATCCCAGGCTGTATAATTGGGGGATACATAGAGGGGGGATTTAAAAAGGTTTGATATTTTTCTTTGAAATGCTTCAACAAATGTAAAATTTTGATCATTATAAAATCTGGATTATGGGCATATGGGAGATAATCAGTTCTTCCTGCTTCTACCCAGGTATGAAGATTTTTTTTAACCAAAAGAATTTCAAATAGTAAAAAATGAAGAATTTAACTCACTTAAAATTCCTGGTGATTATGTAACTATGCATCTGTTTATAGTTAAATGATGCTTAATGTAAGAGTCATTTTTTAATCTACATGTGTCAAAACTAAGCCATATTAGGATGGTGAATGGGCATCGTGATGATCACAATGGATTTTTATATTTTGGGACTTAAAGGTAAAGAAAAAAATGTAGAGTTCAAGATCTATGCTTTCTGTTTTATATGCTCAGCTTCTTAAAATTGAAAATGCAATGCATAAAAGTGTAGGCATGACTTAAAAATTATGATGTCTTAATTACTATTATCTTTCAATAATGAATTAATAACTTATTAAATTCATGTCTGAATTCTCAGTATTTCCATGCAAGCAATAAGGATGTTTTCGAAATAGCATTGCCTGTTATTTCCGCTTCTAAATGCTCATCTCCTCCCCAACTTCTCTTGATTTCCTGCTGATTTGCACAGCTACCAACCAAAGGATTTTCAATGGCATATGAGCACTGAAATATGTTAAGCTATTCAATCTGTTCTCTAATTTAATTAGATATAAACTCTAACTACAATAGAATGATGAGTATAATTTTTCCCCCTTTGGAATCTAAAGGAGAGCTTCATCTTGGGACTCTGCCAACAGAAGTCTCTGGTATTCAGCTTTGTAATTACTATTATTTTGGGGGACAATATGACCTATATGTAAAAGTGCACATGTTTGATCAGCTGAGTCAGTAAGATTTATAATTTTGTTGGACATCAGAGGCCACCAGAGTATTCCTATTATTAGCAATCATCCAGAATTTGAGTTCTGACTAAATATTTAATTCCCCTTGCTTTCAAATATTTCCTCCTGAACCCCACCTTGACACTCAAATAATTGCATCATGCCCATATTTCCATTTCAGACCACTAATTTCTGGATTTCTACTCCATGGGCTGTATTATATTCCCCCGTCCTCCAGCCCGTATTTATAGAATTCATCCTCTCTCGGGATCTTCCATATACTTACTCTAGTTCATTTTCTTTGACTTCACCCTCCTCAGGCAGCTAAGATGTGATAAATCTCATTGTATTTTCTCCTGTTTCAGTCACTCAAAATCCTCCCTTAGTAAAATTCAACTCCTTATAGACTCTATTCTAATTCTGCATCTGAGTGTGGCTGGAGAAAAGATAGCTATACTGAGTGGACTGAGTGGTTCACCTTAGGTGATGATCACAAATCTTAGGCCCGGATTGTATAGCCATATGACACTTCTCTAGTCAGTCGACTTCCCAACTCCACAGAGCACTATTTCACAACCTGTTGAAGGGTCCGAGAATCGCCCACCAACCCAAATAACGAAGGACTCACAAGAGATGTAAAATGCAAGCGAGGTTTATTGTGCTGCAGCTATGTCCCGGCTAGCCAGGGGTCAAGACCAAGACACTAAATGGTCGAGGTTTCGACCCAGAGCTCACTCTGAGGAGATAGAAAGGAAATAAGCAGATAGGGAAAAGGCCTTGGTAGAAAAAAAGTTAATTTCCTGAGTTTCCTGAGGGGCGACAGATGCCTGAAACTCCAAAGACTCAGAGATAAGAAGGCCAGAGCTTCACAAAAGCCATCTGTTTACGAATCAACAAATCCAGGAGCCAGCACAGAGCAAGTCGGACACTCTTACTGAATGAAAGGAGACCCTTCAAAGGACTTGCAAATACCCTATGCAAATTCTCCTTGGAATCCCAAAAGTCACCCTAACCAAAAACGAACTTGCAAGTGGTCAGGAAAGGCCTGACCGGATGGCAAAAGGGGGACTTTTCCGCTTGGGACCTCTTCCCCTTTTGGGGAGCTGTTCTCTCTCTCTCTGTCACAGGTTGTGTTGGCCCTGAGAGAAGGCAGTGTGCATCTGAGGGCACGTGGCTCGGGCAACTCTCGAGTAGTGACCTGAAGGCCTCTGCTGGACATCAAGGCTGGCCAGGCCCCTAGGGGTGACCTGTACCTCTTTTCTGGCAGATCGCGTGGACTCTGGGAGAAAGTAGTTTGCAACTGATGGGCATTTGGCTTGGGCAACACTCAGGTAGTGACACTAAAGGCAGCTACTGGACCCCGGAGTTCCGACCGCCCCTATGGGGTGTTCAGCCACTTTTCTCTGTTCCCTTCTGGCAGATCGCATGGACGCTGGAAGAAAGCAGCCTGCACCTGAAGGCAATTCGGCTTGGGCTACTCTCAAGTATTGTCCTGAAGGCAGCTGCTGGACCCAGAGTTCCAGCCCCTTTGGGGGTGTTCAGTCACTCTCCCCCCATTCCCTGCTGCTTCCAATAAACCTTTTACTCCCCTTCCTGAGGTGTGCAGGTATCATTCTTTGCTCACCATAGACAAGAACTCGCCGGGTTTCCTCTCAAGAAAACCCCGTTTCAACTCCACAGTCTGAATTTATAGCCCCAGGAGGGAGTGGTTACACACGTCAGAGCCCGCCAAAAGTCAGAGCCCGCCAACCTTAGAATACAACCAATCAGATACAAGGACAAACAAGTACAACCAATAATTTTAAAACATGCATCCACTCATGTTAGAGCCTGCTAAGGACTGCTTATCTCCAGTATGGTATGTGTTCCTTCCCTAGGGCTGCCTTTCCCACCCACCTTGGCTGGGCCAGGCTTATCTCTGTGCTGAGGAATCTGCCTGGAGAGCAGATTAGCATGGCCTTGTTCCCCAGGCCTGAGGGGGAGAGCTGCCCTGGCTCAGAGATATGCTGGGGGGGGGCGCTTCTTCCAGCCTGCTTTCCAGCACCCCTACACTGTCTCCTAAAATCTTAAAAATCCCCTCCCCCTGCTTCTACTTTGAAGTTGTAACTTTTCTCAGTTAACAACATTCAGAAATATCTCTGATACATATTGAGTAGGCAGTATTCTAAATTTCTGAAACACATGATAAAACAGATTCCTTCTTCATAGATCTTATGTCTAAGAGACAAAATAAACAACACACATGATAGCTCATATAGTACTTTAAAGGTATATTTATCTAATTCCATGGTTTAAAACAGTATCTATAAGATGCTGCCTTAAGCATCTCTGTGCCATAAGACTTCCTGCCTTAAGCTCCAAAATTCATATATGTAACTCTATCTCCAATATTATCACTTTGCTGCTCAAAAGACATATTTTATAAAACAGATTATTTTGCTAAAATACTGTAGCATAATCAGGATATAGCATACATACATAATATTTACATATATATATGTATATTTTGTAGGGGTGCTGGAAAGCAGGCTGGAAGAAGCGCTTTCCCCCCAGTATGAGAAGTTAACTAGAGAAGTCTTCTCCCATATTAGGATTAGAAATAAGGTATTAAAATATAGAGTTAAGATATAGAAGTAAGGTAGGACTGGAAATAGAATGAAGATCCATAAGCCCAGCTGCCCAGGTTGCAGGATTCAAGGACGAGGGTAGGGGACCCACAAGGTCAAAGCCTCTAATCTCCAGCTTGCCGGGCCAAGGTCTTTGTAAATGGGACTCCATCCCCATCTCTGAGCCAGATCAGCAAACAAGGCCATGCTAATCTGCTCTCCAGGCAGATTCTTCAGTGCAGAGATAAGTCTGGCCCAGGCAAGGTGGGTGGGAAAGGCAGCCCTAGGGAACAAACACATACCATAAGGGAGATAAGCAGTCCTTAGCAGGCTCTGACATGTGTGGATGCATGTTTTAAAATTATTGGTTGTACTTGTTTGTCCTTGTATCTGATTGGTTGTATTCTAAGGTTGGCAGGCTTGAACTTTTGGCGGGCTCTGACGTGTGTAACCACTCCTTCGTGTGTAACCACTCCCTCGTAGGATTATAAAATTCAGAGCGTGGAGTGGGGAGGGGTCGAAATTCGACCCCTGGCTAGCTGGGGCAGAGCTGCAGCACAATAAACCTTGCTTGCATTTTACATCTCTTGTGAGTCCTTAGATATTGGGGGTTGGTGGGTGATTCTCGGACCCTTCAATATATATATATATATATATATATATATATATATATATATATATATATAATTTTTTTTTGTGGTACTAGGCATTTAACAAAGGGGCATTCTACTTCTGAGCCCAGCCCTGTTTTTTATTCTTTAGTTTAAAATAGGGTCTCACTAAATTGTGGAGATCCTCACTAAGTAGCTGAGGCTGGCCTCAAACCTGTAATCCTCTTGTCTCAGCCTCCCAAGTACTGGGATTACAAGCACAGCT
The DNA here is from genome assembly GCF_963383645.1 of Muscardinus avellanarius. Lineage (NCBI taxonomy): Eukaryota > Metazoa > Chordata > Mammalia > Rodentia > Gliridae > Muscardinus > Muscardinus avellanarius. The sequence continues at coordinate 136,233,753 of NC_137787.1, read as the reverse complement.
AATATTTACATTTATTTCTTTTTTAATCTCAATACAAAGTCCGTTCTTTACTTTGCTGTGTTTCTTTCCCCTTCTTCAATTTTTTTTTTTTTGTACTGGGAATTGAACCCGGGGGCATTCTACCTTCTAGCTACACCTCCAGCCCATAGTATTTGTTTTGAAACAAGGAAACACTAGGTTGCCGAGTCTCACTAGTTGCTGAAGTGAGGCTTGAGCCTGCGATCCTGTCTCAGGCATCCAAAAACTGGAATTACATGCATATGCCACCATGCCCAGCTGCTCATATTTTCTTAGTAGCAATCATTAATGGGTGAGTATTAATTGATACCCTTCAGTGTCGATACACCTTATCAGGCTTCTCAGAGTCTTCACTTGCTATATCCACGAGGACCTCAGGTCTTTAATGTGCCTCACTCTCCACTGTGGCACACTGCTATGCTACTCCCAGAGACCCTGGCTACCAGGGGTACTCTGGTGTAGATGAAATGTCTCTTCACAAAGTGCAGGGTGTGGTTTCTTCTGCAGCTTGTGAAGAGTTGCATGTTATTATCTGGAAGTGCTGGGGAATCATCTTCTTTTAGGGCAAATTTGACAGATGGCAAAGTGGAGGTGTGAGGGAACCAGGCACATGAGGCCTTTTCCTTTCTCTCCCCGTGGCTTGCTGTGAGGTAGTTCCTGTCGAAGTGGCCCCATTGCTCAGCTCTGAGCAGAGTTGGAAGCAGTTGCCTTGCCAGGAAGTAAGTGGCCGTGTCTTTCTGCCAGTCACTGTGATGCAGCCACCAGCACAAGAACCTTGCTGTGTTGCCTCCTGTCTTCCCTAGTTCCATTTCTTCTTCTCTTTCTCTTTTGCTTGGGCTTGCATCTACCCAAAAGGTACATTTCTCATATATTGAATGTCTTGTTTTCTTAATTAGCAAATATTGAATGACTAAAATTTGGAACTGCAGAGGGTGTTAGAGATTAAACTCCTGCAAAGATCAAGGCCTAGAGACACTGTGTATTAGAAAGTCTAGTTCCCAGTAAATATGGACTCTATTCTTTCTCCTGTGTGAAAAAACAAATCCTCCTAGAGCATGAATTTATAACAACCTTAAGGCACACAAATCCTTTGGTCAACAAATTATTGTTATTCTAGAAAATACTGTCAGAGAATCTGGTTGGCCATGGTGAGGCCAACCCATTATCAGTTAATAATAGAATAATTATATACTAAGGTGTTTTTTTCATTAAGCCCCAGGTTCTGATTTATTGAAACCAATTCAAGCCAAAAGCAATGTTTTTAAGCACTTTATTTAGTTAACCTTTATATATGGAAATTGATTCATACTTTTACATACAGGAGATAATTTTAAAATACTTTTATTGGTGCATTTACAGCCTTATAGTCTCACTTCATAACATAATTCATAGTGATGGTGACATACATGCACACAGCAACTGGTGAATCCCCCACTCCCCTCGTACTTCTCGCTTTCGCATATATGATATTGGATTGACATTGGTATTCCCATGTATGTGTGTAATGTGAATGAAAGGACTTTCTAAATTAATTCTCCCTCTTGCCCTCCATCCACTAGACCACATCACTCTCCCACTGGGTTTCTCCTCCATGTCTAAAATCCTTCTTGATTATTCTCTAGCATCTGCATATGAGAGAAAACATACGACTCTTCATTTTCTGTGACTGGCTAATCTCAGTTAACATAATATTATCCAGATCCATCTATTTTCTTGCAATTGACATAATTTTATTCTTCTTCATTACTGAGTAGAAAACATTTGAGTATCTATCCCATAATTTTGTTATCCGTTCTTCTGTTGATGGACACCTAGCTTGGTTCTATAATTTCGCTATTGTGGATTGTGCTACCATAAACATGGATCCACATGTATTAATACAATATTCTGATTTCAGTCTAAAGGAGATCTTTTAAATATTCTAAATACTCTGCATTTCTTTTCTCATAGTCTGAAATTACTGAAGGAATAAGAAAAATATCACAAAGTTTTCCATTCTTATATTTATTCCACAAAAAAATCATTTATGTACATAATCACGTACAATGTAATATCATGGCCTTCAGTTTCTATTTGGAAGTGAAATGTATGTGTTTGTAGCCAGAATGCTTGTAACTTAGGTTACTCAATTTCATTTAAACTAAGAATGTTAACCTGAAAGGGGGGAAAAATGTCAATATATAGATATTTATTCTCCAATTCCATACTCTAAATAAAAACCACAATAAAGTTTATTTTTCCATTTTAAATAAATGGGTTTGAAAGGGCCAAATAATATAGTGATTTAATTAAAAACACAAAAATGACGATGACTTAATTATCTAGATTCATTGGGCACACCTCTACCACATACTCCTTTCTCCCTTTCCTTCATTTCTTTGTTATGTAACATGTGTAAAGATATAAATATCTCAGGTCAAAATAATATGGGGAAGCAGTTTTAACCAAAGGCATCATTTTGAGTATAATGTTATTTCCAAGGTAATGTGAAGATTTTATTTTCTTTTATTTATTTATTCATTTATTTATTTATTTATTTTGCGGGTCTGGGGATGGAACCCAAAGGCATTCGACCTCCGAGCTACACCCCCTGACCAATTTTTTATTCTTTATTCTTGAAACAGGGTCTCACTGAGTTGCGAAAGGCCTCACTAAGTAGCTGAGGCTGTCTGCAAACCTCGATCTTCTGGTCTCAGACTCCCAAATGCTGGGATTACAAGCATGCACCACCACACCCAGCTCTAATGTGAAGATTTTAAATTTAAAGATCCTCTTTAGATAAAAAGTGAGATGCTTAAAATGATCTATACCAGTGTTATAATAAAGTTTTTAAATATGTAATAAGGAGCTTTATAAACCTGAATTTTAAACTATAAATTCAGACTTTACCAGAACAATATTTGATAATCATTTGACAATGATGTTGTTATCTTAAGACATTATTCACCTAATAACAGCAAAGAAAGAAGGCATCTAAGTGACAATGACTTTTATCTATATTGCTTCTTCATATTTTCTGTACCAGTATTGGGAACGGCCTAGGAAGATTTGGGAAAGCTCTGATTATTAATATATTTAAAAAGAAGATTGATATTTCAGAAATAGTTATATCAAAATGGCGGCAGACATGGGTGAGGGGCAGATCTGTGCAAGGACTTGAGCTCTGCCTAAGACAGGCAGTTATTCCAATGCAAATTAACCTATCTCAAAGCAATTAACCAGTCTATAGAGGAGAGCTAGGACTTCTGCTTTCTAAAGAGATCTACATGATGATCTAGGGAGGATAGGGCAGGGTTTTACCTTGTCCTTCAGGAAAGGAGATGTCTTGCCACACCTAGTTGGGGGAGGTACCTTACAAGGACTTTCACTATGTCAGAGTCATGCAAACAAGATGGAGGTCATGGGTATAAAAGGCCGAGTCCACGTGTAAGCCCTTTGGTGTATTCATTTCGAGTCACCCCCTCATGCCATTTTGGCATGGGGCTGTATTTCTATCTTTTTAATAAACTTCTTTAAATCTTCAGCAACGGTCCAAGCTATGAATATTCATTCTTAGCTTAGGACAAGAATCCGCGTTTTTTTTCTTCTTTTTGGGGTCATTTTGGGTTTTGTTATGGGATGGGGGAAAGTGTGTCCGGTACCTTAGCAGGGGTCCCCGGGGAATGGTTTCCACAAACCGTATTCTCCCAATCCGTAACACTTTCTATTGGTCAATTATGCTTACTAATTTCTAACATCACAGTTATTAAATACTTTAATTAATTAATTTATTTATTTATTTATTTATTGGTGTTACGGGAGATGGAACCCTTCTACCTGTAGGGGTGCTGGAAAGCAGGCTGGAAGAAGTGCTTTCCCCCCAATATGAGAAGTTAACTAGAGAAGTCTTCTTCCATATTGGGATTAGAAATAAGATATTAAAATATAAAGTCAGGATATAGAAGTAAGGTAGGATTGGAAATAGAGTGAAGATCCATAAGCCCAGCGGCCCAAGTTGCAGGATTCAAGGACGAGGGTAGGGGACCCACAAGGTCAAAGCCTCTAATCTCCAGCTTGCCGGGCCAAGGTCTTTGTAAATGGGACCCCATCCCCATCTCTGAGCCAGATCAGCAAACAAGGCCATGCTAATCTGCTCTCCAGGCAGATTCTTCAGTGCAGAGATAAGTCTGGCCCAGGCAAGGTGGGTGGGAAAGGCAGCCCTAGGGAATGAACATATACCATAAGGGAGATAAGCAGTCCTTAGCAGGCTCTGACATGTGTGGATGCATGTTTTAAAATTATTGGTTGTACTTGTTTGTCCTTGTATCTGATTGGTTGTATTCTAAGGTTGGCGGGCTCAAACTTTTGGCGGGCTCTGCTGTGTGTAACCACTCCCTTGCGTGTAACCACTCCCTCATAAGGTTATAAAATTCAGAGTGTGGAGGAGGGAGGGGTCGAACCTCGGCCATAGTGTCTTGGTTTCGACCCCTGGCTAGCCGGGACAATAAACCTCGCTTGCATTTTTACATCTCTTGTGAGTCCTTCGATATTTGGGTTGGTGGGCAATTCTTGGACCCTTTCACGGGCTACACTCCCAGACCTATTATATATATATATTTTTTTTTGCGGGGGGGGGAGGGTGGGTACTGGGGTTCCTGGAAACCCTTCTACCTACGGGCTACACTCCCAGACACCTATTTTTTATATTTTTATTTGGAAACAGGGTCTCTTAAGCCAGCAAGCCTGGCTTCAAACCTGTGCGATCCTCCTTTGTCCGCTTCCCAAGCACAGGGATTACAAGCATGCACCACCACGCCCGGCTTTGTAAAGAGAAATTCTTACCAATCCTTTCCTATATGTAACCCCTATAAAACACATGGAAGATTAATTCATAAAAAAAAATCAGTGTTTTAAAATTACACATGTATGTATACACACATATGAATATACACATGCAAATATACATTAAATATAGAAAAATATCCTTCAAAGAGGGCAAAAAACTAGAAACACTGAAGGAGGACATGGACAAAGCCTGAGGAACGAAAGGTTCTGAAAGAGTTAAAGGAGATTCCATGAAAGGTCGAATTCTCCAAAACTCTGGGTGTGACCATTGTCCTTCAGGAATTTGCCCTCTAACCTACAAAGCCAGGGGGCTGATCTTATAAACAATACCTGTAATCATGGAGCTAATCACAAGACCTGTGATGTCACAGGTCTTCCTTTTGTCTTGCTTATGATTGGTGATTTACATGTCCTTCACTTAATACCCCACTATTGTTCTTTGGTGTTTACACTTTTCTACTGGGATCTGATGATTAATTTCACTGGAGAAGGGTATAAAATCTTGGTTTTAGAGAATCAACTTTGTCAGTTGCTTATCAGGCAATTGTCGATGCGTTCATTTCAGGGTAGTTGCTCATCAGGCAATTACATTTCCGTACGACTGCTCAGCAGGTAGCTGTTGCTTTTATTTCAGGACAGTTGGTCATCAGCCAACTGTCCAGTGTTCAGGGCAGCTGCCCATCAGGTAGTTGTTCCGTTTCCCCTCTCAGGTCTCTCCCTCCCAAGTCCCGGAGAAGAATCTCCACAAAACACAAATAGAAGAAACATAATATGCACTAGAAACATAGTTTTACTGAGCAGATAAAAGTAATATCCAACTATTTTTATGCTTTGTTTTATATATTGTGATGTTTTATAGTTCAATGAAATCAAATACCAATAAGAATAAAAATATTTTTGTTGGGGATACAAAAGCTTAAGGCTGATAGGTGAGGCAACAGAATCATATAAAACATGCTAGAAAAGTATGAGAGAAATAGAAAAGAAAAATAAAGACAAAATTAAAGCCCTATTTAAAGCAGTGCATATGAGGATAGAAGTTGCAAAAAGGCATAATGAGGAACATGGATGAGAGAACTGACAAAATGGAAATAAGCAAAAATTATGTCATTTGCAGCAAAACAGATGGAACTAGAGAATATTATGCTGAGATCAGGCAGTCTTGGAGAGTCAAGGGTTATGTGTTTTTTTCTCATATATGGAAGCTAGAGCAAAAATAGAAATCAAAAGGAAAAAAACAGTAGAAAAGTGAAAGGAGAATAGGAGAGGAAGGTGAGGAGGGAAAACCGAGGACTGAGGACAGCCTATCTCACAGACGGCAGGAGGAGGGAGGACAGGAGGCAGGCAGGAGCAGATACACGGAGAGAAAAACCCCAAGTGACATGTGCATGTACGTTTGTAGAGCTTTGACTCTCACTAGGATATATAATTACATTTGATACTTTAGTAAAAGTATAAAATAAATGAAAGTAGAACATGACTTATAATTTTAAAATATTAGAAATAGTTATGAAATACAAGAAAAGGTCAACATTTTCATAAATATAGTTTCAGAAAGAAAATAGCCAAATAATTACAGTAAATGTTTTAGTAGTAAAGATTTCACTATACTTAATAAAAGGTCATTGTAAAAATTCTACTCTAGCTATGGTGTATTAGCACAACTAGATATGCTTTTGCTTCTTCAGTAGCTACAAAAACATTCAAGATATAAGAAGCAGCTGTTTTCAGATATTGAACAAGAAGAACAGGATCGTGGCCCTGAGAAAAGGGTCACAATTGGGGTGAGCCCTATCACTGTACCTCTAGTAGAGAAAGCAAAAATCCAGACACAACTTAGATGTCACATTGGATCTAGGGCACAGAAAATCACAGTTTAATTGGCCAAAATTCATGGAGGATATGCCGAGGCAAAAGGGCAGTAAACGAAAAGGGATTTCTAAATATCAAGGGCATTGAGGTCCCAGGAGTCACGGACCAAGTGCTGATACACATGTGCATGAGCAGAAACTGTTCAGGACAAAAGGAAGAATCATTATAAAATTAAATCTGATATTTGCTGAGAATTGGGAAGAGACTGTCTTCTCACTAAGTTAATTTACCTGGGGAAATGGACAGAATCCTCTGAAGGCTACTGCCCTAGTGCTTAAGCTAAAATAGCTTTCAACCACAAACTCTCTGAATTTACTCTTAGAAAGTTTATAAGAAACCTTAAGAATGGGTTCTAATTACCTTAACTGAGTGTCAGAATGGAATCAAATGATATTTGAAAAAATACAATAAATTCAGTGACCTGTATCATTAAATTCATTATGTTCGACATCCGGAAAAATACTATCAGACATGCAAAAAAAAAAAAAAAAAAAAAACACCAGAAAATATGATTTTAAATCAAGGGGAAAATTAATCAATAGAAGTTGACCCAGAAACAGATGATAAAGCCAGCAGGGAAGACTGTCAAGATAGTTGTTATAAATGGTTCCATATTCTTCCCCCAAAATGATGAGAAAAATGGGCATAATGAGCAGAGAAAGGCAAGGCAAAAATGGACCAAATACAATGTCTAGAGATGGAGACTATATTATCTGCAAGGGAACTACACTATCTGAGGTGATTACTCCTTAGATACAGCAGAATAAAATATCATTTTACTTGAACTCAGCAACAGAAACTACTCTGATTGAAGCAAGAAAAGAGAATAACTGGGGAAAAAATAAACAGAGCATCAGAGACTTTCAAACAGTCTAACACAGGTTTAACTTTTCTCCAGAAAGAGAGAAAAGAGGGCTAACAGGGAAATTAATGTCTCAAGAAATAGTGGCTGGATGGGCTCTGGAGGGAAATAAACCAAGTGCTGTGTGTATGTAAGTTTGTATTACTTTGAGCCTTACTATACTGTATAATTACAATACACCAATCAACGTATATTTAAAAAGAAGCACATAAAAAACTCAGTGGCTAAAAATTTCCTAAATATGATAAAAATATACATTTTTATAGCTTATAGCTTATCTAGAAAGCTTATTCCAAATAGGATAAAACTATAATGGAAATCATGTCTAGGCCTAGCAAAATCACCTCACTGAACAATAGTAATAAAGATATTTTTAAAATAATCATTAGCAAAATATTAAAGATAATAATAAAAGCAAGCTTTTGTCAGAGCCCTCACAAGCTAGAAAGGTTACACAGTATTTGATCAGTATAAAGGAAAATAAATTTATCAACCTCCAATTTTGACCCAGCAAAAACACCCTTCAAGAGTGAAGGGAAATAAAAACAATAAAAGTGGAGAGAATGTTTTGTCAGCAGATGTGCACCATAACAGAAGTGTGCTAAAACCTACTCTTCAGACAGAAGAGAAATGATACTTGAGAAGTCTAGCTTCTAGGCAAAAAGTCATGTGTCATTTTTCTCATGGCTAACCATATAGGCAATTACGAAACTTTCCTGGTGGGCCTCACAGGGGAATCTTTTCTTTTCTACACCAGACTTGATGCACAGCCAAAGCATTACAGTCTCAGAAGGGATTTGCAGAAAAAAACTCAGCACCCCCTGGGCAGGCTATGTACTTACACACCTGAGATTCTAGCCCAGGTGTTCTCATTCAAAAGTTGCTTTATGTAGGGCCTCAGGCTGACGTCTTCCTTAGGCACCTTTTCCGGGTTCTCCTTATCATCTTTTATCTTCTGGCTCAGCACTCACACTTTTTCGCCCTGGTATTTTCCTGCCTCCTCCAGTCCCCTGGTCTCCATCCGCACGGCTCTGAAGGAGCTAGTGATCTATAGGACCCTCACTAAAGCACAGTTTCCTGGGAGAGAAATGAAGCAAAGTGCAGAGGTGGCACCTCTTCTGTTTGGCATTTTGCTTCTAACGTTGTATGAAGTAACAATGGCCCATCCTTTTTATTTTTGCTATTTTAATTTGTGACTCCAATACCTGGAAGCACAGCTCTCTAAAATGGATCCATTAAGATAAACCAGAAAGAAATTGGAATCTATGTAATCTATGTAAAGGAATGAAGGACAACCATCAAGAAACATAGGCCATGATAATATATGGGTAAACTTTAATGAGTAAAAGTTAAAAGATATAAATAAATGCATAGCATGTTTACTGGTTGGAAGATGGTTATTAAGATGCAGATGTTCTCCAACTAATCTATAGACTTTTTGTCATCAAAATTCTTGAAAGGTTTTAGAAAGAAAATGATGAAGCTGGGTGGGATGGCTTATGCCTGTAATCCTAGTACTTGGGAGGCTGAGACAGGAGTATCACGGGTTTGAGACCAGCCTCAACAACTTAGTGAGACCCTGTTTCAAAATGAAAAGTAAAATAGGCTGGGGGTGCAGCTCAGAGGTAGAATGCCCCTGGGTTCAATCTCCAGTACCCCCCAAAAAATAAAATGATGAAATTATTCCAAAATTGATATGGAAATTAAAACCATTCAGAAGAGGTAAAGCAGTCCTAAAAGGAATTACAATGTTGGAAAACTTAGATTGCCTGATTTCAATCTGTACTCTAGAGCTCTAGTAGCCAAAGTAATTTGGTATTTGTGAGTAGTACACATGCAGGTCAATGAGGCAGAATAGAGATGTTATAAATATCCCTAATCAGCTATTTGACAACAGTGGTAGTAAGACCTTCAAGAGGAAAGGAAAGTCTCTCCAGAAAATGGTATTGGAACAATGATATATGTATATGGAAAAAATAAACAATCTTTTTCACACAATACACAAATATTAATTGCAAACTGATTACAAAAATAAATATAAACATGAAACTGCAAAAGATTCAGAAAAAATATATTTATTTTATCTTGTGGTACTAAAGATGGAAGTTAGGGGCATTTTACCTCTGAGCCACATTCCAGCCCTATTTTATTCTTTTATTTTGAAACAGGGTCTCATTAAGTTGCAGAGGGCCTCACTAAGTTTCTGAGGCTATCCTCAAACCGGTGATCCTCCTGTTTCAGCCTCTCAAGTACTATAGTTACAAGTGTGCATAATCACTCCCTATTCTCTTTGTAGCTTTAAGGTAAAAAATAATGAACTGACTAAAAACTGATAAGTTGAACTTGAAAAAAATTCTAAAAATCAGTACTTGGAAGACTTAGGAATTTTTTTTAAAGGTAATCTTCTGGAAGAAATTTATTGCAAATTGTATAGTATACACACAAAGAATTTATACCAAGGATATTTAAATAACTCTTAAGCCTCAATAGTAAGAAGAAAATGACATAATACAAAAGTGGGTAAAAGATTTGAACAGACATTTTATAAAACATAACACTTAAGTGACTAAAATGTGCACACACAAAATACTCTATGTTATTCAGAAATGTAAACCAAATCACAATGAGATACTACTACACCCAATAGAAATAGTAAATTAGAAAAGTTTGAGGTAGCTAAGAGATGACAAGCAAATGGTACACCTTCCTTGAGAAACAGTTCTGCCTTTTCTTAAAAATGTAAATATGTACCTACAATGTGACCCAACCACTTAATTCATAAGAAATATTGAACAGATTAGAAAATATAAGTTATAAGTTTATAGAAGCAATCATATAAAATGATTATAACAGCTTTATCTATAATTACCAAAACCTTGGTGGAAATGTCTATCTGCTGATATGTGGGGTAAGAAAATACAATATACCAACATAGTAACTACTATTCAGCAGTAAATAAGAATGAATTTCTATATGCTGTGAACTTGATTATATCAATAGCATTATATTGAGTGAAACCAGATGCAAAAAGTATACATACTGTAAAGTTTTTTTATATAAAATATAAATTCTAGAAATAAAGATTAATGCAAAGTGATAGGAAGTAGTCACTAGTGGCCTGAAATTAGAGGCAGCAGAAGCAGTGAACTGTGGAAAGGCCTAGCCAAGTGTTAAACGTGATAAACAATGTCTTGTATCTTGATTGTGATTCCAGTTTTCACAGACGTATATGTCATTCCATACTCTTCAAATTGTATGTTTTATATATGTGCAATTTGTTGCACATTAATTTTACTTTAATAAAGTTACTAGCAGAAAGTCAACACTATCCAAGGTCAACTACTATGACAAGTAGGTTATAAATCAAGAATGAAGTAAAAGGCTCAACATTATAAGTATATTGACCTAGGTTAACATAATACTATATTTACTATATTAAAATAAAGTGTTTCCATAAATGGAAAAGATGATAAAATACAATTTTAATTTTCAGTGTTAAGCATTCATAAGATGGAGTAAGATGCATACTTAATATTGCTTTATTATGATAAACCAATTCACATATATGCACAGAGACTCACTAAGATGTGTGTGTGTGTGTGTGTGTGTGTGTGTGTGTGTGCGCGCGTGCGCATGTGTGTGTGTGTGTTGGAAGAACTCCTGAAGTCAACATCATGCCTGGAATCAAAGGCGGAATTCCCATTAAAATTAAATATAAGACAAAGATGCCTTCATCATCACTATGACTTAATGCTCTCTTAGAAGTATTACCAAAGAGAATAAATATTGAAGAAGAAAATAAATTTTTGTTTATTTGAGGTTGATATGATATGTCTGAAAAAATCTGGTGAATTAACTAAAAAAAATCATAAAGAACAACAGGATCTAGTCATTTAGCTAGCTACATTATTCAAACATAAACTTACAGCAATTTTACATGTGGATTAGTGACATAACATAGATCAACAGATAAAATGATTTTGAACATTATGCAAGATACATTAAATGACAAAAATAACCACTTAGGTGCAGAGCACAGAAAGATGCTATTCTTTCTGTTTAAAAATGAGGAACATCAGCTAAGTGTGGTGGTACACACCTGTAATTTTAGTATTTGAGAAGCCAAGACAGAAAGATTGCAGGTTTGAAGCTGGCTGGAAGCAACTTAGTGAGATACTGTTTCTAGATAAAAAATAAAATAGGGCTGGAGGTAACAGTTCAAAAGCAAAATGCTCCTGGGTTCAATCTCTAACAAACACACACGCACGCACGCACGCACACACACACACACACACACACGCACACACACAAACATTTTCTATTTAGAATTTATCTCTAGATAGATACACAGTAGCTGCTTAATGGAGATACATAACACTTGCAGGTCTTCCCAAGATATGTGTGTCTAACCACAAAAGGTAAGTTCTTCAAGCAAACTGCTTTCTATTCTTGCTAGTTGCTGCGTTGGCATTATTTGTGAGCTTGTTTCTAGGTGTAGCCCTGGAAATATGAATCAGAGTTTGCATCTTAATAAAACAACTTGCTTACTGACATGAAGCACTATTCCAAGCATTCAGTTCATATTTGTTTTGTTGAGAGCCAGAAGGAATTAATTTTTGAGAGAGAGAAAGAGCCAGAAAGAAAACAATCCTTTCATTATTTAATACAAATCAAAGAAAAGTCAGCATCATTAGTGAAGACAGTTAGAAAAAGACAAGAAAAAAAAGAAAGAAATTGAGAAAAACCAAGCTCTTGCTTTCTGTAGTTCAACTAATTACTATATATCCGTGGCAGTAGACAGTTATTCTATTTTATGTGTTGGTGTTTTGAAAGAGAACAAGCTATTTTAAAATAATTGCATTATTTAATTAAAGAACTCTTCTAGAGAGAGTTTTTCCTCTTGTGAATTAAACCAACATAAAATAAAGCATTTTATATTTTCTATTTTTTCTTTCTTTTGAAATAGCCAAAGTAATAAATTTAATTATCTATTTGCATAGTAAAATATAAATTAATGGTTTTAGCCATGTCAGTAATCTTTTTAACTGTGTTGAGATGGTAAACAATTATGCTAATCAAAGGAAGAAAAGTTATTTTCGTTTTCAAATAAGGACATCTTCAATTTCCTATTATAAACTGTCTTTCCATCTCCTCTGGAAAGAACTTTAGAACCAACAGATATACTTTTGAAATTTGATATTTTCAGAGTTAGCCAATAAAAAATAAACAAAAGAATCATGTAGTGTCACATCATTTTAGAGCCTATCATTTTATTTTATTTATTTTTTTTGTTCAATATTTTCTTACTGTTTCATAGATCCTTTTTTATTTATTTATTTTTTTAAATAATTTATTTTTTAAATTGGTGCATTGTAGTCATATATCAATCACATTGGAGTACAAGACTTGAGAGGATATACAAGCACACATCATCCAATTAGCCCTCCTCCAGCCCCCATCCCATTCCCTCCCTATCCCTCCATCCCACACTTCTTTGGTGATTTACTTTGATACATTTGTTTATGTACCTCCTGCGTTTTAAAGAGGCTCCGTCCTCCAGTATTACATACCCTCTGATTGGTCACATTAGTTGCTTCACTATAGGGCCCTTTCTATAGCTCAACCTCTTCCTGTTGCCCTTTTCCTCCTAGTTACTGCTGATTAAGAGAAGCGTCTGATTTATATTTTCTGCGATATTTCTCTGTGCATGCTGCGTGGCAAGTACCAATCCCACTCTTGATGGTCCCAGTAGTGGCCTGGCTACTCAGTGGACTGATCCAGACCTCGCTGGCTCAAGCAGCGGCCTTGCCTCATGGGAGGCCCCAGTTCTGGTCTCGCTGGCCCCTGAACCGGTCTAACCCCTAAGCTGGCTTTGGTCCCGGCCTTGGAGGCCGCAGGAGTGAACTTGCCTCACGCCAGGCTCCGATGCTGGCCATTGGCCCCTGCACCGGTCTAACCCCTCAGGATTCCAATCCCAACCTCGGAGGCCAGAAACCGGCCTAGCCTCATGGCAGGCTCCAATGCCGGCCTCCTTGGCCCCAGCACCAGCCTAACCCCTCGGCAGGCTCCGATCCCGGCCTCGGAGGCCCCAGCACTGGTCATGCCTCAAGTCAGGCTCCGATGCCGGCCTCGCTGGCCCCAGCACCAGCCTAACCCCTCAGCAGGCTCTTATCCTGGCCTCAGAGGCCCCAGTACCGGCCTTGCCTCAAGGCAGGCTCCGATGCCGGCCTCGCTGGCCCCAGCACCGGCCTAACCCCTTGGCAGGCTCCGATCACGGATTTGGAGGCCCCAGTACCGGCCTTGCCACAAGGCAGGCTCCGATGCCGGCCTCACTGGCCCCAGCACCAGCCTAACCCCTCGGCAGGCTCCGATCCCGGCCTCGGAGGCCTCAACACTGGTAATGCCTCACGGCAGGCTCCGATGCCGGCCTCACTGGCCCCAGCACCGGCCTAACCCCTCGACAGGCTCTTATCCTGGCCTCGGAGGCCCCAGTACCGGCCTTGCCTCACGGCAGGCTCCGATGCCGGCCTCGCTGGCCCCAGCACCGGCCTAACCCCTCGGCAGGCTCCGATCCCGGCCTCGGAGGCCCCAGCACTGGTCATGCCTCACGGCAGGTAGAACCTATCATTTTAGATAAATTCAGTAAATTAAGCTGGGCATGGTGGCACACGCTTGTAATCTCCATGCTTGGGAGGCTGAGACAGGAGGATCGCATAGGTTCAAAGCCAGCCTCAGCTACTTAGTGAGACTCTCAGCAACTTAGTGAGACCCTGTTTCCAAATAAAGTATAAAATAGGTCTGGGAATGTATCCCGGAGGTAAAAGGCCCCTGGATTCCACCTTCAGTACCACAAAAAAAAAAAAAAAAAAATCATCAAATTATCGACCAGTTAAATTAAAACTACAGAAAAATAATAAATCAGTAAAAAGGAATGGCTTGAGAGTATTTGTTGAAGAAAACTTTAGTTCTTAGAAAACATAGTATGTCAGCCAGGTAATCTTAGTAATGAAAACAGCCAGTAAGAAAAGATTACATATCAAATGATACCATTTATATGAAACATCTAGGATAGGAAAATCTAGTCATAGAGATATTACAGCATAGACTGCCAAAGACTAAAGATAATGAGGGCAAATGGGAATGACTGCTAGGAGCTCAGGGCTTTCTTCTTCAAATGATGTTTAAAAATTGAATATAATATTGTATATACAACTCTGTGAATATACTCAAAACGGTGACACTGTATTCTTTGAATATGCAAATTCTATGTCATAGGAATAATAACTCAATAAAGCTATTAGAAATGTTTTGGAGAGCTTTATGTCTGTTATGTATGAAATGCTTTTTGTTTTTGTTTGTTTGTTTGTTTGTTTGTTTGTTTGTTTGGTGGTACTGGGTATGGAACCCTTCTACCTCTGGGCCCAGACCTATTTTATATTTTTATTTGGAAACAGGGTCTCTTAAGCCAGCGAGGCATGCACCACCACGCCCGGCTGTATAAAACGTTTTTAAAATAACAATTGGAAGACAAAGGAGAAAATAATCTGATTCTTCAGATTTGAAACTTCCATAACATTTTAAACACGTTACAAAGTAAAATACATTATGTGATCCACGCATTCACTATGACAATACACTTACATAATTCAAATTTAAACTCTTTATATGCTTTAAAAATGTGGGAGAGTTGAACCAATAAGTGGAAGTGCTTTAAATTCCATAGAATTGCTCTCATATAAATCTTCTACAATAGAAAGTCTCAAATAACTGCTTCAGAAAAGAAAATGTTTCTGTTATAACGTCTAGTAAAATGTGCATTTCTATTCTGTTGACGGTGTTTACATGATTAAAATCTATCCAATTGCTCGAAGAGACTATTACTCTTCTGAGTTTTGAAGAACAAGATAAGAAATGTGATACCATATAACATAATGTTTTAACTACCAAGTAATAATATATCACTGATACTTTACTGTTTTAACTATCAAGTAAAATATATTAATATATATTATAAATATGCTGATTAGTAGTATATAAGTAATAATTTTTCTCTTAACTGAGAGGAATTTATATTTGAAAGGTAATTTCAGCTAAAATTGAAATGATGTGGGGGAGGGAATGGGACAGGAATTGGGTAAGGGCTAATTGGGTGATATGTGCATTTATGTCTCCACCATCATTTATCCCATTAAGATGCATGAATACAATGCACCAATAAAAATTTTTAAAAAAGAAAAAAATGGAAATGTCCAATAAAAAATTAGAGCCAACCATGGTGGCGCACACCTGTAATTCCAGTAGTTGGGAGGGTGAGACAGAAGGATTAGAGGTTCCAGGCCAACCTCAGCAACTTAGTAAAACCCTTTGTCAAAATAAAAAATAAAATGTTCTTTGGGATGTAGCTCAGAGGTAAAATGGCCCTCAGTTCAATTTCCAGTACCAAAAAGTAAGTAAAATAAAATAATAACATAGCATTTGTTTAAGTAGTAACAGCCAGACTAAGTATGTGAATACTGGTTGTTCGTTATGATGTTCACAGTTGTGAGACCATTATTTTGTTTGATTCTGTACAGCTCAAAATATCTGCTCTCAGGTATAGAGAAAGAGAATGGTGCCAGAAGTTCATGGATGGACTTAAGTTCAGAGTGGGCATCTTGGCATTTATTCAAGACAGCATTTAAAGATGCTATGTACTATGTCACCATAATAGAGAGCCAAGAAATTGACATTTATATAGTCAACTGATCTTTGACAAAGGAGCCAAGGTAATAAAATGGAGTAATGATAGTCTTTCAATATATGATATTGAAGCAACAGCACATACATGTGTAAATAATAAATCTGGACAGAGACTTTCATATATTTCACAAAATTAACTCAAAATGGATCACAGACTTACATGTAAAATGAAAAATATAAAACTAGAAAGTAACATAGGAGAAAAGTCTAGATGACCTTGAGTTTGGATGACTTTTCTATTGCAATATGGAAGACATGTTCTGTGAAAGAAAGAACTGATAAAATAGACTTTACTAAAATTAAATTTTTTTCTCTGTAAAGGGAAATTGCAGAAAAATTAAAAGACAAGCACAGACTTGAAAAATATATTTGCAAAAGATATGTCAAATAAACAACTATTATCCAAAATACATGAAGAACTCTTGAAACTCAACAGGAACATAAACTACCCAATTAATACATGCACCAAAGACCTCAATAGCTACCTCACCAAAAAAGATATAAAGATGGAATAATATGCATATTAAAATATGATCCACATAATATTGAATCTGGGAAATCAAAATTAAAATAATAACAAGATACTATAAGATAAAATTAAGAATAATAAGAACATATTACTAAAATTAAAATAATAATAACAAGATACTACTAAAATTAATAATAACAAGATACTACCTATTAGAATTGCCAAAATCTGAGCCAGGCATGGTGGCACATGTCTATAATCCCAGTACTTAGGAAGCTGAGGCAGGGGATCCCAGGACATCCACAGAAAGTAGTGAGACTCTCAACCTTCTAGCAAGACCCTATTTCAAAACAAAAAATAAAATTGGGCTAGGGTGTGTAGCTCAGAGGTAGAATGCCCTTGGGTTCAATCTCCAGTCTCATGGGGGGTGGGGAGGAGAATCACCAAAACCTAAAATACTGACATCAAATGTTGGTAAAAATGGGGAAAAACAGGAACTCTCATTAATTTCTGATTGGAATGCAAAAGGATGCAGCTATAATATAAGGCAATTTGATGGGTTTTTAGAAAAATGACCATATTCTTCATCCAAAAATTGTGCACCCTTGTAATGACCCAAGAAAGTCAAAGACTTATGTTTACACAAAAACTGTACATGGATGTTTATAGTAACATTATTTGTAATTGTCAAAATTTAAAAGCCCTTAGCTGTCCTTCAGCCAGAGAATGAATAAACTGGTAGAGCCAGTGAAATATCAAGCCAAGAAAAAAAAATGAAAAAAATGGAAGAAATCCTTATGAATATGTGAAGAAAACCAATTTTAAAAGGCTATATACTGTATTATCCCGACTCTTTGACATTCTGGAAAATGCAAAACTGTGAAGGCAGTAAAGATGTGAGTGGTTTCCAGAGAGTGGAAAAGATGAGTGTACTGAGCGCACAGGACCTTTATGGCAGTGAAATTTCCCAGTATGATATTATAATAGAGAATTTATGTCATTATATACTTGTCCAAACACATAGGGTATTGTCTTAGTCAATATTGTCACTGCCATAACTGAGTACGCAACTTAGAGGAAGAAGATTTATTTGCTCACAGCTTTGGAGAGATTCCTGATTCAATCCATGTAAGGCCAAGGACTGGGGATCTCAAGCCATAGAGGTGGGAAGCAGAGAAAGGGTCTCTCCCTCTCACATCATGGAAGTTAGAAGCAAGGGCTTTCCTCTCACATCATGGAAGTCAGAAGTAAGAGAGAAAACAAGCAAAGAGATTCAAAGACAAAGGCATAGTCCATCAGGCCACACTCCCAGGGCCCTGCCTTCTCCAGCCACACTCTACCTGTCTGTTACCACCCAGTAAATCCACTGCAGCGGATTTATCTACAGATGAGATTACAACCTTCATCATTTAATCTTACCAACTCTGAACATGAATATATGAGCTTTTCAGGGGACATTCTGTATCTAACCATAACAGATATATAACACCAGGAATAAACCCTAGTGTAAATTATGAACTTAGGGTGACAATAATGTATAAATGTGGTTCATCGTACAACTCAGCTGAAGGATATTGATAACAGCAATATGTATACAAGTACTGGAATATGGGATAAAATAGGGAAAATCTGTGATTTCTACTCAGTTTTGCTGTAAACCTAAAATATCTCTATAACGTCTATTAAAATATTTAAAATTATTTGAAATTTTTAGGCTTAAAAAACCTAACTGGCAAGGAATGCAAAATCTAGAAAACCTAAGGAAATTGGCTCAGCCCTAGGGCCTCTGCAGGGATGGAGCCCTGCATACATGTTGATTTTCAGCTGAGGGAGATCCAATTTGGACTTCTGGCTTCCAGATCTTTAAAAGAATAAATCTGTGTTGTTTTAATCCATTACATTTGTGTTAATTTGTTACAGCAGTAATAGAAAATCAATATAGAAAGCATATGAAATTGCCTGATTATATATTTGCCCATTCTACTTCCTTCACCCCACCCAAAATGCATAGTTTTTTCTGGTAAAATTAATATTTTCAGTCCTTATAATCGCAGGATCTAGTGTTTTTCTTGGCACACATTGGGCATTTGGTAAATATTTTATTGATAAATGAATCAAAAACTCTTCTAGACTTACCTTTAGCTGTTTATCTTCGTTGTTTCGAGGCCTCATAGTTAGGAACTGCCAGGGCTCCCACTGACAAACAAAATAGAGCAACTAATTTGGCCACTTTTGTTGCTAATCAGATATTGAAATAGATTTTTGTCCTTGTCTTCCCCACTTCCTGCTGCCTTGCATTTCTTGCTCTTACAAATTTGACTGTTGTAAATCATTCCAGCTGCCATTTTAAAGGGCTTGAAGAATGAACGGATCATGGGACACAACCCTTGCAAATACCATGTGAAACAAAAACCTGTAGAAAGCCTATGGGGCTCAAATTTGGAGTCATGAATCTGAATATTCTTTTTTCTTCTTCTACCAAGCTGTTCAGCTGCTATATAATGGTTCACAGTTATTAGTACTTACAATCAAACATCTGCGGGGGACTCGCTCTCTGATAGTTATATTGGAAGCCCCATCTCACAGAGAGTGAGATCATAGAGATTGGCTTTTCATTTATTTTAGCTTTCATCCAAAATTATTTATATTTTGAAAAAAAGCCTCACTCTGTTTACTAATCACCATCACAGAATTATTCATAATAAAAATCAATTCTGGACACTTTGAATATTTAATGCCTTATTCAAAACATTTTACATACTTAAATTTTTTTTTCTTGTTAGAAAAGAGACAAAACCCCCAGAAACAGAAGGTAAAATCTCATAATCCCACTTTGTTATCTTAAATTATTTGAGTAATTAAAGTTCATGGTGGCCCACACTTGTAATTCCAGTACTTGTTAACTGGGACAGGAGATAATTAGGTTCAAGGCCAGCCCAAGAAACTTAATGAGACCCTCCCTGCTTTAAAATTAAAAAATAAAAAGAGCTTGAAATGTGACTCAAAGGTAAAATGCCTCTGAGTTCAAACCCCAGCAGACACACACACACACACACACACACACACACACACACACACACACATCGTGATGTTTATTGTTTAGAAATTTTGGTTAATTATCTTCAAAGAGTGCTTTGAATTGGCATGTAATTTGGAATTGTTACATTTCGTTAACTACTGAAACTATTTTAAGGATGAAAATCAAAATTGAACAACTAAATAATACATTAATGTTGAGAAAGACCAAAGGCCAAATATCACTGGAAACATACCTGCATTTGAATGAGTCAGGCTGCCTGGTAGCTGTGATGGTGAAGCATACACACCGTGGCAGCAAGGGCACATCCTAGTAAGAAGTTATTAAGAAGGACTTTGGAGGACTCAAGGAAGCAGGGCTTTCCTCTTGTGGCATTGTAAGGAAGCAAGGGTAATTCTGTAATTGAGTATCCAGTCAGTCATATTGGAAAGGATGATCATCCTAACACATAAGGTCAGCCATGCCCTATCGTTGCAGGAAGTAGGCACCTCTACTGGGCTCTTAGTATTCTTCTATTAAACAACTTTCAAAACAGGAGCATCAGAGAAGGCAACTCTATGACATGATGAATCAAGACAGAGATAATATCTTTCTATAATTATATCTGAACACACACAAAAAATCTTTCCCAGTAACAAAAATAACTAAACATCCTTCTCTATTGGCTAATGTAAGTAACAGCTGCTTCTTAACTAACTATAACTGTAGACTTATTCTCATCCACCCTCCTTCCAGATGAGGAAAAAAATATTCAGTTAAGTATTTCAACTGATTAACATATTCAATTATAGAATTATTCCTTGATAGTGCCCAGCCCAGAGCAAAGCCCTACTTCCTTGAATGGTCCATTAGAATCACCCTACCAAGGTCATGATTCTTTTTAATAACTCCTTATAAGGATACAGCCTCGCTCTCTTAGTGGGTATTCTTTTCCACTGCAACCAGCAAGCAGCCCAACTCATTTAACTAACAGTGTGTCCTCCATAGTGTTTGGCCAGCAAGCACTGACATTTTAGAGAACTACTTCAAATTGGACAAAAGCCGGTTTGTCAAAATTTTGCATGTTATTTATGTATTCTATGAGTTTAAACCTTACTATATGTCAGGCTTAATTCTAGGTTGTAAGAATGTGCAATATATCTATAGGTCATAAATATATAAATATATGTACTATATATTTCTATATCATATATAAATATATGTACTATATATTTCAATATCATATAGAAATATATGTATTATATATTTATATATGATATAGAAATATATGTATTATATATTTCTATATCATATATAAATATATGTATTATATATATATCATATAGAAATATATGTGGTATATATATTTCTCTATCATATAGAAATATATGTGGTATCATATATTTCTCTATCATATAGAAATATATGTGGTATATATATTTCTCTATGACATAGAAATATACGTGGTACCATATATTTCCCTATCACATAGAAATATACGTGGTACCATATATTTCCCTATCACATAGAAATATACGTGGTACCATACATTTCCCTATCACATAGAAATATACGTGGTACCATACATTTCTCTATCACATAGTAATATACGTGGTACCATACATTTCTCTATCACATAGAAATATACGTGGTACCATACATTTCTCTATCACATAGAAATACGTGGTACCATACATTTCTCTATCACATAGAAATGTACGTGGTACCATACATTTCTCTATCACAAAGAAATGTACGTGGTACCATACATTTCTCTATCACATAGAAATGTACGTGGTACCATACATTTCTCTATCACATAGAAATGTACGTGGTACCACACATTTCTCTATCACATAGAAATGTACGTGGTACCACACATTTCTCTATCACATAGAAATGTACGTGGTACCACACATTTCTCTATCACATAGAAATGTACGTGGTACCACACATTTCTCTATCACATAGAAATGTACGTGGTACCACACATTTCTCTATCACATAGAAATGTACGTGGTACCACACATTTCTCTATCACATAGAAATGTACGTGGTACCACACATTTCTCTATCACATAGAAATGTACGTGGTACCACACATTTCTCTATCACATAGAAATGTACGTGGTACCACACATTTCTCTATCACATAGAAATGTACGTGGTACCACACATTTCTCTATCACATAGAAATGTACGTGGTACCACACATTTCTCTATCACATAGAAATGTACGTGGTACCACACATTTCTCTATCACATAGAAATGTACGTGGTACCACACATTTCTCTATCACATAGAAATGTACGTGGTACCACACATTTCTCTATCACATAGAAATGTACGTGGTACCACACATTTCTCTATCACATAGAAATGTACGTGGTACCACACATTTCTCTATCACATAGAAATGTACGTGGTACCACACATTTCTCTATCACATAGAAATGTACGTGGTACCACACATTTCTCTATCACATAGAAATGTACGTGGTACCACACATTTCTCTATCACATAGAAATGTACGTGGTACCACACATTTCTCTATCACATAGAAATGTACGTGGTACCACACATTTCTCTATCACATAGAAATGTACGTGGTACCACACATTTCTCTATCACATAGAAATGTACGTGGTACCACACATTTCTCTATCACATAGAAATGTACGTGGTGTCCTATATTTCTCTATCACATAGAAATGTACGGGGTACCCTATATTTCTCTATCACATAGAAATATACGGGGTACCCTATATTTCTCTATCACATAGAAATATACGGGGTACCCTATATTTCTCTATCACATAGAAATATACGGGGTACCCTATATTTCTCTATCACATAGAAATATACGGGGTACCCTATATTTCTCTATCACATAGAAATATACGGGGTACCCTACATTTCTCTATCACATAGAAATATACGGGGTACCCTACATTTCTCTATCACATAGAAATATACGGGGTACCCTACATTTCTCTATCACATAGAAATATACGGGGTACCCTACATTTCTCTATCACATAGAAATATACGGGGTACCCTACATTTCTCTATCACATAGAAATATACGGGGTACCCTACATTTCTCTATCACATAGAAATATACGGGGTACCCTACATTTCTCTATCACATAGAAATATACGGGGTACCCTACATTTCTCTATCACATAGAAATATACGGGGTACCCTACATTTCTCTATCACCTAGAAATATACGGGGTACCCTACATTTCTCTATCACCTAGAAATATACGGGGTACCATACATTTCTCTATCACATAGAAATATACGTGGTACCATACATTTCTCTATCAACTAGAAATATACGTGGTACCATACATTTCTCTATCACATAGAAATATGCGTGGTAGCCTACATTTCTCTATCACCTAGAAATATGCGTGGTATCCTGTATTTCTCTCTCACATAGAAATATGCGTGGTACCCTGTATTTCTCTATCACATAGAAATATGCGTGGTATCCTGTATTTCTCTATCACATAGAAATATGCGTGGTATCCTGTATTTCTCTATCACATAGAAATATGCGTGGTATCCTGTATTTCTCTATCACATAGAAATATGCGTGGTATCCTGTATTTCTCTATCACATAGAAATATGCGTGGTATCCTATATTTCTCTATCATATAGAAATATGCGTGGTATCCTATATTTCTATATCACATAGAAATATGCGTGGTATCCTATATTTCTATATCACATAGTAATATGCGTGGTATCCTATATTTCTATATCACATAGAAATATGCGTGGTATCCTATATTTCTTATCACATAGTAATATGCGTGGTATCCTATATTTCTATATCACATAGAAATATGCGTGGTATCCTATATATCTATATCACATAGAAATATGCGTGGTATCCTATATTTCTATATCACATAGAAATATGCGTGGTATCCTATATTTCTATATCACATAGAAATATGCGTGGTATCCTATATTTCTATATCACATAGAAATATGCGTGGTATCCTATATTTCTATATCACATAGAAATATGCGTGGTATCCTATATTTCTATATCACATAGAAATATGCGTGGTATCCTATATTTCTATATCACATAGAAATATGCGTGGTATCCTATATTTCTATATCACATAGAAATATGCGTGGTATCCTATATTTCTATATCACATAGAAATATGCGTGGTATCCTATATTTCTATATCACATAGAAATATATGTGGTATCCTATATTTCTATATCACATAGAAATATATGTGGTATCCTATATTTCTATATCACATAGAAATATATGTGGTATCATTTATTTCTATATCACATAGAAATATATGTGGTATCATATATTTCTATATCACATAGAAATATATGTGGTATCATTTATTTCTATATCACATAGAAATATATGTGGTATCATATATTTCTATATCACATAGAAATATATGTGGAATCATATATTTCTATATCACATAGAAATATATGTGATATCATATATTTCTATATCACATAGAAATATATGTGGTATCATATATTTCTATAACACATAGAAATATATGTGGTATCATATATTTCTATATATATAGAAATATATGTGGTATCATATATTTCTATATCTTATAGAAATATATGTGGTATCATATATTTCTATATCTTATAGAAATATATGTGGTATCATATATTTCTATATCTTATAGAAACATATGTGGTATCATATATTTCTATATCTTATAGAAATATATGTGGTATCATATATTTCTATAAGATATAGAAATAAATGGTATATCATATATTTCTATATCTTATAGAAATATATGTGGTATCATATATTTCTATATCTTATAGAAATATATGTGGTATCATATATTTCTATATCTTATAGAAACATATGTGGTATCATATATTTCTATAAGATATAGAAATATATGTGGTATCATATATTTCTATAAGATATAGAAATAAATGGTATATCATATATTTCTATATCTTATAGAAATATATGTTGTATCATATATTTCTATAACAACAATATATTTCTATATCTTATAGAAATATATGTAGTATCATATATTTCTATATCTTATAGAAATATATGTGGTATCATATATTTCTATATCTTATAGATATATATGTGTATCATATATTTCTATATCTTATAGAAATATATGTTATATCATATATTTCTATAACAACAATATATTTCTACATCTTATAAAAATATATGTTGTATCATATATTTCTATATCTTATAGAAATATATGTTATATGATATATTTCTATATCTTATAGAAATATATGTTGTATCATATATTTCTATATCTTATAGAAATATATGTGGTATCATATATTTCTATATCTTATAGAAATGTATGTGGTATCATATATTTCTATATCTTATAGAAATGTATGTGGTATCATATATTTCTATATCTTATAGAAACATATGTGGTATCATATATTTCTATATCTTATAGAAATATATGTTGTATCATATATTTCTATAACAACAATATATTTCTATATCTTATAGAAATATATGTTGTATCATATATTTCTATATCTTATAGAAATATATGTTGTATCATATATTTGTATAACAACAATATATTTCTATATCTTATAGAAATATATGTGGTATCATATATTTCTATATCTTATAGAAATATATGTTGTATCATATATTTCTATAACAACAATATATTTCTATATCTTATAGAAATATATGTGGTATCATATATTTTTATATCTTATAGAAATGTATGTGGTATCATATATTTCTATATCTTATAGAAATATATGTGGTATCATATATTTCTATATCTTATAGAAATATATGTGGTATCATATATTTCTATATCTTATAGAAATATATGTGGTATCATATATTTCTATATCTTATAGAAATATATGTGGTATCATATATTTCTATAAGATATAGAAATATATGTAGTATCATATATTTCTATATCTTATAGAAATATATGTGGTATCAAATATTTCTATATCTTATAGAAATATATGTGGTATCATATATTTCTATATCTTAAAGAAATATATGTGGTATCGTATATTTCTATATCTTATAGAAATATATGTTGTATCATATATTTCTATAACAACAATATATTTCTATATCTTATAGAAATGTATGTGGTATCATATATTTCTATATCTTATAGAAATGTTTGTGGTATCATATATTTCTATATCTTATAGAAATGTATGAGGTATCCTATATTTCTATATCTTATAGAAATGTATGTGGTATCATATATTTCTATATCTTATTGAAATGTATGTGGTATCCTATATTTCTATATCTTATAGAAATGTATGTGGTATCATATATTTCTATATCTTATAAAAATGTATGTGGTATCCTATATTTCTATATCTTATAGAAATATATGTGGTATCATATATTTCTATATCTTATAGAAATGTATGTGGTATCATATATTTCTATATCTTATAGAAATATATGTGGTATCATATATTTCTATATCTTATAGAAACATAAGTGCTATCATATATTTCTATAAGATATAGAAATATATGTGGTATCATATATTTGTATATCTTATAGAAATATATGTGGTATCATATATTTTTATAAGATATAGAAATAAAAGTTATATCATATATTTCTATATCTTATAGAAATATATGTGGTATCATATATTTCTA
Source organism: Muscardinus avellanarius (assembly GCF_963383645.1). NCBI lineage: Eukaryota > Metazoa > Chordata > Mammalia > Rodentia > Gliridae > Muscardinus > Muscardinus avellanarius. The sequence goes on along the minus strand of NC_137787.1, from coordinate 136,207,256 downwards.
TAAGATATAGAAATATATGTGGTATCATATATTTCTATATCTTATAGAAATATATGTGGTATCATATATTTCTATATCTTATAGAAATATATGTTGTATCATATATTTCTATAACAACAATATATTTCTATATCTTATAGAAATATATGTGGTATCATATATTTTTATATCTTATAGAAATGTATGTGGTATCATATATTTCTATATCTTATAGAAATATATGTGGTATCATATATTTCTATATCTTATAGAAATGTTTGTGGTATCATATATTTCTATATCTTACAGAATTGTATGTGGTATCATATATTTCTATATCTTATAGAAATGTATGTGGTATCCTATATTTCTATATCTTATAGTATGTATGTGGTATCCTATATTTCTATATCTTATAGAAATGTATGTGGTATCATATATTTCTATATCTTATAGAAATGTATATGGTATCATATATTTCTATATCTTATAGAAATGTATGTGGTTTCATATATTTCTATATCTTATAGAAATGTATGTGGTATCATATATTTCTATATCTTTTAGAAGTATATGTGGTATCATATATTTCTATATCTTATAGAAACATATGTGGTATCATACATTTCTATAAGATATAGAAATATATGTGGTATCATATATTTCTATAAGATATAGAAATAAATGTTATATCATATATTTCTATATCTTATAGAAATATATGTGGTATCATATATTTCTATAAGATATAGAAATATATGTAGTATCATATATTTCTATATCTTATAGAAATATATGTGGTATCATATATTTCTATATCTTATAGAAATATATGTGGTATCATATATTTCTATATCTTATAGAAATATATGTGGTATCATATATTTCTATATCTTATAGAAATATATGTGGTATCATATATTTCTATAAGATATAGAAATATATGTAGTATCATATATTTCTATATCTTATAGAAATATATGTGGTATCATATATTTCTATATCTTATAGAAATATATGTGGTATCATATATTTCTATATCTTATAGAAATATATGTGGTATCATATATTTCTATAAGATATAGAAATATATGTAGTATCATATATTTCTATATCTTATAGAAATATATGTGGTATCAAATATTTCTATATCTTATAGAAATATATGTGGTATCATATATTTCTATATCTTATAGAAATATATGTGGTATCGTATATTTCTATATCTTATAGAAATATATGTTGTATCATATATTTCTATAACAACAATATATTTCTATATCTTATAGAAATATATGTTGTATCATATATTTCTATATCTTATAGAAATATATGTTATATCATATATTTCTATATCTTATAGAAATATATGTTGTATCATATATTTCTATATCTTATAGAAATATATGTTGTATCATATATTTCTATAACAACAATATATTTCTATATCTTATAGAAATATATGTGGTATCATATATTTTATATCTTATAGAAATGTATGTGGTATCATATATTTCTATATCTTATAGAAATATATGTGGTATCATATATTTCTATATCTTATAGAAATGTTTGTGGTATCATATATTTCTATATCTTATAGAAATGTATGTGGTTTCATATATTTCTATATCTTATAGAAATGTATGTGGTATCATATATTTCTATATCTTTTAGAAATATATGTGGTATCATATTTCTATATCTTATAGAAACATATGTGGTATCATATATTTCTATAAGATATAGAAATATATGTGGTATCATATATTTCTATATCTTAAAGAAATATATGTGGTATCATATATTTCTATAAGATATAGAAATAAATGTTATATCATATATTTCTATATCTTATAGAAATATATGTGGTATCATATATTTCTATATCTTATACAAATGTATGTGGTATCATATATTTCTATATCTTATAGAAATGTATGTGGTATCCTATATTTCTATATCTTATAGAAATGTATGTGGTATCATATATTTCTATATCTTATAGAAATGTATGTGGTATCATATATTTCTATATCTTATAGAAATGTATGTGGTATCATATATTTCTATATCTTATAGAAACGTATGTGGTATCATATATTTCTATAAGTTATAGAAATATATGTGGTATCATATATTTCTCTATCTTATAGAAATATATGTGGTATCATATATTTCTATAAGATATAGAAATATATGTAGTATCATATATTTCTATATCTTATAGAAATATATGTGGTATCAAATATTTCTATATCTTATAGAAATATGTGGTATCATATATTTCTATATCTTATAGAAATATATGTTGTATCATATATTTCTATAACAACAATATATTTATATATCTTATAGAAATATATGTTGTATCATATATTTCTATATCTTATAGAAATATATGTGGTATCATATATTTCTATATCTTATAGAAATGTATGTGGTATCATATATTTCTATATCTTATAGAAATGTATGTGGTATCATATATTTCTATATCTTATAGAAATGTTTGTGGTATCATATATTTCTATATCTTATAGAAATGTATGTGGTATCATATATTTCTATATCTTATAGAAATGTATGTGGTATCATATATTTCTATATCTTATAGAAATGTATGTGGTATCATATATTTCTATATCTTATAGAAATGTATGTGGTATCATATATTTCTATATCTTATAGAAATGTATGTGGTATCATATATTTCTATATCTTATAGAAATGTATGTGGTATCATATATTTCTATATCTTATAGAAATGTATGTGGTATCATATATTTCTATATCTTATAGAAATGTATGTGGTATCATATATTTCTATATCTTATAGAAATGTATGTGGTATCATATATTTCTATATCTTATAGAAATGTATGTGGTATCATATATTTCTATAAGTTATAGAAATGTATGTGGTATCATATATTTCTATAAGTTATAGAAATGTATGTGGTATCATTATTTCTATAAGTTATAGAAATATATGTGGTATCATATATTTCTATAAGTTATAGAAATATATGTGGTATCATATATATATATATATATCTTATAGAAATGTATGTGGTATCATATATTTCTATAAGATATAAAAATATACGTGGTATCATATATTTCTATAAGATATAGAAATGTACGGGGTGTCATATATTTCTATAAGATATAGAAATGTACGGGGTGTCATATATTTCAAATCTTATACAAATGTACGGAGTGTCATATATTTCTATAAGATATAGAAATGTACGGGGTGTCATATATTTCTATATCTTATACAAATGTACGGGGTGTCATATATTTCTATAAGATATAGAAATGTACGGGGTTTCATATATTTCTATATCTTATACAAATGTACGGGGTGTCATATATTTCTATAAGATATAGAAATGTACGGGGTGTCATATATTTCTATATCTTATACAAATGTACGGGGTGTCATATATTTCTATAAGATATAGAAATGTACGGGGTGTCATATATTTCTATAAGATATAGAAATGTATGGGGTGTCATATATTTCTATATCCTCGAGAAATGTACGGGGTGTCATATATTTCTATATCCTAGAGAAATGTACGGGGTGTCATATATTTCTATATCCTAGAGAAGTGTACGGGGTGTCATATATTTCCCTAAGCTAGAGAAATGTACGGGGTGTCATATATTTCCCTAAGCTAGAGAAATGTACGGGGTGTCATATATATCCCTAAGCTAGAGAAATGTACGGGGTGTCATATATTTCCCTAAGCTAGAGAAATGTACGGGGTGTCATATATTTCTATATCTTATAGAAATATACGGGGTATCATATATTTCCATAAGCTATAGAAATATACGGGGAATCATATATTTCTATATCTTATAGAAATATACGGGGTATCATATATTTCCATAAGCTAGAGAAATGTACGGGGTGTCATATATTTCTATATCTTATAGAAATATACGGGGTGTCATATATTTCCATAAGATATAGAAATATACGGGGTGTCATATATTTCTATATCTTATAGAAATATACGGGGTGTCATATATTTCTATTTCTTATAGAAATATACGGGGTGTCATATATTTCTATATCTTATAGAAATATACGGGGTGTCATATATTTCTATATCTTATAGAAATATACGGGGTGTCATATATTTCTATATCTTATAGAAATATACGGGGTGTCATATATTTCTATATCTTATAGAAATATACGGGGTGTCATATATTTCTATATCTTATAGAAATATACGGGGTGTCATATATTTCTATATCTTATAGAAATATACGGGGTGTCATATATTCTATATCTTATAGAAATATACGGGGTGTCATATATTTCTATATCTTATAGAAATATACGGGGTGTCATATATTTCTATATCTTATAAAAATATACGGGGTGTCATATATTTTTAAATCTTATAGAAATATATGGGGTATCATATATTGCTACAAGCTATAGAAATATATGGGGTATCATATATTTCTCTATCTTATAGAAATATATGGGGTATCATATATTGCTACAAGCTATAGAAATATATGGGGTATCATATATTTCTCTATCTTATAGAAATATATGGGGTATCCTATATTTCTACAAGCTCTAGACATATATGGGGTATCATATAATTCTCTATCTTATAGAAATATATGGGGTATCCTATATTTCTACAAGCTCTAAACATATATGGGGTATCATATATTTCTCTATCTTATAGAAATATATGGGGTATCATATATTTCTACAAGCTCTAGAAATATATGGGGTATCATATATTTCTCTATCTTATAGAAATATATGGGGTATCATATATTTCTACAAGCTCTAGAAATATATGGGGTGTCATATATTTCTCCATCTTATAGAAATATATGGGGTATCATATATTTCTACAAGCTCTAGAAATATATGGGGTATCATATATTTCTCTATCTTATAGAAATGTATGGGGTATCATATATTTCTACAAGCTATAGTAATGTATGGGGTATCATATATTTCTACAAGCTATAGAAATGTATGGGGTATCATATATTTCTACAAGCTATAGAAATGTATGGGGTATCATATATTTCTACAAGGTATAGAAATGTATGGGGTATCATATATTTCTACAAGCTATAGAAATGTATGGGGTATCATATATTTCTACTAGCTATAGAAATGTATGGGGTATCATATATTTCTACAAGCTATAGAAATGTATGGGGTATCATATATTTCTACAAGCTATAGAAATATATGGGGTATCATATATTTCTACAAGCTATAGAAATGTATGGGGTATCATATATTTCTACAAGCTATAGAAATGTATGGGGTATCATATATTTCTACAAGCTATAGAAATGTATGGGGTATCATATATTTCTACAAGCTATAGAAATGTATGGGGTATCATATATTTCTCTATCTTATAGAAATATATGGGGTATCATACATTTCTCTATCTTATAGAAATATATGGGGTATCATACATTTCTCTATCTTATAGAAATATATGGGGTATCATACATTTCTCTATCTTATAGAAATATATGGGGTATCATACATTTCTCTATCTTAAAGAAATATATGGGGTATCATACATTTCTCTATCTTATAGAAATATAAGGGGTATCATACATTTCTCTATCTTATAGAAATATATGGGGTATCATACATTTCTCTATCTTATAGAAATATATGGGGTATCATACATTTCTCTATCTTATAGAAATATATGGGGTATCATACATTTCTATATCTTATAGAAATATATAAGGTATCATACATTTCTATATCTTATAGAAATATATGGATTATCATACATTTCTATATCTTATAGAAATATATGTGGTATCATACATTTCTATATCTTATAGAAATATATGTGGTATCATATATTTCTATAAGATATAGAAATATATGTGGTATCTTATAGAAATATATGTGGTATCATATATTTCTATATCTTATAGAAATATATGTGATATCTTATAGAAATATAGGTTGTATCATATATTTCCATATCTTATGGAAATATAGGTTGTATCATATATTTCCATATCTTATGGAAATATAGGTTGTATCATATATTTCCACATCTTATGGAAATATAGGTTGCATCATATATTTCCACACCTTCTGGAAATATAGGTTGCATCATATATTTCCACACCTTCTGGAAATATAGGTTGCATCATATATTTCCACACCTTCTGGAAATATAGGTTGCATCATATATTTCCACACCTTCTGGAAATATAGGTTGCATCATATATTTCCACACCTTCTGGAAATATAGGTTGCATCATATATTTCCACACCTTCTGGAAATATAGGTTGCATCATATATTTCCACACCTTCTGGAAATATAGGTTGCATCATATATTTCCACACCTTATAGAAATATAGGTTGCATCATATATTTCCATAAGATATAGAAATATAGGTTGCATCATATATTTCCACACCTTATAGAAATATAGGTTGCATCATATATTTCCATAAGATATAAAAATATAGGTTGCATAATATATTTCCACACCTTATAGAAATATAGGTTGCATCATATATTTCCATAAGATATAGAAATATAGGTTGCATCATATATTTCCACACCTTATAGAAATATAGGTTGCATCATATATTTCCATAAGATATAGAAATATATGTTGCATCCTATATTTCCATTTCTTATAGAAATATATGGGGTATCATACATTTCTATATCTTATAGAAATATATGGGGTATCATACATTTCTATAAGATATAGAAATATATCGGGTATCATACATTTCTATATCTTATAGAAATATATGGGGTATCATACATTTCTATATCTTATAGAAATATATGGGGTATCATACATTTCTATAAGATATAGAAATATATGGGGTATCATACATTTCTATATCTTATAGAAATATATGTGGTATCATACATTTCTATATCTTATAGAAATATATGTGGTATCATACATTTCTATATCTTATAGAAATATATGTGGTATCATACATTTCTATATCTTATAGAAATATATGTGGTATCATACATTTCTATATCTTATAGAAATATATGTGGTATCTTATAGAAATATATGTGGTATCATATTTCTATATTTATAGAAATATATGTGATATCTTATGGAAATATAGGTTGTGTCATATATTTCCACGTCTTACGGAAATATAGGTTGCGTCATATATTTCCACGTCTTACGGAAATATAGGTTGCGTCATATATTTCCACGTCTTACCGGAGTATAGGTTGCGTCATATATTTCCACGTCTTACCGGAGTATAGGTTGCGTCATATATTTCCACGTCTTACGGGAGTATAGGTTGCGTCATATATTTCCACGTCTTACGGGAGTATTGGTTGCGTCATATATTTCCACGTCTTACGGGAGTATTGGTTGCGTCATATATTTCCACGTCTTTCGGGAGTATAGGTTGCGTCATATATTTCCACGTCTTACGGGAGTATAGGTTGCGTCATATATTTCCACGTCTTACGGGAGTATAGGTTGCGTCATATATTTCCACGTCTTACGGGAGTATAGGTTGCGTCATATATTTCCACGTCTTACGGGAGTATAGGTTGCGTCATATATTTCCACGTCTTACGGGAGTATAGGTTGCGTCATATATTTCCACGTCTTACGGGAGTATAGGTTGCGTCATATATTTCCACGCCTTACGGGAGTATAGGTTGCGTCATATATTTCCACGCCTTACGGGAGTATAGGTTGCGTCATATATTTCCACGCCTTACGGGAGTATAGGTTGCGTCATATATTTCCACGCCTTACGGGAGTATAGGTTGCGTCATATATTTCCACGCCTTACGGGAGTATAGGTTGCGTCATATATTTCCACGCCTTACGGGAGTATAGGTTGCGTCATATATTTCCACGCCTTACGGGAGTATAGGTTGCGTCATATATTTCCACGCCTTACGGGAGTATAGGTTGCGTCATATATTTCCACGCCTTACGGAAGTATAGGTTGCATCATATATTTCCAAGCCTTACGGAAATATAGGTTGCATCATATATTTCCACGCCTTACGGAAATATAGGTTGCATCATATATTTCCACGCCTTATGGAAATATAGGTTGCATCATATATTTCCACGCCTTATGGAAATATAGGTTGCATCATATATTTCCATAAGATATAGAAATATAGGTTGCATCATATATTTCCATATCTTATAGAAATATAGGTTGTATCATATATTTCTATATCTTATAGAAATATATGTTGCATCACATATTTCCATATCTTATAGAAATATAGGTTGATCATATATTTCTATATCTTATTGAAATATATGTTGTATCATATATTTCTATATCATATTAATCCTGTTCAAGATAGTGGGTCCTCATGACCTGATCACCTTGCAAAAGCCCCACCTCTTAGTACCATCAGTTTAGGCTTACATGTCAACATGTAGATTTTAGAAGGGATACAAACAACAGTGCAAAAGTATTAGATGCTTGTTACATTTGCTCACCATATACATGTATATCACACTATATCACACACATACACACATATATACCTAGAATTAAGCTACACAAGTAGTAAACATATATCAGATATATAGATATGTGATATATAAATATATTCTATATGGCACATATATAGATAATATATAAATCTATTCTATTATATATAATATATAAATATATAATAATACATATATTTATATATAATATATAAATATATAATATTACTTATATTTATATATGATATATATGATATATAAATATATAATACATATATTTCTATATGATATGGAAATATATGATACCACATATATTTCTAAAAGATATGGGAATATATGATACCACATATATTTCGATAAGATATGGGAATATATGATACCACATATATTTCGATAAGATATGGGAATATATGATACCACATATATTTCGATAAGATATGGGAATCTATGATACCACATATATTTCGATAAGATATGGGAATCTATGATACCACATATATTTCGATAAGATATGGGAATCTATGATACCACATATATTTCGAAAAGATATGGGAATCTATGATACCACATATATTTCGAAAAGATATGGGAATCTATGATACCACATATATTTCGAAAAGATATGGGAATCTATGATACCACATATATTTCGAAAAGATATGGGAATCTATGATACCACATATATTTCGATAAGATATGGGAATTTATGATACCACATATATTTCGATAAGATATAGAAATATATGATACCACATATATTTCGATAAGATATGGAAACATATGATACAACATATATTTCGATATCATATGGAAATATATGATACAACATATATTTCGATATCATATGGAAATATATGATACAACATATATTTCTATAAGATATAGAAATATATGATACAACATATATTTCTATAAGATATGGAAATATATGATACAACATATATTTCGATAAGATATAGAAATATATGATACCACATATATTCCTTATCATATGGAAATATATGATACCACATATATTTCGATATCATATGGAAATATATGATACCACATATATTTCGATAAGATATAGAAATATATGATACCACATATATTTCGATATCATATGGAAATATAAGATACAACATATATTTCGATAAGATATAGAAACATATGATACAACATATATTTCGATATCATATGGAAATATATGATACAACATATATTTCGATAAGATATAGAAATATATGATACAACATATATTTTGATATCATATGGAAATATATGATACAACATATATTTCTATAAGATATAGAAATATATGATACAACATATATTTCTATAAGATATGGAAATATATGATACAACATATATTTCGATAAGATATAGAAATATATGATACCACATATATTCCTTATCATATGGAAATATATGATACCACATATATTCCGATAAGATATAGAAATATATGATACCACATATATTTCGATATCATATGGAAATATATGATACCACATATATTTCGATAAGATATAGAAATATATGATACCACATATATTTCGATATCATATGGAAATATATGATACCACATATATTCCGATAAGATATAGAAATATATGATACCACATATATTTCGATATCATATGGAAATATATGATACCACATATATTTCGATAAGATATAGAAATATATGATACCACATATATTTCGATATCATATGGAAATATATGATACCACATATATGTTGTATCATATATTTCTATATCATATAGAAATATATGTATTATATATTTATATATCGTATATCATATATAAATATATGTATTATTATATATTTATATATTATATATAAATATATGTATTATTATATATTTATATATTATATATAATAGTATAGATTTATATATTTATATATTATCTATATATGTGCCATATAGAATATATTTATATATCACATATCTATATATCTGATATATGTTTACTACATGTGTAGCTTTATTCTAGGTATATATGTGTGTATGTGTGTGATATAGTGTGATATACATGTATATGGTGAGCAAATGTAACAAGCATCTAATACTTTTGCATTGTTGTTTATATCCCTTCTAAAATCTACATGTTGACATGTAAGCCTAAACTGATGGTACTAAGAGGTGGGGCTTTTGCAAGGTGATCAGGTCATGAGGACCCACTCTCTTGAACAGGATTAATGTCCTTATAAAAGGGGCATCATGTAAGAACATAGCAAAATGTGACAGCTAAGAGGAAGAAGTTCCTCACCATATATAGAATCTTTTCATTCTTTGAAATTGGACTTTTCAGCCTAAATTTCTGTTTTTAATTTCTTTTATATTTTTGTTTTAATTGGTGCAGTATAATCTTACTTCTTGATGCAGCTCAGGGTGATAGAGGTACACATGCACCTAGCACTCACTGAGCCCCGTTCTCACCCCAGTCCCTCCTCCTCCTCATAGTCCTATGTTCAGCACAGTGACTGGCTTTGATAAGTTTGTGTTTGTACATCATGCCCATTGAGATTTTTTCCTCTCCTCCCTCTTTCTATCTTCTTCAGTTAGAGCCTTTCCTTCACTCCACTAAGGTTTCCTCTTTATCTGGAGGTCCTCCTGTGTCCCAATTTCTCCCTAACTTCCTCATATGAGGGAGAACATCTGACATTCCACTATTTGTCACTCATTAATCTCACTTAGCATAGTGTTCTCCAGTTCCATCCTTCTCCTTGTAAATGACACAATTTCATTCTTCTTTATGGCTGAGGAGAATTCCATTGTGTACATATCCTATAATTTTGTAATCCATTTATCTGTTGATGGATAAGCTAATATCCATCAATTGTAAATTGTGCAGCTATAAACATAGATACGAATGCATTACTATGGGAGTCTGATTTCACTTCTTTGGTGTAGATACCCAGGAGTGGTGTAGCTGGGTCATATGATGGATTCATTCCCATTCTTCTGGGGATCCTTCACACTATTTTTCAAAGTGATTACCCTAGTTTGCAATTTATGAACCCAGTCTAAGGCATGTTGTTAGAGCATCCTGAAATAAGGCATGGAATTAACATTATATTGGGACTTGACAATTTAAAGACATTAAATATTTCCTTAAAGTGTGAATAAGAATCTACTTAATGTAATAGCTTGTTTTATCCAGAATGCCCATTGCTTATAATTGTCTCTGCATAGGTCTGTTCCCAGGCTTTCTCAAAAAGAAATGTACCAGAAAGAAATTATCCTACAGCATATGGTTAGTTAGGAAGAGAAGTTATAAGCCAAATATACATCAGAAATTATGTACATGTGCTCTATGTAGCAATATGCTCATTTTATCTAACACACTGTTACCTACAAGAGGTATTTTGTCAATTCTCCAAGATTTTTATCATTTAAGCAAAAAATATTTATAATCAGTAGTGTTAATTATAAGGATCATGTAGTCTTTTTGATATTAACTGATTTTTAAACTTTTTTTGGAGGCCCCTTTATATTGAGACCTCTAAGGAGAGTGAATGAGGTTTTTTGCTTTTAGAGACTACCTAGAATTAGCAGTCTACTTTTTTCCTATGAGTCCCATTTAATATAGGCATTTTCCCTTTTACACAGTTACTTTTAACTGCTGTATATTTCTGCATAATTTTAACTATGAATAAATATTATGTTTTAAAATTTAGAACAATTTTAATATACCCAGGTTCAGAAGACCACTCTTTAGGCAAGATAGATTAGTCTCTCTCTCATGCTTATGTATTGACAAATAGACTACTTTCAAGAACAATTTTTTACTGTATCTTCAACTTGTATATTCGGCTTATGTTGAGTTATAGAAAGATAATTGAAATACAAAGATACTGAACTTGCAGGGTGAGTCCACTAGACATAGACATTATTGAACACAATTTTTTTCAGCACTCCAATATTTTACATTGTGATTATATATTTTTTTTTAAAAAACTCCCTTAGGCAGAGTCTGTCAAACAGAAAATAAATTGCAAGTGTGAAACATATCTTTTATAAAATATCTCTGGTCTGACACAACATAAAACAGGATTTTCAAATCATTTAGTTTTGAATTTGGGGTGCTTCTATATAACCGGGAATTTATTTTTCACTTATTGTTGATAAAAATCAGTAAAAAATTAATTACTAACATGAAAGAGCTGTAATCTCTCATAATTATACTGATTTTACAAGTCCATGTGGGAGGACTGTTATTAAGTATTGGTACAATTTGTTCCTGAGTAGGTGGCAGTGCTGTGCCTGACCTGTCAGGAAGTGAGACTTTGTCCAAATGAATGCAAGAAGCATTTTCCTTATCAGAATGTATTTAAACATTCAGGAGAATTAACTGTATTGTAAGACTTGCTTTTAGGATAAAATTCAAACTCCTCAGTACCCCCAGGTAAAAATCTCTTTCCAATCTCATACGTGTCCAGCTGTCAAGTCTCAGCAGTCATCTCAATTTTAACACAGTGTTGTAGATGCATGATTTACTTGCCATTCCCTGAATTTTTCCTCAGCATTCATGAATTTTTAGCATCTTTCTTCCTAATAAGAAAAACTCCTTCTCCCATTCTTTCAACCTCTAAGAGAAAAATTCTACTTAACATTTCCAGATTCAGATTCTGTGTCGTTTTTCCTAGGAAACTTCTCTGCATCTCTTGGAGTTAAACATCCTTCTCCATGCTCAAGGGCATACCAGGAGGTCACCACCTAAATCATTATCACATCACTTTGAACACTCATTTTCTTATCTGCCTTCCTGCCTGGACTGTAAGAACCTTAAGCATGAATTCTTTTTTTTTTTTTTTTAATCCCTGAGCCTCTCAGTAATTCAGATGAATGATTAATGAATCTAAAAACTGGATCCATCTATATTAATAAATAACTTATTCAGGTCACTAATGTATGTAACACCTAAAGCCCATTTTTAAACACATCAGCTGGATATAAACTGCCTAATTGTATTGGTTTTAGTAAATAGAATGATATGCTTGGGTTTTATTTTCATTTGGTACTAAGATAGGAGCCAGAAGTATTAGAAATGGAAAGTGGCCCAGGTTTCAATACATAGGTTTCAGGGAAATCAGGGCCGCAACGGGAGAGAATGTCAAAGTACTATCTTTTATGAGGGGGGAACTGCAGAGCTCCGGCCTGTCATTCAGGTTATGTACAAGAATGCCCTCCCTCCCAGAAAATCTTTGCTGTCTTTTAATTAAGAATGAAGACCCCTGAGATGTGGGTTTTGCTATAAATGTGAACTATTCAAACTCATTCAAGTATAAAACCAGAACTCATGAGAATTTTATATGATGTGGATACATTTAAAATATTAATGTGAGAGTATTCGTTTGACACAGAGATTTTATATAAGCACTAATGACACTTTCTTTGATTCTCTGATTAATGTGTAAATATTAATTATTTCTATCTCTTCTATCTCTAACCACGAAGCCCAAGAACATCACAAAGAATGATGAGAGTTAATACCATGCAACAATTATAGAAACTAAATCTCTTCATTTGAACCAGAGATATTTAAACTTCTATTTGAATTACCATCACCATCTGCTTTAGAATGATCTTTATTCTTGCATTAACTAGGTTATGCCAGTATAATCCCAGCAGGGACTGGGGATGAGAAAAAGGCTTTTCTTCCATGTAACAGGCTTCAGTGTAGCCCTATGGAGTGTATTCCACTTGACTCCAAGTTGAAAATGTTTAAAATGGAAAACAGAAAATTTCTGCAATAAACCATTCCCCCAAATAATATCTCCACATATTTTCCACTGAAACACTACACAAAGAAAAAGAAAAAAAAAGAACACTTTCCAGCCACAAGAAGAAATTAAACTGCATTTCTTTAGGATAAAGGTATTTCAGTTAGTGGGACAATGGCTGGGTTATTCAATGTAGAAATAAAAAAGGAAGATACAAGACCATCCATTAGTTGCAGAAATAATTTAGATTTGAAAACTATTAGGAAGAGCAGCTACTTCTCAGAATGACTGTTAAATAATCTCTTATTATCCTACATTTGTCTGTTCTTCACTATTGATCAGCCTGAGAATAAGCACCTGGCATAAGTGGGCCAACAAGATGCTATCTTCCTAAATTGAAACCTCAGTCAGGGTTCAATGGAGACATTTAGTCACTGAGCTAAGTCCAGGGAATGATCATATTCTAGAGAAAAATCCGTCCTCAAAAGTTACCCATAGAAATCAGTCATAAAAAATAAAAGTGAGCAAAAAGATCTTAGGAGTTGGGATTACTCAAGAGAAATTACTGCAAATTAATTCATGTCATCATTGTTCATAGCTATTATGCTCAGACAATTAGTATCAATTGTATTAAATATCAGAGGAGTACAAGACACAATAAACTGTATTCCTGGATTGGGAACACTGGGTCCAGAAAACTCACCTTCTGAAAATGAAACTAGAATTAAAATAAAGGTTAATTAAATTTGTTGAACATTCACATGGATTACTTTATATAATCTCCCCAAAATGGTATTTTTAATCCTCATTTTACGAATGAAGCAAGAAAATCTCAAAGAAGTTCATTTACTTACCTAAGGATACCTAAGGATGAGGTCTGTTCAAATCTGAGTTTTGAGCCAGTCACATGGGTTGGAAAGTTTAGTCTCTAAGAAAAGAAACCAAAGATAAATCTTGATTTGTATATATTTAGATGATGAGACTAAAGTGCTTGTGTTTATCTTAGGAAAAGACATATCCTCAGGAAAATTGAACTGGAATGTAAATGAGATTTTTTTAAAAGTCAAATATAGAAAGAGTATGTCTTTTTTGTGATAGTTTCATAAAGAAGACGTTTGAAAAAAAGACTGGAAGAAACAATACTAGTTATGACAGCACCACTATTTGTGACTCTTAAAATTGGAAGCACATATAGAAATTACTTAATGCGTATGTTACCTTAGAAGTATACAGCATAAAGGTGAAATGATAATTTCGGAGTGAGACTAGGGGGTAGTGAGTCTGTACATAGGTGAATCACAGAGTAAGGAGGATCGTGGTTCACCGCCAGCCTCAGCTATTTAGTGAGGATATTTGCAACTCAGTGAGACCCTGTTTCAAAATAAAGAATAAAAAAAGGGCTGGGGGGTGTAGCTCGGAGGTAGAATGCCTCCAGCTTCCATCCCTAGTACTTAAAAAAAAAAAAAAATTAAGGGTGAAGGAATAGATATGTTCATATGCATACTTTCTTTTTTTTTTTTTTTTTTTTTTTTTTTTTGGTGGTACTGGGGTTCCTGGAAGCCCTTCTACCTCCGGGCTACACTCCCAGACCTATTTTTACATTTTTATTTGGAAACAGGGTCTCCTAAGCCAGCCCGCGCGGCTGGCTTCGATCCTGCGCAATCCTCCTGTCTCTGCCTCCCAAGCGCGGGAATTACAAGTGTGCACCACCACGCCTGGCTGCATACCTTCTTTACAATCTTAATTGGACACTTTGAAAGCGCTGCCCATCAACAATAGAATTTCATTACATGAATGCTGATAGAAATCTAGTCATTACTTTAATTCATATTTCAAACAATATGAGGTCCTCAAACAATAGCAATAGTTTCTATTTGGGGATAAATTTAGGTTTTCTGTTGTTTCTCAATTTGGTGATTGCTTCTAAGACCAAAATCATAAAATAAAAATGTTCTTGGCTGAAAAGTGCTTTATTTGAATTTTAAGATTAAAAGCCCTTCTGAATGATTAGACAAAAAGCAACAGAATGGATGAAAATATTCTTTCAAAGTCGGGTCAGGGCTCTTCGGTGACTGTTACACCAAAGTTTAGCAACAAATTCATTTTCCATGAAGTGTTTGAAACTGCATTTCCACTCTTGTGGAATGTAAAGAAAACTTATGTTTCATAATTTAAATGTCACATAATAGAAACAGAATGCAAGCTCACATGTTTTTGTGAGGCATACATAAAATTGTACCCTTGCATATAATTGGAATTGTAATATTTTGGAAAGGAAAATATAGTAGTATACATGTTTGTTTAGAAATTGTAAAAAAAAAAAAAAAAACTACACTAGGTTAATTCTTTTGCTAATGCCAGGTCTTTGCAGTAAACTCTTCTCAAGTGCTATGCAGCTATCCAGCAACAAATAAAAAAAGAAAGAAAATCAAATTACCTGCCAGCTTTGGACTTATCATTTAGGAGCCATATTTGTAAAGTAAAAAAGGAGTTTTTTCCTTTGGTTTTTATAAATCTTTTGGGCTCTATCAAAATAAAAACTCCTTCTTATGTTAACTTTTGTATAAGGTACTCCTTGTAAGTAGTATTATATTATCTACTTGTTAAGTATATTTGCTTACTCTGACCTTTATTTTGCTGTTAGTAATCCACCACTTTTTAAATCCCTAATATTTTAAAAAATGAATATTAAGTATAAATGTCTAAAAATGTTAAGAAAACACCAGGAATAATAAAGCAAATTAGTTAAAATCTAGATAAAACCAGCATGAACACTTAGTGAATATAATTCCAGATATCTTTGCAAATAAAAGACCCAAGAGATAGAGACAGGCTCGGCTTCGTGGAGAACACCTGAAATATCAATAAAATTAAGTAAAATAGTAGAAATAAAGTTTCTTAGAAATAAAACTCAGTTCTAGTCACCTCTAACAAAGTCATACATTTATATTTGGAAGCATTCAGAAACATCAGCTAGGTACCTATAAGATGCTACTTTTCTTAAAAAAAAAAAGCCACTCTAATCAGGTTTTCTTTGTGTAGTCCAAAAAGAATTTATAATCAAGGTTATTGATGTCCCTTCAACCAGGACAATGGTTTGAGTGGAAAAAATAGAATGTGTTGAAGTGGGTCACTTGTCACCATCAAAGGAGTAACTTGGCCACTCAGAAGTTAGAGAACAGAAAAATTGTTTCCAAGCAAAAAAAGAATGATTTAGGAAATATAGTACAGTACATGATATGCTGCCAGTATGCTAAAAAGAATCTATTGTCTAAGCATTTTCTAACTTGTGATCCTTTTGCTTCAGCCTCCTAAGTAGCTGGGATTATAGACATGTGTCATCACATCTTGGGTTATAAGCAATTTTTGGAGAGTTCTGTTAAGGTGATGTTTTTCTATAATAAGGAATGACGACCGAAAGAGGACATACATTACCTCCCTTAAAAAGTTTATATTCTTGCTGGGCACATTAGCATATACCAGTAATCCCAGCTACTCTAGAAACTAAATCAGGGGAACTGAAAGTCTGAGGCCAGCCTGGGCAACTTGGTGAGACTCTGTCTCAAAAGGAAACAAAAGGGTTGGGTATATATTAGCATATATGAGGGCCTGGATTCAATCCCAAGTACTGAAATAATATTTTTATTCATTCTAATACAGAGCACAGGAGATGGAAGAGAAGAATACATATTTTATCAAAATATTTGTTCTGAGCTGGGTGTGGTGGCACACTCTTATAATCCCAGCATTTGGGGAGGCTGAGACAGGAGGATTGCCGTTCACAAACAGCCTCAGCTACTTAGGTGAAGCCCTTTGCAACTCAGTGAGACTCTGTTTCAAAATAGGGCTGGAGGTATAGCTCAGACGTTGAATGCCCCGGGGTGGGTGGGGGGCATCCCTAGTACCACACACACAAAAAAGAAATATTTGTTCTGGTGGGATTACAAATAACTTTAGCCACTATGGAGACCAGTGTGGAGATTCCTCAGAAAACTAGGAAAAATCCACCATCTGATCTAGCTATACAACTCCTGGAAAACTTTTCAAATAAATGAAATCAGAAATTATAGTGATACATATATTTTTATAGGAGAACAATTCACAATGGCCAAATTATGGAAACAACTCAGGTGTCCATCAACAGATGAATAGGTTACAAAATTATAGGATATACACACAATGGAATTCTACTCAGCAATAAAGAAAAAAAGTTAAGTCATTTGCAAAAAAAAAAAAAAAAAGAAAAGAAAAAAAGAAAAGAAATGGATGGATCTGGAGAACATTAAGTGAGATTTTCTATTCACAGAAAGTGAAGGATCATATGTTATCTCTTTTTTCTTTTTAGTTATTTAAAAAAATTTTATTGGTGCATTGTAGTCATACATCTCTGAATGGGGTAACATACCAAAAAAAAAAAAAAAACCTCAGAATATGTTATCTCTTATAGAAAATAATCAAGATACAAGAGAAACCTTAGATATTAAAAAAGAAACCCCAGTGGGGTAAGGGAGGTGGGCTGGGGAAGGAGGCATGATTAATGAAGAAAACACTTCCATTGAACATTTGTGTACATATGTGACAATACCAGTGCCAACCTCAGTATAATGTATGGGGAAGAGGAGAGACTGAGGAGGGAGTGAGTTGCTGTCATTCTGAACTACATTATGATGTGAGACTACATTGTGCCACTAAAAATGCATAAAATGTTTATTCTCTCATTTTTGTGTTTTTCCTTTTTAGACTTTTATTGGTGCATTATAATTACACATCATAGTGAGATTCAGAGATACACTCATACATGCACACAGCTCTTGATGTATTACCTTCCAAATCTCATTCTATTCCACCCTTTTTTCTCCCTGTACATGTTAGTGAGATTGGTAATGATGTCTTTATATATGGATATAATATTATTTAATCTGTTTTCATAAGTTTAGACACGGTACAAGAAAGGTAACATGTTGACCAGGCTGACAATAGGTGAAGAATATAAGATGAAAAATAAACACAAAAAAGTTTGTGTCATTATTCTATAAAGATTTTCTATTTTAGAGCACTTGTAAGGTTTACAGAGAAATTAAAAGAAAAATTCAGAGTTTTGTCCTATACTTCCTGCCCTACACATGAATAGTTCCTTCCACTATAACCGTCCCCCATCAGAGTGGTGTTTTTGTTATAATTAATGAACCAACATTGATACATCATTTAATTCACACAGTAGTCAATGAGATGCACATGATAATTTCCCCTGAATTTATAATTTAATATGACAAAAACCAAAGCTCATTAAAATCATCTACAAGCAAGGGTATGTGCATGAAATAGCTATTAGTTCGAGAAGATTAAAAGATTAAAAGTTCTAAAAGAATAAAAATACGGGATTGCATTATATCTGGAAGATGAGAATGTTTTGTTACAGATGGAAGGCAGAGAGCACTGTTTCTTGGGAAATAGTAATTGCAGACTTTATTACTAAGGTATCAGACTGGAAAACACAAGATGACAAAATGTCAACCTCTTTGGCAAAGGTAGAATTTTATTCCTGAGGTGTTTTGACTACTAATCAAGGATACCAAGACCTTGTAACTCATCAGTTAGTGAGTTGTTGGACTACTTTCAGTTCATGGAATAAAATTAACTCAGTGAGCACAAGATAATTGGCAGTTTTATGGCAAACTGAAGAAATTATTCTTTCTTTTTGAAAAATGAATAGCTGGCTAAGGTCATTTTAATTTAAATAAATTTGCTAAAATCAAGAACAGTATGCTAGACTTATGAAGACTGGTGAATCCTTTCTTCAGCTTCTTTAGTAAAATATGTCAAGTACTCAATATTCAGTGCTGATACTGCTCCTGGACAAACAAAATCTTAGAGACAAAATTGATGAAAAGCCCTGTGTCCCTGATGGTCTATCTGTGGATATATTATGTCCTTTGAAATACATGTGTCACAGTGCCTATTTGTCTCTGGATAATAAAAAAGAAGGCAAATGAATATTTTTCATAATCTCTCTAATTATATTTCATAAAACATAATTTTATTGGTACATTATGATTATATATAATAGCAGGATTTATTGTTGCATAATTGTACATGCACATAACATAATTTGGTCAATTTAATCCCTTGTACCTCCTTTTCTCTCCTTCCTCCTGACCCCCTCGTCTCCTTCCTCTACTCTAGTGTTCTCCTTTCTATTTTTTTAAATAAAATATTATACAATTTCTTTACTAAATGGAATCATGAAGTGATCCTGAAAGATGGATCCTTCATGAGGGATTCAACCCCTTTTGTGAAGCTACATTTTTAGCCAGATAAAACTGGTAATGTAGAAAGATTAACCAATGATATATCGAAGAAGATAAGTCCTCATTTTTGCCCTTAAAGACAATTAGCAGAATAAGCCCCAAATTCTGCCTCTAATGTCTCTAGTAGAAGTAAATCAGAGCAGTATTTTTTGATTCTCCCAGATTATATCATGGGTCCTGTGGATTCCTCTGCTTGAGGCACACGCATGAGAGACGGAGCAATGTAATCACCTTATCCAGGTCTCGTTATGGGGCAGTAGCAGAGTTTATAAATGGGGTAGTAATGGGGAGTCATGAAATGCAAGTCTTGCAGTTCCTAGACTGCCCTATGTGAATCCCTGGATGAGATGCTGAGGGTTCAAAGTTATACAGTCCTCTCAACAATGCAACCAAAGTACCCGCATTCACGGTTCTATTATTTTTCAGACTTTTGTTTCAAAATATCTATTGTTCACTGAGCTAAACCCTTTTAATAGCTGTACATTATTATCTCAATAGTCTTCCCACATTGACAAACTAAAAGGCAGTACATAAGTTTTCAGAAATTGGCATATGGCATAGCTGAGATTTAACCCTATGGTGTGAACTCTATGCCAGCTGCAAATGCCTGGCTATTAATAGTAAATAAAATTATAGTTGTATAGATTTAATATTAATTGGAGTATGATTTATATGCATTTAAAGTATTCATTTTAAGTATAGCATTCAGTGGGTTTTGTAAATATATACATTTATGTAATAAAAAGATTATGCATGTTATATATGTTTTATCACACATATAAACACACACACACATATGTTTTATACATATATATTTCAAAAATACATATGTACTTGTCACGGACTAATCTCAGTCGGGTCGTTATTGTCCGTTCCCGGTCAAATCCTCAGAAAGATGGGACAAAAGGCAGGCGACGTTCTGCAGATTCTTATCTGCAGCAGTTCTTTTCCCTCTATGAATTCCTTAAGTTTTTAGTTACGACGCTTTGGAAAAGAACCTGAGGTGGACAAAGGCTTCTTGAGCCAATGACACTTTATTATGAAAACCCCAAGAAATTTATACACTTCATCAGTAAAGTTAAGAGAAACGGGGGCGGGTCTTTCAGCTGGCTGTTGGCCCTCGAAGAATTAACTTCTGTTTCTCTCCAAGGTCTTGCAGATAAGCAGCTCCAGGTGGCAGCCTCCCAGGATAGTCAAGGCTTGGGAGCTTCTCGGGAACTTTTCCTGGAACTTTCCATCTTTTGGGCTCAGTTCATATAGCAAGTGTGGGGAGATGTGGTGATTCAGGTGGATGTGATGGAGTTTCTTTAGGTGTTGGCATCTTATCTTCTAAATCTGAAAGCTTAAGCATACTCACAACACAGTTTGGCAGACAAAATACCACAAACAACACCACAAGGTTCTTAGTTCTAATTGTCAGATGTATTTTCTTAACTGATGAGCACTCTTCTTTAAACAACAAGCCTATTAAAAGAATCCACTTCCCTGTCACAAACTCTCTGCAACCTGCTTCTAACTTTCTAATTCCTTTCTTTCCCAGTTGGGACTTTCTTATGATAAGCTCTTCTTCATACAAAAATGCTTTTCTTACTCTTACAGTATTTCTTTTCCTTCATACATATATATTTAGAATGTCTGTCCTTTATTTTGTAATATTTATTTCTAATTATGCGGCCAGTTTTTCTATCTCCTGGAATGCTCACACTGAGGTAAAAGTTAACAGTCTTTTTCTTTGGGTCTATTGTATTTGGGCAGCTAAGTTGTTTCTTTAAGGTTACACACAAGGTTTCTCTCTGTTACACACAAGGCAGGATTTCAAGGGTGAATAATTATTTTGAACTGAGCTACTTTTGCCAGAGTTGATAGATAGTGATGAAGGTCGGAGGCCATTTGTGATTGCTGCAGCTGGGGTGCTTATCACAGTACCTGAATTCTGGCCAGTTTCTCATTATTGTTGTGCAGAGCCAAGGACGTTTAGACAAATTATTAGAGAGTTTATTTCCACGGACTCAGTTTCTTTTTATATTTCTAATTTCACATCACTGGAGCAATTCGTGTAGAGAGTTAAAAGGAATAATAGTGAAGGGTATCTAAAAGTGGGGGGTACTTTGGCCAGAGACGACACCTCCTTCTCCGGGCGTTTTTGCCGATTTAACTATGTGGAGTGGGGGTTCTCAACACATAGATGCTGAGGCAGCAGGATGTCTTGGCATGTACTTATATAAATATTTAAATATCAAAGAAGTTACTTTGTGTCCCTTACTCTTTTAGAATTGAGTCCTTTACCTCAGTCCAAAGGCAACATCTCCTCTGATTTAAACTTACAGCTTAGTTTTACTTGTTTTGGAACTTCAAATAAATGGAATCATATGATGCATACCCTTTTATGCTGAGCTTCTTTAATTTGGATCACATATTTTTAGATTCACCTGTGGTTGCTGCATATACCTTTGTTATTTCTAAATACATTTGTGTGGATACACCAAAATGAAATGTGTTTACCTATTGATGGAAATTTGTATTATATAAATTATATAAATATAACATATAATATACTATAATTTTAAAATAATATTTTACATTAAAAGTGTGAAATAATATATTGCAATATAATTTTAATATAAACTAATATAATTAACATTTATTATATATTATATATTAAATTATATATTTAATAACATATTAAATATATATTTTATCTTAGGTAAGTACCTAAAAGTAAAATTTTTGGACCATATGTTTAGTAGTTTAGCTGTGTTAAATTGTTTTCCAAAGTGCGTGATTTTATATTTTCATCAGCAACAAAAAAGAGTTCCATTTACTCCTCATCCTTGTCAATACTAAGCAATATTATACACTTTAGTTCTAGTCTTCCCTGGTGTCTGAGACATTTCATGGTGCTTTAATTTCCTTACATTTGAATTAATATAAAATTTTCTTATGTTTATTAGTCAATATTATAACTTCTTATTTCATTCACAATGTTTGCCTATAGTTTCTACTGAGTTAAAGATATTATACAATATTTTCTCTAAATTGTGGTTTACATTTTTATTTTCTTAATAAGAATTTTAAAGAATAGAAATTATAGAAATTCTAAATTTTTATTAGGTCTACTTTATTGATTGATTTCTTTTTTAATATATCCTTGTTGGTGCATTGTAATCATATATCATACTGAAGTTCAGAGTAATACATTTTTTTCTTTTATGGCTAATCCTTTTATGTCTTATGTAAGAATTCTTTCCTCAAACGAAGGTCATATACATATCCCTCCATTTCTCAAGAAGCTTTATATTTAACTTTTATGTCTAGATTTGTGATTCATATCAAATTAATTTTTGTGAAATAGAAATAAAATTCAATTTTCCCCATATTCTTCTCTAGTTGTTCCAGCATCATTTGGTGAAAGGACTATACATTGCACATTAAATAACTTCAGTGCCTTTGCTGAAAATCAATTTACTGTATATGCCAGAATCTATTACTGGATTCCATTGGTCTCTGGGCCTCTCTTTGTTCCAAGACTACAGTGTCCTAACTACAGTGCTTTTTAAAAATATATACTTTTGCTGGTGCATTGTAATTACGCATCAGAATGAAGCTCATAGTCATAGAAAGACACATGTGCACAGCACTTGGTGTGTTTCACTCTGGATCCTACTCTGCTCTGTCTCCCTGTATATACATATTATTGAGACTGGCATTGATAACTTAAATATGTACAACACATTATTTAAACTGTTCCCTTCATCCAGTTTCCCTTTTATCCTCCCCATCTCCCTCCTAGGTCCCCCAATCCTATTCTACAGAAAACTCTTTTCATTCATCAGGTCCAATTTGTTTCCATCTCTCTCTGGCTTCTGTACATAGACAAGAAAACATGCAACCCTTTATTTTCTGAGACTGACTAGTCTCATTTAACATATTTTCTAGTCCCATCCATTTTCCTGCAAATGACATAATTTTGTTCCTCTTTATGGCTGAGTAAAAGTCACAGTTTTGTCATTTATTCATCTGCTGATGGGCACGTGGGCTGGCTGATGCCACAGTTTCATTATTGTAAATTTTGCTGCTGAAAACATGGACTTACATGTATTGCTATAATATCCTGACTTAAGGCCTCTGGAAAGATACCTAGGAGTGATACAGCTAGGTCACATTGTGGTTCTATTCTCAGCCTTCTGAGGAACCTCCAGTTCAATCTCCATTAGTTGTTGTACTAATTTGCGTAACCATCAACACTGTATAAGAGTTGCTATTTCACCACACCCCTGGAAGAATTTATTAGTTTGTATTCTTGATTATTGCTTACTAAGTGGAATTAGAAAAAATCTCAAAGTCATTTTGATTTGCTTTTCCCTGTAGAACATTCTCATTCTCCCTCTCTCTCTCCCTCTCTCTCTCCTTCCTTCCTCTCTCTCTCTTCTCTCTTCTCTCTTCTCTCTTCTCTCTTCTCTCTTCTCTCTTCTCTCTTCTCTCTTCTCTCTTCTCTCTTCTCTCTTCTCTCTTCTCTCTCTCTCTCTCTCTCTCTCTCTCTCTCTCTCTCTCTTTCTTTCTTTCTGTAGTACAGGGATGAAACTCAGGGGAATTCTACTTCTGAGCTCAACCCCCAGCCCTATTTTTTTATTATTTATTTTGAAACAGGGTCTCACTTAGTTACAACAGGCCTAAGTGGCTGAGGGTGGTTTTGAACCCTGATTCTCCTATCTCAGCTTCCCAAATGCTGGGATTAAAAGCATGTGTGTGCCACCACTACCGGCTCATTTTTTTATATATTTATTGGACATTTGTATTTCGTCTTTTGAGAAATGTCTGTTCAGTTCAATGCCCAATTTAATTTTTTTAAATTTAAGTTTTTTGCCGGGCATGTTGGCGCACGCTTGTAATCCCTGTGCTTGGGAGGCATAGACAGGAGGATCGCACAGGTTCAAAGCCAGCCGCACTGGCTTAAGAGACCCTGTTTCCAAAAATAAAAGTAGGTCTGGGAGTGTAGCCTAGAGGTAGAAGGGCTTCCAGGAACCCCAGTACCACCCCCCAAAAAAATTAAGTTTTTTAATTTCTTTGTATAATTTATATATTAGTCCTCTATCTTCTGACATTCTATAGGTTCTCCAGACTCTTGTCTCCTCTGCTGCACAGAAGCTCTTTGATTGAATGTCATCTTACTTAGTTGTTATGGATTTAAGAGAGTATGGTTGTGGGGAAACTGTTCCTGGGTACCTCTGTTCCAGTCCCGGACTCAATTTCCCTCAAACCACAACCAAACCCAAACGACCAAAAACAGAAAAAAACCCGCGGGTTCTTGTCCTAAGCTAAGAATAAATATGCATAGCTTGGACAGTTGCTGAAGATTTAAAGAAGTTTATTAAAAGATAGAAATACAGAGGATAGGTACAGCTCCATACCAGACTGGCATGGAGGGGTGACTCGAATGAATACACCCAAGGGATCACACGTGGACTGGACTTTTTATACCCATGACCTCCATCTTGTTTATGTAATTCTGACGTAGTGAATGTCCCTGTAAGGTACCTCCCCTTACCCTGTAAGGTTCCTCCCCCAGCAAGGTGTGGTGAGGTGTCTCCTTTCATGAAGGACAAAGGTCAAACCCTGCTCACCATCCCTAGATTATCATGTAGATCTGTCTTTAGATAGGGAAAGGCCTAGTTCCCCTCTCCTATTGACTTGTCAATTACTTTTCACTATGTTAATTTACATTGGAATAGTTGCCTGCTTTTAGGCAGAAACCAAGTCCTAGAACAAATTTGCCCCTCACCCAATTTTTGAAATATATTAATAATATATTTAATAATATAATTTAAATAATATATTTAATAATTATTATTAAATATATTATTGGGTTAATAATTATATTAATATCAATAAATTAATTTATTAATTTATTAATTATTTTAATGATATATTATTAATAATATATTTAATAATTTTAATAATATAATTTTAATAATATAATTTTGGAATATATTAATAATCATAGCTTTCTCAAATCATTCCCAATACTGGTACATTAGTGATTCTCATTTTTTATTTCTTGAGCTTTAGAGGTCTTATTGATAAAGTATCAACCAGTACCTATACCTTAGAGGATCGGTCCTATGCCCTTTTCTAGTAATTACCAAGTGTCTCCATTAATATGGGTCTTTAATCTATCTTGAACTGGCTCTGGTGAAGAGTGAGATATTGGGATCTAATTTCATTCTTGTACATAGAGATAACCAGTTTTCTCAGCATGCTTATTGAAATGCTGTATTTCCTTCAGAAGTGTTTTTTGCATCTTTGTAAAAGTTGGATTTGGTGATGTATGCCTGTAATCCCAATACTTGAGAGACTGAGACAGGAGGATTGCAGTTTCAAAGCCAGTCTCAGCAACTTAGTGAGGCTCTCAGCAACTCACTGAGACTGTTACCAAATAAATTTTAGAAGAAGGGCTGGAGGTATTGAGGAGATAGAAAGGAAATAGGCAGATAGGGAAAAGGCCTTGGTAGAAAAAAGCTAATTTCCTGAGTTTCCTGAGGGGCAACTGTTAAGTTGGGTCCTGCACTCATGTGACTTTGTGTCACATGACCTCTGCAGGGCAAGGGAGGGGCTGAAACCCCCGCGAGAATTGGGCATTCCCGCGAGTAAACCCCCATCTCGCGAGATGCATGCCTTTAAAAGGAGAGCCCGCGTCCTCTAGTTTCGGACAGGCGCGCGGGCCCCACGGTGCCTCGCCCTGATCCCCGGGAGAGCTGTGCCATTAAAACTTTACATGCCACGTGTACCGGACCTCTCTCGTGTTTTTCACACTCCGCCGTACTCACTTATTTTTATTTTACTCGCATTTAATTTTTTATTTTACTTATCATTTGGTGCCGAACCGGGAGAACTCTTGGGTCCCTCCCCATTTTTTTCCTTTTTTTTTTTTTTTCTGTTTTCTCTTTTTATTTTTACTCTCTTTTGGAGCCCCGGACTCTCCGACCCGCCAGCAGCTCGACTGTGAGGTCCCACACCAGCGCTCCGCTTGCAGGCGTTGCTCCCGCCACTGCCGCCACTGCTGCCCCGTGCCTGCCTGGACCGACCTCTGCCTGCCGCTTGGACCTCCTAAAACCGCCGTTCCCGCCTGCCCACGCTGCCCGCCGCTGGAATGGGACCGCGCCGCCCGCGGACTGCGCCACACCGCGCGCCTATGTCTTCTCCGCGCCTGGCGTTGCTTAGACCCGCCTGCCGGGGCCGCCTGCCTCCTCCATCTAGGTGGCCGCCACTCTGCTAAACAGCCCCCAGCCCGCCAAGTCCAGCCCGCGCTCCAGCTGGTTCCTCCACTCGGACTCGCGCCCTGGCGCCCTTCACCCTGTGCCTGCCCACCCCTGCTGCCTGGGCCTGGCCATTCCGGTAAGCAGCCACATGGAATTACTGGGGGGAGGGTCGCCAGCTTGGCCCGCCATCTTGGACACGTGGAATCACTGGGGGGCCGCCATCTTAGCCCCACCATCTTTAACCCCTCCCACCTCATGGCCTCACTGGAGGCCTCGCCATCCTTAACCCCTCCCACCTCATGGCCTCACTGGAGGCCTCGCCATCCTTAACCCCTCCCACCTCATGGCCTCACTGGAGGCCTCGCCATCCTTAACCCCTCCCACCTCATGGCCTCACTGGAGGCCTCGCCATCTTTAACCCCTCCCACCTCATGGCCTCACTGGAGGCCTCGCCATCCTTAACCCCTCCCACCTCATGGCCTCACTGGAGGCCTCGCCATCTTTAACCCCTCCCACCTCATGGCCTCACTGGAGGCCTCACAATCTTTAATCCCTCCCACTCCACCTCATGGCCTCACTGGAGGCCTCACAATCTTTAATCCCTCCCACTTTCCACTCCTAACCAATCCTAGGAGTCGGCAGCCATCTTTCCGGCCCGAGCCAGGCAGCTTGGCACTTGCTCTGCCTGCCAACCGCCTGCGCGGGCCAGGACCTCTGCCTGCCGCTTGGACCTCCTAAAGCACCGTTCCAGCTTGGTTCTCCGGTCACCACCGGGACCTCTGGCCGGTTTGCCCCACCCGCCCCGAGCCAGGCTCACTGGCGGTGCTCCTTGGGGCCCAGCCTCAGCGTCTGGCGCGTGCCTGGAAGCCATTTTGTCTCCACGCCGCGGGCCCGGCAAGCCATGCCGCCTGTGCACCCCCACTGATCCCACCTGCGCCAGCCGCCAGTGCCGTCCACACCAGCCACCGGCATCCACGCGCCCCAGCTCCACCACGCTCCCAGCAGCTTCTCAGCGCTTCTGTCGCAGCCAGCGCTGGCTGGCAACACTTCACTCCGGTAAACTGCCTCCTTCCCTTGGTTAGCGGGTTCCGGACTTGGGTCTTCCGGTCCACTGGGACCTAAAAATCCAAGCGCTTGGTGACCCATTGTCCCCCGGTCCACTGGGACCACGCTGCGGATGACCAGGTCATCCTCCGGTTTTGAGAAGGAATGAAGACGTTCTTCCCTATCTCTTAACCTCTGTTTCCGAACGATTGAGCAGGGAAATCGGGGACGCCCATTTCCTGTTCTTCGTTTCCGCCCGTGAACCAATTATGGGGAGTCGAACCTTTATACTAGCAGATGCCCTGAGAGCCTGTCTGCCTTGATACGAGTTGGGAAATAGGTTGCGGTGGCCCAGGAATAGTTAGGAACTTTTATAAGCGGTCTGGTATCCTTCCAAATGCTCTCCCCCATCAGCTTCCATTTATTTTCCCGCCAACTGCCATTTTGTGATGGCGCGTAGTCACTGCCTGGTGATGTCACAGTCGCCATCTTGGCCCGCGCCAGACTGCAATTTTGCTGGGCGGCCCGCGTGGGCGCGCCCTAGGTGCTGTGGGAAACGCCGGGGCTGGGGCGACACCCTCTGCCCGTGGGGAGTCTGCGTTGCCATTCTTGCCGGACACCAGCCCCGGGACGCGCTCTTTGTGAGTATAGGTCCATCACAGCTGACAGAACCTTAACATAGCATCTAAGTTTTAATTCCAGAGAGAAACAGGCGGAAATGGAGCATACACTCCGACTTTGCCAAAAAGCAGATCCCTGGTAGCTGCCCTTTGGCTGGCGGTGGCGGCTCAGCCCCCTGGAGCGCCACCTAGGTGTGGAGGACTGCAACAACAACTACCTCCAGGAGCCTGCCTCAAGTGGGGCAAAGCCACGCCTACCAATCAGACTGTGCCCGGCGTGTGGCCAGGAGGGCCACTGGAACAGTGCCCTTGGAAAAGGGTGAGCCCCAGGTGCCTCAACACAGGGGGAGCACCTTTCCAGACCAGGCCCCGCCGCTGGCCCTACTCAGCCTGGCTGAAGACTGATGGCTCCTGGATCCCTCAACCTCCATCCTCTTTGCCAGCTCAGGGTAGCTCTCCAGGTACTGAGTAAGCCAGTCTCCTTTTTGGTCGCCTGCTCAATCTCATGATTTGTTTTTTTCTTTAATAGCCCTTGCCTGTTCAAGCCTCCTCAAGCGCACATCACTAAGCTGTCCAGGGTAACCTCCAATTCGCACTGCAGCTATGCACCCACCTGCACCCCCTTCTGGGGGACTGGACTCCCTACTCCTCCCGGCCTGGGGCCCCTGACGACGCCCCTTGACAGCAGGAAGAAGCTAGAGGGTCCAACGTCATCCATTATCCCTACCATCAAAAGGCCGGAATGTTAAGTTGGGTCCTGCACTCATGTGACTTTGTGTCACATGACCTCTGCAGGGCAAGGGAGGGGCTGAAACCCCCGCGAGAATTGGGCATTCCCGCGAGTAAACCCCCATCTTGCGAGATGCATGCCTTTAAAAGGAGAGCCCGCGTCCTCTAGCTTCGGACAGGCGCGCGGGCCCCACGGTGCCTCGCCCTGATCCCCGGGAGAGCCGTGCCATTAAAACTTTACATGCCATGTGTACCGGACCTCTCTCGTGTTTTTCACACTCCGCTGTACTCACTTATTTTTATTTTACTCACATTTAATTTTTTATTTTACTTATCAGCAACAAATGCCTGAAATTCCAAAGGCTCAGGAGATAAGAAGGCCAGAGCTTCACAAAGCCATTCTGAGTTTCCTAATCAACAAACCCACCCAGCAAGTCTGGCATTCCTGAAAGGAGACCCTTCAAAGAACTTGCAAATGTCCTATGCAAATTACCCTTGGAATCTCAAAGTCACCCTAACCACAAATGGACTTGCAAGCGGTCAGGCATTGGCCAGTCAGATGGCAAAAGTGGGGACTTTCCCGCTCAGGACCCCCTCCCCTTCTGGGGAGCTGTTCTCTCTCTCGCAGGTCGTGTTGGCCCTGAGAGAAGGCAGAGTGCATCTGAGGGCATGTGGCTCGGGCAACTCTCGAGTAGTGACCTGAAGGCCTCTGCTGGACATCATGGCTGACCAGGCCCCTAGGGGTGACCTGTACCTCTTTTCTGGCAGATCGCGTGGACTCTGGGAGAAAGTAGTTTGCAACTGATGGGCACTTGGCTCGGGCGACACTCGGGTAGTGACCCTGAAGGCAGCTACTGAACCCCGGAGTTCTGACTGCCCCTATGGGGTGTTGGGCCACTTTTCTCTATTCCCTTCTGGCAGATCGTGTGGACTCCGGAAGAAAGCAGCCTGCACCTGAAGGCAATTCGGCTTGGGCTACTCTCAAGTACTGTCCTGAAGGCAGCTGCTGGACCCAGAGTTCCAGCCCCTTTGGGGGTGTTCAGCCACCCTTGCCCTATTCCCTGCTGCTTCCAATAAACCTTTTACTCCCCTTCCTGAGGTCTGCGGGTGTCATTCTTCGCTCTCCGTAGACAAGAACTCGCCGGGGTTTTCTCTCAAGAAACCCCCGTTTCAGTATAACTAGAAGGTAGAATGCGCCTAGGTTTAATTCCCAACACCACACACACACACACACACACACACACACACACTCAACCTGTTACGGATTAGGATGAGGAGATAGAAAGGAAATAGGCAGATAGGGAAAAGGCCTTGGTAGAAAAAAGTTAATTTCCTGAGTTTCCTGAGCTTCCTGAGGGGCGACAAATACCTGAAATTCCAAAGGCTCAGAGATAAAGAAGGCCAGAGCTTCACAAAGCCATCTGTTTACTAATCAACAAACCCAGGAGCCAGCACAGGGCAAATGGACACTCCTACTAAATGAAAGATGACACCCTTAAAAGGACTTGCAAATACCCTATGAAAATCCTGAGAGCTGCTTCCTAAAAATCCCAAAAGTCACCCTAACCAAAGCAGACTTGCAAGTGGTCGGGCAAGGCCTGACCACATGACAAATTGGGGGATTTTTCCTCTCAGGACCCCCTCCCCTTTTGGGGAGCTGTTCTCTCTCTCTCTCACAGGTTGTGTTGGCCCTGAGAGAAGGCAGAGTGCATCTGAAGGCACCTGGCTCAGGCGACTCTCAAGTAGTGACCTGAAGGCCTCTGCTGGACATCAAGGCTGGCCAGGCCCCTAGGAGTGACCTGCACCTCTTTTCTGGCAGATCGCGTGGACTCTGGGAGAAGGTAGTTTGCAACTGATGGGCAATTGGCTTGGGTGACAGTCGGGTAGTGACCCTGAAGGCAGATACTGGATCCCAGAGTTCCGACTGCCCCTTTGAGGTGTTGGGCCACTTTTCTCTATTCCCTTCTGGCAGATCGCATGGACTCTGGAAGAAAGCAGCCTGCACCTGAAGGCAATTCAGCTTGGGGAACTCTCAAGTATTGTCCTGAAGGCTGCTGCTGGACCCAGAGTTCCAGCCCCTTTGGGGGTGTTCAGCCACTCCCCCCCCCCATTCCCTGCTGCTTCCAATAAACCTTTTACTCCCCTTCCTGAGGTCTGTGGGTGTCATTCTTCGCTCACCATAGACAAGAACTCGCAGGGTTTCCTCTCAAGAAACCCCCGTTTCAGGGAGACTACAGTTTGGGGAAGCTGTTCCCTGGGAACTCCTGCTAGGGCCCCAGACATACTTACCCCCAACCCATAACAAAACCCAAAACGACCCCAAACAGAAGAAAAACTGTGGATTCTTGTCCTAAGCTAAGAATAAATATGCATAGCTTGGACAGTTGCTGAAGATTTAAAGAAGTTTATTAGAAAGATAGAAATACAGAGAATAGAAATACAGCCCCATGCCAAAATGGAAATGAATACACCAAAGAGATTACATGTGGACCAGACTTTTTATACCCATGACCTCCATCTTGTTTACATAATTCTGATGTAGTAGTGAAGGTCCCTGTAAGGTACCTCCCCTTAACCCTGAAAGATACCTCACATTAACCCCGTAAGGTACCTCCCCCAGCAAGGTGTGGCAAGGTGTCTCCTTTCATGAAAGGCAAGGTCAAACCCTGCTCCATCCTTCCTAGATTTTCATGTAGATCTGTCTTTAGATAAAGGCCTAGTTCTCCTCTCTTAAGATCTGTCTTTAGAGACAGGCCTAGTTCTCCTCTCCTATTGACTGGTTAATTACCTTGAGCTAGGTTAATTTTGGAATAGCTTCCTGTTTTAGGCAGAAATCAAGTCCTTTCTTTACCCATGTCTGCCACCATTTTGACACAACTATTTTGAAATATATCAATTATTTTCTTTTGAAATATATTAATAATCAGAGCTTTCCCAAATCTTCATAGGCCGTTCCCAATATTGGTACAAACTGACTATAAGTGTGAGAATTTTTTGGTCTGTGTCTGTTTTTTGCAGATATCATGCTGTTTTCATTATTAAATTCTGTAGTATAATTTGAAATCAGGTTTTTTTTTTTTTTTCAGTACTGGGGATGGAACCCAGGGACATTCTACCTCCAAGCTACACTCACAGCCCTATTTTTTTA
Organism: Muscardinus avellanarius; assembly: GCF_963383645.1. Classification (NCBI taxonomy): domain Eukaryota; kingdom Metazoa; phylum Chordata; class Mammalia; order Rodentia; family Gliridae; genus Muscardinus; species Muscardinus avellanarius. The sequence goes on along the minus strand of NC_137787.1, from coordinate 136,173,947 downwards.
TTCTTTATTCTGAAACAGGGTCTCCCTGAGTTGCAAAGGGCCTCATTAAGTATTAAATGAGGCTGTCCTTGAGCTGTGATCTTCCTGTCTCAGCCTCCCTAATGCTGTGATTACAAGCATGGGCCACCTCGCTGGGCTTTCCAGCTTTTTTTTTTTAATTCTTGGTTATGATAAATCTTTTAATTCATATTCAAATACTAGAATTATCTTTTAAATTACATTTCTTTTTTTTTTATGGCACTGGAAATTGAACCCAGGGCACTTTGCCTTTGAGCTAAACTTCCAGCCCTATTTATCTTTTATTTTGAAACAACCTCTTAAGTTGTGGAGGGCCTCATTAAGTAGTAGCTGAGGCTGTCCACGAACCACAATTCTCCTGTCTCAGCCTCCCAAATGCTGTGATTACAGGTGTGCGCCACCAAGCCCATTAACTTTATAAATAAGTTTAGAAAGTCCTAGAATCTGAAAAATATCGAATCTTCAAATATGAACACAGATATATTTAAAAAGTATTATGTACATTTCATTATAAATTATTTTTAAGATAGTTATCTTTTGATATTAGCTTTAAGTATTCCTTCTACTGTTTTATCTAAATTTATCTATTGTGACATTATTTTCTATGTCTTCTATAGTTTTATTCAGCTATTGCTTTTGTTCAAATTATAAATGATAATGTAATATTTCTTATATGTTAGATTCTTAATTTTAATTTTAATAGTTAATAGATATTGTTGATCTGCTCCTTTACATTAAGTAAAATAATAGTAGTTACTCAAATTATTTATCATAATAAGTGGAAATAGATACAACTTTCTACTTTAAAGGCCAATCATGTCACAGTCACATTGTATTTAAAAACCAAATTCAGCTCTATTCTTTACCATAATAACTGAATTAAAATATTAAAATAAAAAAATAAAAAGAATTATTAAAAACTATACAAAAATAAAAGCAAGAATAATATGAAACAAATTTTTTTAAAAATCAAAGCAAAAAAATTGGGGCAAAGGGACCCACTTTACCTTGACAGAATATATAATACACCATGACAGCTTAATAACATAGCATCAAGACATATAAAGGAAAAAAAATAAAACAGTAAATGCACAGGGGAACTAGCAGAAGCTACTATGGTGAAAAACTTTAACATGAGTATTTTAGCTCCTGACACAGAAAGAAGCAATAACAATAGAATACACAGACAAACAGAATTTGAATAATAAACTTCACAAAGCCTAATATCTTAACCCTGTATCCAATGGAGAGTGAATTTTCTTTTCAAGCATCCTTGAATCATTTTCAAAAGCCATTTTTATTTTACACTATGATGAAAATTACATTAGATTCAAGGAAGCAGTAATTATAGAAGTCTTAATCTTCTAAATATTACACAATTATACAAGCAGTTGGTGACTGCAGGTGACTGAGGGCTCCAGCAGTGTAATTGTTTCCAACAACAGCGACCCGGGCAGCACCTGCTCCGAGGCAGCACCTCTGGCAACCTCCCCAGGATCATGCATGGCCTATGAGCTGCAGATATCTGGGTCTTTTATGTAAGAAATGGATTATAATTTTTCTAGACCAAGAAGACAAAAGTGTAATCTGACCCATTTTGCTGATATCGATGAAGTGACCAGACACTCCAAACTTAACATACACTTTCAAGGATCCAGGAAGGACACCAATACTTTGATTAAATGATTGACCAAAACTTTGTGGAGGAAAGGAATGGAGGGCTCTACTAAGTAAAGTGAGATGCCAGTAGAGAAAGGTACTTTTAAATTTTAGAGATGTGAAAATTATGGGGTTAATTGCTAATCCTGTTTTTAATTGGAAGGGGCAAGAGATGGCTTTCTTCCATGAGACATTGAGAAATGTGTTACTAGATAAAGTACTAGCACTACTGGAAGGCTCCACAGTATTCCTCTGTGTGATGGAGGACTCAGTGCAGATACCCTCATGGAAATAAATTTTCTGGCTTTAATGGAGATTATGAGGCTTCTCCAGTGTCAAAGCCTGGAGAGCAGAGATTTACCACCAGAGAAAAGATGAGCTTAATTATGCACATGAGCAGCAGGTCAAGGGCAATACCAAAATGATAAAACCCACAAAGATCTTAGTGTTAGCTGAATTATGGTGGTATCTCATAGGCTTAAAATAGATGTGTAGGCTACAAAAATTTCATTTGATATATAAAAGAAGGAAAAAAACCTAATTCAAGTGAGTATATTTGACTTAGTCCCATCCCCTAACTAAATGTCCAGACCTATTGGGTGCAGAGACCTGTGACTGAAGTGGAAAACAGAATGGATTTTCTTGAAAAGAACATTGAGATAATGCTGTAAGCATGCACAAAATCTTTCCTACTGAAGATACAGACCGGGATGGCTTTGTAATAAAGAAGAAAATATACAAATTTGTTGTAATTTCTAGATTTTGGCTATGAACTGAAAGTAATTATGAAAGACCAAAATGCCACTGAGGTCTCTCAATCAGAATAACTCATAGACATCTGAAATTTTTGCCTATACATTTCTTAGTGTGTCAACCAAGTCCTCAAGCCTACTTTAAATATACAATTGGAATATAACTAGTAGAATCTTCAAGTGGTTCTCTGAAACATGACTGAGGGTTACTTTATAGGGAGAGCTAAGAAGCCTCTGCAGCAGCCTCTGTCTATAAATAGATAGGAAATCAAAAGCAGCCCTGTATGAAGTATGAAGTATGAAGTATAGGAAGGGTGGTGATTCTTCCATGATTTTCATTTAGCCTGCCTGTCCGGCCTATGCAAAAAGTAGTTATTAGATAATGGCAGTGGATCATTGTAAATGTAATCAGGTGACTTCAATAACATTAATTCAGTCTTTTAACTGGAGTAAATCATCTGTGCTATTGTTATCTGTTATGTGTGTGTTGTGCAACTATGACTTTGGAAAATTTCTTCTTTCTGAATTAATTAAAAAAACTATGCCAGAAGTGGGTTGTTTTATCTGACAGACACCTCAGTACACTTTCATTGTTTTAATGAAGGCTATATCAACTCTTCTCTTGGTCATAGTATAGTCCACAAAAATCTGTATTATTTTGGCATCTGACAGACCATCATAGTCATCTGCTAGTCACGGGTGGCATAACGTGGCTTACATCCTATAGAAATGTTGCAAAAACTATAGATTGCTTGGTAAGGTGTGTACTTAACAAAAGGGAGAAATGTGTGTTGCCATAAAATTTCATAGCCTATAACCTCAGTGAGATTTTGAAGGATCCATAGTCTATAACCTAGAGGTCTGGTAGTCTTGGGGTCCAGCACCTCTGTGTAGTAGCCTAAGGCATATATTTTCAGTTGCTCTTCTAACTGAAAGTCAAGCGATCAAACCTTGTACAACCTGCCACCAAGAAGTGGCACAATGCTTGGTGAGAATATTTGGAACAAGACTCAAATGTACTTCTCTGACTCATTGGAAGGATGTCACTTTTGAGCAGGTAAAAAATTAGGAGGAGGCAATACAATGTATTCTACCCCGTGGGCTTCATGAGCTGGTAGATCTAAAATTTCTCAAAAGTGTCTTGCCCCCATTATGGCTGATCATGTTATCATTACTGTTGAATGCCTAGTCAGACACAACACTAAACCCTCAATATGGCACAACAACAGGGGGAGGAGGAGCTGACTACTTGCCAACAGAGTAAGTGCAATGGATTTCCTCTATCTTGAAGCAGGAAATAATTCATCCTCACCGGAAAGAACTTTTGGGATTCTATCTAAATTAATGTTGGTAGCACTTTTATTTGTATCCTAACTGAATTCTTTATTCACTTTCATGTTATCTCACAAATATTGCAAAAGAGCTCATCCTATAGGAAGGAATAAGCAGGTTCTCTTCCAGGAATTCACTTATCTCTGTTATATCATCCATTATTCAAAAATATCTGCTCTGTTAAGATGGTGAAATGGTCTATTGTAAACTCTACTTGGCCAGATGATAGCATGTCCCATGGCTCAGCTCATATTCTGTGTCTATGTGCTTTCAACTGGCAACCAGTTGACAGTCCTATTTCCCCCATATCCAGAATATATATGCCCAGAAATAAAGATTTAGAGTGACTTATCATTGATATGTATATCTCAGTTAAAATAATGAGTATTGTCTGATAAGCTTTAGGCTTGTCTGGAATAGAGCTCTCAATTAACAAAAGAGAAATGGTTATATCTGAGGACAAAATTAAGATTGTAGAAAACTGAAAATTCATACAGATATATGAATATTTGGGGTTCTTCATGCCTTTAGTACATACAGCACAATGATTTATCTCAAACACCAACATAAAATGAATTGATTATTGGAAAATAGGAAAAGTGAAGCCTACGTCAGAATTGTGCTATAGTACTTTAGTGTCTGGTAGTAAAATTAATGGAAGATAAGAGCACACCAATAAAGAAACTGTCTTTCATAACCTGGGAACTTCAAGAATGAAGCTTTTGCTCATTCCATCAGGTAAGGAATTCTGATCAGCTGAGGGGATGGCTCAGATAGATGAAAGGTGAAAAAAAGGTATAAATACTAATCTCAACTTTGCAGCCTACTAGAAAAATAAATATTCAAACTTAATGCCTGTTTCCTCACTTGAGTATTTATATTAACTAACATTTATCCCCTTTTTCTACTACTAATTTATTTAAGATGCAATGGTGGTAACTAATTGTAAGAACTTAAATTTAGAATGTTTCTCTATACTTCATGAAAGCAAGGTAGCAATATTACAAGTGGGGCTTGTTTGCTAAGAAGGGGTCCCTCAGGGTTATAGACTTGGGGATTATATGCTTCCTCATCCCTCTGATCACTCTCTGGCTTCCAGTCTCTTTCATATGAAAGCAGAGCCTTCTTCTGTCCCTCTCTGTGCTTCTCACTGCTATGCCCTGAGCTTCACAGACCTGGCCTCACATGGACTAAACATCTAAGATCTGCAAAAACTGTGAATAAATAAATTTTCCTTCCTCTAAAATATGTGATCAGTCATTTTTTATTTTGACAGTGAGAATGTTGACAGAGACTAATATATTTTTATTTTTATGTTATATAATATCAAGGCAGTTGGTATAATTAAAATGATTATTCAAATAAGAACATTGTGACTAATAGGACTTTGTATTGTTTGCTTTTTGAGAAAAGTTAAAATTTTACTAACTTTTCTCAGGACTAGTTGCATCAGGTTTTCATTTACATTGTTGTTGTTGTTCAGAAGTTAAATATGAAGTATGTTATGAATCCTGTGTATTCAAGGGGTGGACTATTCCACACATGTTTGTAGCTACTAATCTCCACTTTTCAGTTTTTTTTCTTGTATTACCAAGAGCTGGAATCCTGAAAACAACAACTGAAAGAGTTCCTAAGGAGTTAAATTATTGTTAGTTTCTATCAATGGGAGCCACAACTCAAGGGTTAAAATATGGGGGAAATAAAATGCTTTCCTATTTGATGAGGAAAAGTTATCGGCAACTGAATAAGGCCACCAACAAAACCAACAACTTCAATAGGTAGAATGGTTCCTGCTTAAGAGCAGAAATTGTGTCCTCAGGAGCACCAGCAGTTACAATTTTACAATTTTATAACTCTAACTCCTCTCTCTCTCTCTCTCTCTCTCTCTCTCTCTCTCTCTCTCTCTCTCTCTCTCTCATGTGTGTGTTACTAGTAACACTCTACCTGGTCCAAAAGTGAAATACTGGTTCAAAAGTGAGAAAATAATATGTAAATTACTGAAAATTGTAATGAGTATTTTGATAGCTTGCCAATATCTAGAGAAGGAGACTGTAAGTCAAAAATCTGTAAAAAAAATTATTTAGGCAAAATAATTTTAGAAAAATAGGAAATCAGAGGACAAGAAAGTAAAGCAACCAAATGAGTTCTTCACAGTGAGCCTGGCAAAGCTGGGCATGGTAGCACACACCTGTAATCTCAGCACTTGGGAGGCTGAGACAGGAGATTCGCACAGGTTCAAAGCCAGCCTCGCCTACTTAGTAAGACTCTCAGCAACTTTGTGAGACCCTGTTTCCAAATGAAATATAAAATAGGTCTGGTAGTATAGCCCGGAGGTAGAAAATCTCCTGGGTTCTACCCCCAGTACAACAACATCAACAACAACAACAACCCTCAAAATCATTCTGTATCCCCAATATAACCTATGTCTAGCATTGCATCTTAAATTATCTTCTGTGACACAGCAATACAACACCATTCCCCCACATGTACCTCAGGATCATCCCACCATTTCCACCATAACACATTTCCAAGAAAATCTATTGTACATAACTATAGTGCTTTGGGGAAATCAAAGAATCAGTATTATCTTCCATCTCTGAGTTGTGGTTAGAGAAAACAAAAACAAAAACAAAAACACCAGCCTCAAGGAGACATAATTGAGGACTTATGAATTTGAAAGAAGAGAAAATTAAGAAAAAGGTGACTGGAAAAGCCATAAGCATCAATAGAAAATCCATAGATACTAGGAGGGATGATAGGGTTCCTCAGTATGCTTGAGCAAAGGAGATCGCTAGTCAGCTTTCTGTTTCTATGACAAAATATCTGAGACAATCAACTTTAAAAGAAAAAGAGAGCCGGGCGTGGTGGTACACGCTTGGAATCCCTGTGCTTGGGGGGGGGGGGCGTGGAGACAGGAGGATCACGCTGGTTCGAAGCCAGCCTTGCTGGCTTAACAGACCCTGTTTTCAAATTTAAAAAAAATATAAAAATAGGTCTGGGAGTGTATCCTGGATGTAGAAGGGTTTCCAGTAACCCCAGTACCACCAAAGAAAGAAAGAAAGAAAGAAAGAAAGAGAGAGAGAGAGAGAGAGAGAGAGAGAGAGAGAGAGAGAGAGAAAGAAAGAAAGAAAGAAAGAAAGAAAGAAAGAAAGAAAGAAAAAAGAAAAGAAAGAGTTTAGTTTTATTTCGGCTCATGGTTTCAGAAGTTTTGGTCTGTGATTGCTTGGCCCCTTCACTCTAGGTATTTGGCACCACAGTACACCATGGTAGGGACACATGGCAAAAGAGGCTGGTTCACAATCTGGATGCTAGAGATGAGAGAGAGAAAGAGAGAGCGAAAGAGAAAGAGAGAAAGAGAGAGAGTCTGTGTCCCAATAGCCCCGTCAAGGTATGCCCCCAATGACCTAATTGTCTTCCACTAAACCCCACTTGCCAAACATTCTACCACCCCTCAACCTCTCTACAGGCTGGGGACCAGAGCTTCAATACGTGGGGACTTACGGTACAGTCAAATTCAAGCTATAGTAGAGATTCAATAAAATTTTGACTTAAACATTAATAAATATGCAAAGGTACTGGCCACTAGTTTATACTTTTAAATAATCATTTGAAGAAAGAATAAAATTTTGCTGTCCTATTTCATAAGTGATAAAAATAAAAATTTTCCTATCAGCACTTATGAGCTACTTTATGCCTTAAGTGTGGGCTACAGAGTATACTGTACCAAGATTATAGTATAAAGAGATGAATAAAAGAATAAGCCATACTAGAAAAGCCTGATAAACATTATCTTAGTGTTCTGGTCAGCATTCTTGCAGCTATCATCTAAAAGATGGGCCATATAACTTAGAGGGAAAGATTTATCTTCTTACGGCTTTGGGTTCAGTCCATGTGAGGCCAGAAACTGTGGATCTCAGGGCATGGTGTTAATAATCAGAGAGAGGGAGAACACATGGGCTGTGTTCACATGTTCACATCATAGAGGCCAGAGCTAGAGAGAGAGAGGGAGGGAGGCAGGGAAGGAGGAAGAGAGAGAGAGGGAAAGAAGAGAGAGAGAGAGAGAGAGAGAGAGAGAGAGAGAGAGAGAGAGAGAGAGAGAGAGAGAGAGAACACGCAGGGGGAGGAGGAACCAAATATAATCCCCAAGTCTGAACTCCCAGGAATCACCTCCAGCCACACCCTACCTACTGGGCGCCACTCACGTAAATCCATTACAATAGATTTATTTACTGCTGGGTTTGCAACTCTGAAGACATGATTCTATCAACTCCAAATATCAATTTATGAGCTCCTTCAGGAGCCATTCTATATCTAACCATAACAGTCAGATAAACATTGTTTAACATTAGCAGTGATAAATCATTTTGGTAGTATATGCCCTGTAAATGATGTGATACAAAAAGCACACAACTACTGTGATCGCCCTCTAAAAAGCACATGCTTTTAGTCTAGTCATGATAAAAACAATAATTCAAGGGATTCTACAAATCACCTGAATTGTAGTCCTCTAAATTATCAAATGCCTCAAAAACAAGAAAAGTCTATCAAATCGTCATAACCAGAAGAAACCTAAGAAAATATATGACAAATATAATGTGGAATCTTTAATTGGGTCCTGGAAAAGAAAAAGGACATGATGAAAAAAGTAAGAGGAAAAAAACTAAAGAAACTATGTATCCTAGTTAATAATGATATATCAATATCGGTTCATTAGTTGTGACATATATACCACAGAGCATATGGGAACCCTAAGAACTAGCTTTCCATTTATTTCTGTAAATCTAAAACAATCCTAAATTTAAAATGAAATATCTTTAAAGTCTGTTAAGAGAAGTGGAATGGGCACTCTACTAAGCCATCCTGTAGAGCTGGAGAAACTTTGCTTTAGAGATATTCTGCATGGGGGGCTATTGGTAGACCAGAGCTCTAATTGTTATTTCTAAAGTAGATGCTAAATGTCACGTAATTTTAAGAAACTCTTAAAACAAATTTTGTGTCATATTTTATGACATCCTTGGAGCCTGGGGACTTCATGAAAAAAAAAAAAATGAGAATCCTGTCAAAATGCAGGGTTAAGACAAATATGGCCCCAATGATGTCCAATTAGGTGCCCACTTCCTGCCTGACCTCTTTGTCTCTTCTATGGCTATATACCTATCCCATGCTTTATTTCAACCACATGGCCAGTTTTCTCTTACTCAACCTTTTATTTGTTTTTTATTTTTTGTGGTACTCAGGATGGAACCCAGGGGCATTCTACCTCTGAGCTACATCAGAGCCCTATTTTTTATTCTTTATTTTGAAGCAGGTTCTCACTGAGTTGCAAAATGGCCTTTGTAAGTAGCTGAGGCTGGACAGGAACCTGGATTCTCCTGTCTCAGCCTCCCAAATGCTGGGATTACAAGCATGTACCACCATGCCTGGCTCTTACTCAATCTTTTACACAAGCTATTTGTAAGCCCTGTATGAGTTGTGGGATGAGATTTGTACTCACTACATGGATTTCACTTCTAATCACTTATTCTGGATGTATCTGGATATTATAGATCCTCTGATAATCACAGAATTGAATTTTGTTGCATTTATACTTACAAATTATTGTTAGTGAATGTAGCCATGACTGTGTTTATGATCTATAGCTCTTTGGATATTTATATATTTACAGGATCCAGCAAACTTTAGCCACCTTCAATTCCACACCTCACATTGCCAATTACAGGCTTTCCTAATTTAGTGTTATTTCATCATATTATTCTATATATATGTAGCTGGAAAAGAAAAACCTGCCTATTTGCTCCTTTTTCTAAAAAAGATTTTCTTTTATATGAAATAAACTAGATTCTAGTTTAAACAGCCTTTGTTGTTTTCATTTTCATCAGCATGCATAATACAACTCGATGCTTTTATCTCAAAGATGCTTTCAATGCTAATAGTTTTATCCATTTGTGGCACTGCCTAAAAACTATTTGTCTTGGATCATTACAATATAAACCATCTAAATGACAATAATGAAGTCTTTAAAATTAAATTATCTGATTCAAAATGTCTACTGCACAAAGTCATATACAACAAACATAAGCACTGTATTGTGTCTTCATTTTTTTTAACCTTCAGTAAGTCAAATTTCAAATTAAATCACACACACACACACATACACACAAACACACACTGCACTCCATTTCTTATACTGAAATTCTATTGTGTCTAATGATACTTAGAAACATATGTCATTATGCCAGGCATGGTGGCACACGCTTGTAAACCCCGCGCATGGGAGCCAGAGACAGGAGGATAATGCAGGTTCGGAGCCTGCCTTGCTGGCTTAAGAGACCCTGTTTCCAAATAAAAATATATAAAAAAATAGGTCTTGGAGTGTAGCCCGGAGGTAGAAGGGTTTCCAGGAACCCCAGTACCACAAAGAAGAAGAAGAAGAAGAAGAAGAAGAAGAAGAAGAAGAAGAAGGAGGAGGAGGAGGAGGAGGAGGAGGAGGAGGAGGAGGAGGAGGAGGAGGAGGAGGAGGAGGAGAAGGAGAAGGAGAAGGAGAAGGAGAAGGAGAAGGAGAAGGAGAAGGAGAAGGAGAAGGAGAAGGAGAAGGAGAAGGAGAAGGAGAAGGAGAAGGAGAAGGAGAAGGAGAAGGAGAAGGAGAAGGAGAAGGAGAAGGAGAAGGAGAAGGAGAAGGAGAAGAAACATATGTCACTGACAAATCCAAAAAATAATTTTTCTTTCTTTCAGGTAAGAGACTAGATAGAAGCATTTAAATGTATATATTAATTTGAGTATACACAGATATTTATTTTAAAAGTTCACCTATCTTATTTTTATTAAGCTTTAATATGATTTGAGCACTGAAAGTACTGCCTAAATACTACAACTGTTTAAATAGATGAGTATGGTTACCTAATATTGTTGTATATGTTTATGAGATCCTCTTTTTTAAAAAGTTGTAACCATGATGGAATTATTACAGACAAAAAACACCTGTGAAGGGGGTACATGGATTTCTTGGCGAGAAAATTAAAATGACTAAAGAGTATTGGTATGGTAAATAAAATGACAATTTGTAGATGATCCACATAAAAAGTACTTAAGTTCAGGAAGGACCACGGTGACATAGCAGTTGCATGGTAGTAAAGAATAGCAGTAGATACATTTATGGTGACAGGTTGTTTCTCAATTTGAAAACCATTACATAAAGGCAAGATTAAATCTACATGACTACAAATTACTAAATTAGGCTAGAATGTAAAAAAAATTGTCAAATATCCAAATATTTAACTTATTTATAACTTTGAACTTTTTGGATGTTTGGTTTTACATAAAGCTACAGATTAAACAGCTGGATAAATTGAGCACTGTGTCTTTTCATGCAGGTAATTTGGTGCCATGCCAAAGATGTGGGAGTGCTATAAACAGTATCTTTCTCTACCAGATGGCCTACAATCACAACACTATTTTGATGGAAAGAATTTTTCTCTTAAACAAATATTCTGTATTGTGGTGATCTTAAAGTGTGGCACAAGACTAGGACCTTCCACATAATATGGAAACTGGTAAGAAATGCTAATTTCAGTCCTCATCCCAGGTCTGCTAAGTCAGAGGACCATGCATTTGTGTTTAACAAATCCTCTAGGTAATTCTGAGGTAGCCTAAAATATGAGGACCATTGCTTTAATTAAACAGTTTAAACTCCAGGATCTGGTTTTCATCTTCAAATTAATGGAATTTAAAATTCTGAGCCAAGAGAAATAATTTATATCTTTATTTTCTCTTTTGTTTCTGCAGATAAATTTAACTTTTTGCCTACTTCATGCCTCTATGTTCTGCTGATAGCAATGTAATAAAGTATTTTTATTGCTTTCTCTTAATCAATATTTTATTTATTTTGCTATTTGTTTTACTTTTTTGCAATTTATGGATATTTGAGACACCCTGACCTGAAAGGCGAAATTTCAGATAACACCCATTCCTATAGCAAAGTGCTAAAATTCTGCCAAACACACTTCCATTTTCAGCCTATCACAAAGGATGCTTTAATATCAATATTAACATCAATATTTAATCTGTCTCAATGTAAAAACGCTCAGAAAATCATCTCTCACTTAGAGAAAGGTCAGAGTTTTGACACTGACTTATGAACCCCAATCTTAGCTAAATTTTGTGTGTGTGTGTGTGTGTGTGTGTGTGTGTGTGTGTGTGTGTGTCTAAATTGCTGCTTCTGGCGTTGTACCTGTGATCCTCCTGTCTTAGCCTCCCAACTACTGAGATTTCAGGATTTCCATGCCTGGATTATCTAAATTATTCTTAATTTCGAAGGTTGGTATCAAAATATAGTCACACCTGCTGCAAGATATAAAATCTTCTATTTCTTTAGATTATAGCTTATTCATTCATGGTTGTTCCTCTCAATGGTACTTATTTACTTTTTGAAAATACATGAGTTTCTGAATCTAAAATCTTTGAATAAAATAAGATGCAATATTTCACAATTGATTTCTATTCTACTCAGTTTTTTCTTAAGAAAAAGTAAGTTAAGAATACAGCAAAGCATTTCATAGCACTCAGAAAAATCATTTTGAAATTTAATTGCCTAGAGAGAATTTTTCTACAGGCCAATCTTTCATAATAGTAGAACTATGAGTTGTGTTTCTTCAAAGATTGTATCTAAATAATTCTGACAAACCCACACCAAGCAGAAACATTTTTATGGTAGATATTATCTCAGTTCTAAATGGTGAACAACAAGGCGATGTACAAACTCGTTTTCTTTCTAATTTATATGGTGGCATACTATAATTATATTACAAGACAAGACACAAGAACACGTGGGCTCTAGTCCTAGTCTTATCATTTGCTAGAAATGAAATATTATGAGCAGACATCAGAAGTTGCCCCACTATATGGATTCACTCCTATTTTAATGATATTTGAATCTTCATTTTCAACTATGCACATGCCTTCCAACAACAACAACAACAACAACAACAACAACAACAACAACAACAACACATTTTCTAAGACCTTTTTCCAGTCAGGTGTGGCGATGTGACTAATGATCTTGCCAGGAAAAAGAGAATGTGATTTTTAGAAAATACCTTTTTCCTTTCTTCCTTTTTAATTTTAATCTAATTGTCATCATAATTCCTGGAGTTTCAACCTTCTTTCACCAAAATGTGACCTTGGGAATAAAAGCTTGATATTGCAGAGCAATAAGATAAAGGGCGCTTGGATCCCTGACTGGCAAAATCATACAACAACCTTCAACTTGAGAAACAAACATAGGGCTGAAAAAAGAAAGAAATCCTGTATTGTTTAATACATAGACATGATATATAATCATTTTGAGCCTCAGCAGTCTTCAGTTTTGTAAACTGCAAATATCTTATTTACAGGGCAATTACTGGTATTTCTTAGTATGTGTAAAAGTGTTCCAAAGTAATATACCAATGTCATCAACATAAATTGTGCAATAATTTGTGATAGCAATTTGCAGTAAAAATCAAAAGGACTGCTTTTTATATATGTTGACTTTTTTTTCCTTAAGGACAAACACATTAAAGAAGATCCTTGGTCAATTATTATTAAAATGGCTAAACATAAACTACATTAAATGTATAACTTTTGCAAATAATTATGATTTTTCAACATTTTTTGCAGTACAGGGGATGGAACCCAGGGACATTCTACCTCCAAGCTACACACCCCAGCCCTATTTTTTATTCTTTCCTTTGAAACGGGGTCTCACTGAGTTGCAAAGGGCCTCATTAAGTAATAGCTGAGGCTGCCCTCAAAATGCGATCCTCTGGTCTCAGCCTCCCAAATCCTGGGATTACAAGTGTGAACCACCATGCCTGGCTCAACATTTTAATAGACAGTTTCATTAACCGTTATCTAAAGGTAGGTTCTGAAAATTTTAACATTCATATTTTGAATAAATCATCCAGGTTTTTTTTTTTAGCAAAACTAATTTGGTAGGTATTTATTGTGAAACTGTGTGACTAAATGCTATCTCTGATGATCTGTTACTCACCCTCTTGAGCCAAGTGGAATCTTTTCCTTTCTCTCCTCAGAAACACAAGGATGATTGATACCATAAGAATGTTACTTTATTGCCATTACAAATAATAAAGATGCAAACATAGTTAAGAAATACTTCATCCAGGGATAGTTGAGAATGCAATTAATATCATATTAGTAGATTTGTTGCCATTTTTAATGTGAACATAAAACATACCAAAGGCCCTACCACATGTTTTCTCCCAAATACAGAAGCAAAAAGAGGACAGAGAAGAAATGGGACCTTATGAATGAGAAGAGGGATGCGTGGAATACTGGAACGGAATTGGGACAGAAAGGAGGAGAGAGGAAGGTGAGGTTTGGGAGAGAAAACAGACCAAATAATGTTATGCGTGCATATGCATGCATCACTATGAATCTCATTATCATGCACAAGCAGGGAGGGGGCAGAGGTGTGTGGGGAGAGAAACAGACCAGGTGATGTGCACATGCATGTCTCGCTATGGTGACAATTATAATGCACCACTAAGAGATTAAAAAAAAAGAACATCAAAGGATCTAAATATTTAAGGAAATCATGTTTTATGTTTTAACTCGGAGCTCTGGAGTTTTGATTATATACTACTTCAAGTACTGAAGAAAGGTCAAAATTCATCTGGGCTGAATCAGAAGTATTCTTGTGATTTTCATCCCACTCAGACAAGTCTTTCATAGCGGGACTACAGTTTTCATGAAACAGCATTTTGTGGCCTACAGAGTTGCCTGTGCATTAGATGAAGATCCCAGCAACCAATAAATATATCTCATACATACTTGTGATCTTCAACAGAAAAGTAGACTTTTATTTGATTATAATCTAACACCATATTATTTGAACTACTCAGTGGACATATAAAATGCACAATATTCATGTCCTATGATTTGCATTGTTGAATTCTGTTACATCATGAACATTTGGTACATTTGTATAAGAAAAGAAGAAAGACTTTCATTGAGTTATGACCTGAGTCTGTTTTACATTAGAGGAAGCTTTTATTTGATAATTTTGTGTTTTGTTTTGTCTGTACCATTTTAAAAAAATTGCTAATCTTTTGTCAAGGATTCATAAGGGAAATTTCTTTGTAAATTCCATGAAAACCTTTTCGCTTTTGATGACTATATATATATATATATATGCATTCAAATATATTTTATATCAAATATTGACTAATATATATTTTGAGTAGTATAAGCAGAATTCAGTTATTCAAGTTTTTTCTTGATTTTTAGCTGCCAGGCAATTCAGAATTTAGGTTTAATACTATATTGTCCAATAAAAGATATTTTGCATCCTGTGATGCCATAGGATCCCCAAATTTCCAAGAGTTAACCTAATATAAATCTAATTCCACCTCATGTAGCGCTTTCTTTTATAAAACTATTTTATTGGTGCATTGCAATTATACATTCTAATGATGTTCAATGTGTTAAAATATCACACACACAGTTTTTTTTAATGTATTTTCATACTTACCCTACCCTCCTCTCCCCTCTTTCTTTCCCACATGAATTAGTGAGACTGGTAGTGATACTTTCACATATTGCCTTAGTATTATTTGAACTGTTTTCTTTTGCAATTCTTTTCCCCTCTTCCCTTCCCTAATTCTGTTCACTAACCCACTTCAAATACTCTCCCCATCCCTCTCTACATTATGTTTGAAGTCCCTTATGTCTTCTATTCTCTCTCTAGCTTCCACAAATGAGAGAAAATATACCATTCTTGATTTTCTGAAATGGCCTGATATCACAGCATGGCATTCTCCAATTCCATCCATTTGACTATGAATAACATAATTTTGCTTTTCCTTAATGATGCGTTGAGTCCATTATGTGTATGTACGACATTTTCTTTATCCATTCATCTGATGACAGTTTCTATAATTTGGGTTGTTTCCATAATTTGGCTATTGTGGATTGTGCTGCTATAAATATGAGTAACTTGTATTCTGACTTTAGTTCTTTAGGAAAGATACTGAGGAGTGGTATAGCTGGGTCATATTGTTGTCCCATTTCTAGTCTTTTTTTTTTTAGTAATCTCCACACTAATATCCATAATGGTTATAATAATTTACAATTCCACCAATAGTGTATTAAAGTTCCTATTTCCCTATCTCCCCCTGCCAGCTTAGTTAACATTGTATTCTTGATTTTTGCCATTCTAACTGGAGGGAAAAAAAAATTGGCCAATAGGACTGAATAGATACTTTTCAAAAGAAGAAATACAATTGGCTGATATATGAAAAAAATGTTCAACATCATGCAGAGCCTTGTGCTCATCCAGTGACTCAAAGACAGCCATCCTCCACAGGGTGACCTAATAGTCAACACAGCCCACAGCTTGTAATTTCTTCATCTTAGGCAGGCCCCTCCAGAGAATGACTAGGAAGGAAGAAGGGCTTTTTCTCCATCAGTTTGGAATTGACAGTGACACATATTGCTTCTACTCATGTTTCCCTGACTAACAAAATCACATGAATTCACTTAAGAGGCCGGGACTGATTAATCCCAGGATATAGGCTTTTGTGTGATGAATGTATTATAAGATCAATAGAGACAGAGAACACTCACACTCATGAGTAATCAGAAATGCCTGCCAGTCAGCAATGGTGTCTGTGGTAGTTCACTAAGAGCCCTCACACTAACATTTGTTTATCAGGGAATAACTATTGTGTATCTCATTATATAATGCCATAACTGATACTGTACATTTTCTAGGATCCTGAGAATATTTGATAATATTTTTAAAAGTTCAAATAAAGGAAATAAAATGTAATAAAATAAACACTTGTGCTGTAAGGGAAATAAAATAGCACCTCACAAAAATTAATGTGTAAGTCAGAGGTTTTAGGCAAGGGCAACTGGTGAGGGAGTGGAAGATGCTTATATACCTTGGAATAAAAAGATAAATATTAAATTTTTAATGTTTTGGCAAAAACAATAAAATATAGTTCTTGTTCATATTATTGGTTAAAATAGGGCAGGAAGAGGCAACTGCATGGGAAAATATTAAAGCTAACTTTTACTGAGAACTTTTCCAGGTACTTCAAATAGGTATTTGTTCATGCTTAGTATAATTTTTTAATTTTAACTTTTATGCAAAAGAAACAAAATATTTGAGAATTTAAGTCTAACTCTCTCTTTCAAGTTTGTATCTTTCTCCCAAGATGGATCTAGAATGACATTTACAGTCTGTAAAGGGAAAATGGCCTGGTAAATAAAAGATGTTCTCAGAGTGGAAATGACTGTACAGTTGTCCAAATACCAAAGAAGTAATCAAGTACAGACACCTTGGATCAATGGTACTCAATAAAATTATATGGGAAAATCTATGTTCAGAAATGGAACAAATCTTTACAGAAGAAATTTGATTTTTATATATGTATAAAATAGATGTGCAAATAATAAAAAGGCAAAGAAAAGAATTTTACAAACACACATAGAGTTCATAAATGCTCTGGCAATCTCCCTTCAGGAAACAGATAAATTCATCCCAATCTGTCAAAAGAATCTGTAAGAAAAAGATTCATAATATCGCCTAATCATAACTGTTTTTATGAGGCACGACATAATAAAAATGTAACTTGATTCAAAAGCTGGGGCTGTAATTATATATACTCTCCATTTATTACGAGGTCAACTTATGCTGTTTGTTTTTTCTTTTTATTTTTCTTAACTGTTAAGTGATTAGTCTCAGAATATAGGCATCAGTGGAGAATTCATTAAAAAATCAATAGAGAAAAATGATACATAGATAAAAATATTCAAAGACTTCCAATATCTTTTTATGTGTGGTGCTGGAGATTGAACCCAGGGGAATTCTACCTCCAAGCTACACCCCATCCTATTTTTTTATTTTGAAACAGGGTCTTACTAAGTTGATGCAAGCCTCACTGAGTTGCTGAGGCTGGCTTTGAGCCTGTGGTGCTCTTCTCTCTGCCTCCCAAGTACTGAGATTACAGGTGTGAGCCACCATACCCAGCTGGCTTTCAATATTTTTATAGGAAAAATATTGTTCTGGTGGTGCATGTCTGTAATCCCAGTACTTGGAAGGCCAAGGCAGGAGGATGAAAGGTTCTTTATCAGCCTCAACAACTTAGCAAGGCTCTTAGCAACCTAGCAAGACTCTGTTTAAAAACAAGAATTAAAAAAAAGGATTGGAAGTATGGCTCAAAGGCAGAATATCCATGGGTTCAATCCTCAGTAACTAGTAATGTAACACATATTAACACACACACACACACACACACACACACACACACACACACACACACACACCTGCTAAGCATAGACTACCTTTCCTGATTATGGTTTTAATAGTACTTGAAGCTGTTTGAAGTAATATACAATCTTGGCATTATGAGACCATCTCAAAGGTCAAGAATTTAAAGCTTGATTCTTATCACTTTTAAAAATGTTCTTCAGGGACAAAGACTATCAAAAACCACATATTCTCAATAAATTTTCCTGAGCTTTGGCCCAAATTAAGGTACTGTTTTTACTACGGTTGGCATTTGCTGAACAACTACTATATAAAATATTTTCCCTATAAATTTTGCAGAAGAGTCCTATGAAGAAGGTCATAGATATGGGTATAAAGGGGTGTGTGAAGTCACTAGTCTAACAGACACATTTCTGGTAGCCTTGTTGCCATTATCATGACTGCTTTCAGCCCAGTCTTGGATAACATGTCGTAGTGAACCTTACTCTCATAGATCTTGCTAGATGAGGAAATCAGGAGAGTGAGACTTTGTTTTGCCATCTAAACATTACATTTTATTTTTTGAAGGATTTTGGAATAGAAATTACAGAGACCAGATAGGGACAGTGCGGCATATAGCAAAAAGCATAGGTTCTGTCATCAGGTTTCGTGAAGGCAGTTCTTGACTCAATGATTGACTTGTGGTGTCACCTTTAGCAAAGTGCTTAACTTTCTGTTCCTTAATTTCTTTATCTGTAAGACATGACTAAATATAATATTCACTGAAATAATCTGAAGAGTTGAAAAATCAAATTAGGCTCAGTATATACAATAAATCCCAACCAATATCAATCTTACTAATAATTCAAAAGACAAAGGCAATAGCAAGACCAGGTGAGCATTGTTTCCATGGTGGTATATGGGATGGTCAATGCAGAATGCTGAATGTCCTGTCCATCTTCCATGCTTTCTGGTCAGATTTAATACATAAGGTATTACATCAAATTGCAGAACATGGCTTAAAAAGAAGCAACCATTTGGTTATAAAACATCTCATTTTGTATTCTATTAATTAAATAGTTTATATAAAGTTTTCCAGTGAAGAAAATAAATCCTTCATCTTCAAATTCATTTACAATAAGCAACCTAAACTGACCAAGTATATTCTGCTAAAAAGCATTTTTCAGATGAAGACTTTTATTCTTCTGCTAATAAATAGCATTAACACATTTATCAGAAGCTCTGGTGATTAAAATGTTGGCAAACAGACTCAAAAGCATTAAGTTTTTCTTTCCCAGGCATCCCCACTGAGGGCATGAAGGGTTACAGGTCTGCTGGTAAGGCTTTAATTCCCACCCATCATTTGTGATGCATTAAAAACACACAATCATTTAAAATAATATTTGACTCACAATACTCATGTAATTTATTGTTAATAATGTTAATGTGATGTTAGTATAGGCATGTGATGAAAGGTTATGTAAAATATAGGGGGTCTTACTTTTGTCCTTATAAGTGTTAATGAACAAGAAGGGAAATCTGATTAGTGAGAAAAAGAAGAAGGGGAGAGAGAGAGAGAGAACAAGAGAGCGAGAGAAGGAGAGAGAGAGAGAGAGAGAGAGAGAGAGAGAGAGAGAGAGAGAGAGAGAGAGAGAATCTTATGTGGCCCCCAGTAAACAAAAGAAAAGATAGAAAGGGAAATCACCTAGAGCCTTCACAGGAGACCACCATTGGCTTCATTTCTGAACGCAGTCACTAGATCACTTAATAAATCATATTCAACTAACAGATTTTTTTCTCTTCCATCAAATAAAAGAGGTTTGTCTAAAAATCTTACTATCTTGCCCTGGATACTCATCAGCTTAGAGTGGTTTAATAACAGTGTTACAGGTTCTGCTCACTTGGGGGGTACCAGATAAAAGTGATCAGATTAGCCCTTTCAGTCTGGGTAAAACAGATGGATTCTTTTAGCTTATGTTTATCTTGGAAGGTTTTTATATCTCCATCAATTCTGAAGTATAACTCCTTTGCATATATGCAATCTTCACTGGAAGTTGTTATTTCTAAGGGCCTGCAAAGCACCACTCCATTACCTCCTGGCTTTCAGTATTTGAGCTGAGAAATCTGGAGTGATTCTTATTGTTTTGTCTCTGATGTCTACTGTATTTTTTTTCTCATGAAGCTTTTAATATCCACTCCTTTGTGTCTATGTTACACATGGAGATAGTCTCTTTAATCTTGTCTTATTGGGTTCTAAATGTTTTCTATAACTGGATGTTGATATCTTTACCAATGTTTGGAAAGTTTTCTGATACTATTTTTTCTGAAAAGATTATTTACTTAGTCTTTGCTTCCATACCTTCTTTATTTATCTTCATATCAGCAAAATTCACAATAGCTAAATTATGAAACCAGCTAAAGTGTCCTTCAACAAATGAATGGGTTATAAAAATATGGTATAAAGCCGGGCGTGGTGGCGCACGCTTGTAATCCCAACATTTGGGAGGCTTAGACTGGAGGATTGTGGTTCGCGGACAGCCTCAGCTACCTAGTGAGGCCCTCTGCAACTCAGTGAGACCCGGTTTCAAAATAAAGAATAAAAAATAGGGCAGGGGGTATAGCTCAGAGGTCGAATGCCCCTGGGTTCCACCCCCAGACCCGCAAAATAAAATAAAATAAAATAAAACTATGGTATATACACATAATGAAATTTTATTCAACTATGAAAAATGAGCAAAATAATGTCATTTGCAGGAAAGTGGATAAAATATTATAATAGAAGGAAAATGGATGAAATAACATAATATCGATAATATTATACTGAGATTAGTCAGTCCCTCAAACCAAATAGATTTATGTTTTCTTTTATATGTGGAAGCTAGAGAGAAATTTAGAAGTAAGGGTAATGTCAGGTAAAAGAGTAGACATTCCAATAGAGTGATTGAGGGAGCTTAGGGAAGAAAGGAGGGGCCACAAAGATGAGAAGAGCCAAACAGTTGAAATAGCACTATGTATGTAAACAAAATTATAAATCCCAATCTCAAAGATATATACAGGGAGAAAGAGTAGAGAGGACGGGAGTGGGACTCAAAGTGCTCCAAGAGTTCTGTGCATGTATGGTTTGTATCAGTCTATTCCCCAATATGATGTATAATTACAATACACCAAATTAAAACATACACACATACACACATACATACATACAGGAAACATATGTATGCAGAATGAAGTAGCCCACAGTTTCTGTAAAATGCAAATGGTTCTCATTTTGTTTAATTGACTATTTAAATAGTACATCTCACCCAAGTCACTAATTTATTTTCTTCATGTAATTGCATGATACCAATCAGTGGTGAAAGAAAAGTCTTTTCAACAAATGGTTTTGAGAAAGCTGGATGGTCACATGCAAAAGAGTAAAGTTAGACTCATTTAAAGAACAAAACAAATCCCCAAATGAATCTAATCCTAAATATATGAATTAAAATTATAACAATTTTAAGTTTGTTAAAGCTATAAAACTTGGGAAAAATCTTTTTGGCATTGGATTTGGCAATGCTTTCTTGGCTATGACACTAAAACATAGACAATAAATGTAACCAAAAAGCCAAGCACAGTGGCACACACCTGTAACCCCTAGTACTTGAGAGGCTGAGATAAGAGGATCACAGATTTGAGACCAGCCTTAGCAACTTAGTGAGACTCTCAGCAACTTAGTAAGACCTTGTTCAAAATAAATAATAAAAATGCATGACTGTGTAACTCAAAGGTAGAATGGCCCTGGGATCAAACCCCAGTACCAAAAAAGAAGAAGAAGAAGAAGAAGAAGAAGAAGAAGAAGAAGAAGAAGAAGAAGAAGAAGAAGAAGAAGAAGAAGAAGAAGAAGAAGAAGAAGAAAACTACAAAAGAGACTACATAAAAATTAGTCCACTGAGTATCAAGGTACACAATCAGTAGAATGAAATGGAGACTTATGATATGGGATAAAATAATTATAAATAATACAAGGCAAAGAAATGTTATATAGAATATATAAATAACTCCAACAATATAATGACAAATACATTACCTGATTAAAAATGGGCAAAGGGCATGGATAGAGAAGAAGGTACAAAAATAATCAGGAAGTACTTGAAAAATGTTTAGCATTACTAATTATTAGGACAGTGAAGGTATATACTTGAATGAGATATCTTCATATCCATTGGTGGTTACAATTTAAAAAATAAGTTTTGGCAATGATATAAAGAAATTAGAAGCTTTGTACACTGTTGGTAGAATTGTAAAATATTTAATTAAAAATGAACAGTATGACAGTACCACAAAGTAAAACAACAACAAAAACAACATGCCTATCAATGAGAGAATGGGTAAGAAAATGTGGTATATATAGAAAATGAAATATTTAGAAATAAAAATTTTATGTCATAAGCTGTAACATGATGAACCTTGAAGATATTAGTCTAAGTAAATTAAAACCATAATATAAAATATAGTGTGTTATTCTACTTAATATTAGGTATCTATAACAGTTATATTCATAAAGACAGAAAATATACTTCACTGAAAATATGCTTAGTATTGGAAAGAAATTCTCTCTTGCCAAATTCAATACCCAATTTTCAGTTCTTGTTCTATACCTTTCAGAAGGATATTTTGTAAGTGATCATTTATTTGCTGAAAAATGCCTTCAATTTTCTATTTGGATTCTATATTTTTTTCTAGTACAGCACTGCCAATATTTTCTGAGTCTCACTTTCTAGTTACTCCTTGATTTCCCAGACTTGTGATGTTGAATTACAACAGGACATGATTCCTGGGGCATTTTTTTTTCTCCACACTCACCCCATTGTAATTTATTTACCACATTCTTGGCTCTAAATATCAGTTTTAAAAATATACTTTCATGCTGGGCATGGTGGTGCATGCTTGTAATCCCAGCATTTGGGAGGCTGAGACAGGAGGATTATGGTTCAAGGACAGTCTCAGCTACTACTTAGTGAGGCCCTTTGCAACTCAGTAAGACCCTGTTTCAAAATAAAGAATAAAAAATAGGGCAGGGGTGTAGCTTGAAGGTAGAAGGCTCCTGAGTTCCAGTTCCATCCCTAGTAAAACACACACACACACACACACACAACTATATATATATATATATATATATATATATATATATACATACACATACATATATATATATAATCTTTCAATAGAATTAGAATATTGTAATCATACATCATAATGAGATTCAGAGTGATAGAGACATACCTGCACACAGTACTCAGTTTATATTTCTCCAGATTCTACCCAGAATCCCACATATATTATTAGGATTAGTATTGATAACTTTATATATGCACCGTTTCTATGCATGTGATTTACCCATTTATTTCTCTAAGTTATACTTTCTTCTTACACTCCAGACTTCTTACATATCCCACCACCTACTCCAGATCTCAATTTCAATGTCATGTAGACATATGAAGCTCAATATGTCCAAAAGATTCCATAATTCTCTCATATCTACTTTTTTTTTATTCAGTTATACAACTAATAAGTGGAAACCCCATTCAGGAAGTTTTTTGATACATGAACCTAGAAATAATATTTATCATTTTTCTCAGCCTATTTTACTGGTTCTATACATACAATATATTTAGAGTCAGATTATTTCTTATTGTCTTTATTTCTGGTCCAAGCATCTTAATTTTGCACTGAAGCAAGATGGTATTATTCTTAGTTGAGTGTGGTGGCACATGCTTGTAATCCCAGTACTTGAGAGAGTAAGACAGGAGGATCACAGGTTTGAGGTTCAAGTGTATGAAGAAACCTAGTGAGATCCTCAGAAACTTAGCAAGACTGTGTTTCAAAAAAATAAATGAGAGGGCTGGGGGTATAGCTCAGAGGTAGAATGTCCCTGAGATCAATTTCCAGTACCATGAAAACAAAAAAAAAGTATGCTGGTTTTATTCTTTCCTTATTATCTCTTCTGCCTACATCATATTCTCCACAAGGCATTCACTATAGTCTTTAAAACTGGAAATTCAATTGCATCACTTTGCTAATTCCTCCTGATAATCTCTATGACACTAGAACAAAATCCATATAACCCAGCCAATTATCCCATGGTGTATGTATTCCTCTAAGGCTTCTCTCTCTTGTCCTCATTCTTCCACTCCATCACACACTTCCTTTGGTTGTCCTTCTAGAGTGCAGACCTGGTTTCTGACTCACAGGCTTTGCACCTGTCTTCCACTCTGCCTGGTATGCTGTCCCTCCAATAACCTGGACACGGTTGTTCCTTGACTTTATTTGCCTTTCCACTGAACACCTCCTCTCTAACTACTTTGCCTTACTCCATTTTCTCCTCACTTATGAACCCCCTCTCAGTTTGTGTTGTTTGTTCTACCTCTTATTATTTCCTGCTGTTATTTTATGTGATTTATCCTGATATATTTGTTGTTATTTATGCTATTGCCGGGCGTGGTGGCGCACACTTGTAATCCCTGCGCTTGGAAGGCGGAGACAGTAGGATCGCACAGGTTTGAAGCCAGCCGCGCTGGCTTATGGGAACCTGTTTCCAAATAAAAAATTATAAAGTAGGGCTGGGAGTATAGCCCAGAGGTAGAAGGGTTTCCAGGAACCCCATTACCACCAAAAAAAAAAAAAAAAAAAAAATCATAAGTATTTAAGAGTCAAGGGAATGTTTACTTATCATGTTCCCCAGTGCTAAAAACAGTACTAAGAATATAGATATGTTCAATAAATATTTATTGAACAGATGAATAATGACCAATTTTAAGTGAACACATAGAATGACATTGAAAAGAAACACCAAACATTAATAGTGAAACAATGTGAAAATGGGTTTAGAAGAAATTTTTACTGTTTTAAATTTCAGTATTTTAAGGAATTTCTATGAGCATGTATTTGTAACAAAAATAATGAGCTGGTTAAAGGTAATAAATGAATCTAGAAATAGTTTCTGATATTGTAAAAACATATAAGCTGATCTGATACCTACCAAACACCTGAAATAATAGGAATGCAGTAAGAAAGCAGAATAAAAGAAAAATTGATGGCATTTTATTCCTGAATAATTATTTATAGGTAATATATTAAATAATATAATCTCCTAAATCCTAATATATTCTCAATGACATTTTTTCCTTCAGTTTTAAATATTTGATAAGGAAAACATTTTGAAAATTACACACAAAAACACATACAAGTGTAATTCATTCATTTTATGGGAAACTCGGACATTTTCAAAAATTAAGACCACCTAACCAATGTTAAAATTTAAGCAGATGCATAATAATTAGCAAATTACATACAGTGTCTTATATTCTATCTTAATTTGATATCATACTATGCATTTTTAATAGCATTACTTTATTTACTTATGTTCAGGAAGTGCACAGGGTTGAACTCAGGGGCTTTCTACCTCTGAACTCAACCTCCAGTCCTATTTTTTTTTTTTTAAATAGGATCTCACTAAATTGCTGAGGACTTCACTAAGATGTTAAGGCTGGACTTCCGGGAAGATGGCGACCGAGAAAAGCGGGGCTTAAGAGCCCCGCTAACAACAAATCCCCATTACCACAAAATCAGTGCCTTTCATAGCCAGAAAACACCATCACCAGTGAAACAAAAAATCACCAGGCTCCAGAAAGAAAGCGGACTGAGAACAGAGCCACAGAGGAGATACATCGGCCTCACGCACGAGGACGTGGCAGACGCGGCAGCAGCGCCATACTGCCAGCGGCACCGGCGAATTCACGGGACGGCTACAGCAAGCCGAGGTGAGCCGCTGCGGAACAGCCAGGCGGGATTTCTCCACGCAGAGAGCATCTAAAGCTCCCAGTGGCCGAGCTCAGCACACGCTGCAGGGATTCAGAGTGGAAATCAAAACCAAGAAGAAAAACACCAGCCCCACAGCTGAGGGCGTAGCAGCGGCGCCATATTGCCACCGGCGGCAGCAGCACCGAATTCAGCGAGGCCAGTACAGCTACATCTGCATACTCAAGAACAGTGAGTCAAATTGCGGGCCACAGAGGAGAAATCCCAGTACTGTACTCCCTGGGACTTGACCCAGTGGGAGAGGGGCGGTGGCAGAGATATCACACCATAGGAGAACATTCAACCTGGCACCCCCCACAGTCTAAAGCAGCCTCTACCGACTCTCTGGGTCGGAGACTCTGTGATACAACCCAGTAAAGGAGTAGTGGGGACCGAGATACTACTGACTCGAGATCCAGAACACCTTAAGTGAAGTCATAGTGACCCAAGGGAAGAACCCAAAGAAGGCACAAACATCTGAAATCATGGGAAAGAGGAATAATACTGGAGCAATAAATGCCCACAACCCCACAACATCAGAACCCGATAAAACAGAAAATCAGAGATTTCTAGAAGATCAAATCAGGAAAATAACTGTAGAAATAATAGAGGTGATTCGAAAAGAACTCAGAGAGAGCCAAAAAGAGATAAAGGATGCAATTAACGAAGTAAAGGCCTCAATTCAAAGCACAAACAACCGATTAGAACACATGGAGAACAGAATCTTGCTCTTAGAAGATGAGCAATCCAAAAATGAACGCATAGTTTCTAATCTAGAAAAAAATATCCGACAGCAGGAATATGATATTGAAGAAATATGGGCCCATTTTAAGAGAGCTAACCTAAGAATAATTGGAATAGAGGAGGGAAAAGAAAGTGAAACCAAAGGGATCAACAAACTCTTCAAGGAAGTAATAGCAGAAATTTTCCAGACATAGAGCAAGAGGTCGATACACAGGTCCAGGAAACTTATAGAACTTCCTTTAGACAGAATCGGAGAAGAGGATCCCCACGCCACATAATTGTCAAAATGAACAATGTGGAAGCCAAGCAGAGAATCTTAAAGGCAACAAAAACAAAGAGCCAAGTGACATTCAGAGGCAATCCAATTAGAATCACTCCAGACTTCCCAAACCAAGTCATGAGAGCCAGAAGGGCTTGGAGTAACATATTCCAAACTCTGAAAGAAAACAACTTCCAGCCAAAAATTTCCTACCCAGCAAAACTTTCTATCAAATTAGATGGGGAAATAAGAAGCTTCCACGACAAACAGAAACTGAAGGAATTTATGTCTTCAAAACCAGCACTAGAGAAAATACTCAAAGAGATTAACTACAAAGAAGAAATAGGTAACACACATCAGAACTAGAGAAACAAGATTTTCCATCCAACAGACAACTAAGATTGGTTATCTGTGGAGATTCATTATTTTTGTTAGTCTTTTACCTATCTCTAAAGGGTATTGTTTGCCTTTATTGTTGTTAATTTTTAGGATTTCTAGTTGGAATATTAATATACCTTATGATATAGCAATTGGAAATATTTTATCCCATTCTATTAGTAACTGTTAACTCTGTTTACATTGTCTTTGGATATACAATATTTTTTTTTTATTTTTTAGGGAGTTTGTAAACTCCTCTGTTGCCTGTGCCATTGAAATCATAACCAAGAAATCACTGCCAATTTCAATGTTGTGAGGTTTTATGACCCAGATTTTCTCCTAAAAGTTTATAGTCTTAAGATTTATATTTAGGTCTATTATCTATTTTGAGTTGATATTTGTATATGGGATTAGGTAAGGGTCCAATTTTATTCTTTTCCATATAATTATTATTTTTTAACAATATTTAGTTAAAAGATTAATATTTCCACCACCAAATGTTCGTGGAAACCTTGTCAAAAATAACTTGACAATATAGGGAAGAATTTAGCTCTAGGCTTTTATTTAACTCCAATGGTTTATATATCTGCCTTCAGAATAGTACTACACTGTTTCAATTATTGTAGCTTTATATGGTTTGAAATCAGAAAATATATATCTTCTAGCTTTGTTCTTTTTCAAGATCGTTTTGGGTACCTAGACTCCATATTCCATATTAGGATAGATTTTTTTCTGAAAAATAAATATATAAATATATGATAGTTTCACCTAAAAAATAGAAAAAAAATATTCTCTGGTAAGAAAGAAAGCAAAAAGAAATATTGAAATGTTATCTTTAAGTCATCAAAAGCTTGGTATCAGACAAATGAAACTGTTATGTGAAATTATCATTTTTAATTTTAGATAAATTGCCATAATACTAGATGTCAACTACTAAGCCAAGCATGGGAGGGAGGGATAGGGAGAGAATGGGGTGGGGATCGGGTGGGGGCTGACTGGGCGATGTGTGCATGTATGTCTACAAAAGTATGTATCCTACTATGATGTATGAATACAGTGCACCAATTTAAAAAAAAAAAAGATGTTAAGGCTGATCTCCTAAGTACTGGGATCAAAGATGTGTACCACCATGCCTGGCTACATATTATTTTGTATACTAGAGTTTCATAACTGAATACTATTAAACATTTAGGTTATTTTCTTTTGTTTTCTTCGTTTGCTCATGTTAATAATGTTATGTTGAATATCTTTGGTCGCCGACTAATCTCAGTTGGGTCGTTATTGTCAGCTCCCGGTCAAATCCTCAGAAAGATGGGACAAAAGGCAGGTGGAGTTCTGCAGAAACTTATCTGCAGCAATTCCTTACCCTCTATGAATTCCCTAAGTTTTTAGGTACGGCGCTTGGGAAAGAATTTGAGGTGGACAAAGGCTTCTTGAGCCAATGACACTTTATTACAAAAACTCCAAGAAATTTATACCTTTCACCAGTAAAGTTAATAGTAAGAGGAGAGGGAGGTGGGTGTAATCATTGTGAAGTAATAATGAATGACATGTAAACAAAGGTAATAAAACTAGTCCTTCAGCTGGCTGTTGATCTTCGAGAGATTGACTCCTGACTCCTGATTCTTTTCCAAGGTCTTTGCAGATAAGCAGTCCCAGGGGGCCACTTCCCAAAATAAACAAGCATGGGCAAGGCTTGGGGGTTTCTCGGGGAATCTTCTTTGGCTTTCTTGGAACTTTCCATCTTTTGGGCTCAGTTCATATAGCAAGTGTGGGGAGACGTGGTGATTCAGGTGGATGTGATAAAGTTTCTCCAGGTGTTGGCATTTTATCTCCTAAATCTGAAAGCTTAAGCAAACTCACAACACAGTTTTGCAGACAAAATACCACAAACAACACCACAAAGTTCTTGGTTTTAATTGTCAGATACATTTCCTTAACTGCTGAACACTCTTCTTTAGACAATAAGCCTATTAAAAGTCTAACCATCTTTAATAATCCATTTCTCTGTCACAAACCCTCTGCAACCTGCTTCTAACTTTCTAATTCCTTTCTTTCCCAGTTGGGACTTTCTTATGATAAGCTCTTCTTCATGCAAAAATGCTTTTCCTACTCTTACACGGTATTTCCTTTCCTTCATACATATATATTTAGAACGTCTGTCCTTTATTTTGTCATATTCATTAACCATGCGGTCAGCCTCTCTGTCTTCAGGAATATTTACACTGGGCGTAAAAGTCACCAATCTTTTTCCTTGAGTCTATTGTATTTGGGCAACTAAGTTGTTTATCAACTAAATTGCTTTAAGGTCACACACAAGGTTTTTATCTTCTCTGTCTCTAGGCAGGATCTCAAGGGTAAACAAAGTTTCCTTAAACTGAACTACCTTACCGGAGTTAATAGCTTAACCTAAGTTAGTGATAGTGAGGGTCAGAGACCCTTTGTAATTGCTGCAGTTGGAATGCTTATCACAGCATCTGAATTCTGGCCAGTTTTTATTATTATTGAACAAAGCCAAGGACGTTTAGGCGAATTATTAGAGATTTTATTTCCACGGACTCAGTTTCTATTTATAGTCCTAATTTCACATCACTGGAGCAATTCGTGTAGAAAGTTAAAGGAAATATTAATAGTCATGAAGGGTAAAAGTGGGGGATATTTTGGCCAGAGAGACCCTCTTTCTCGGGGCGTTCTGCCGATTAACTATGTGGAGTGGGGGGTCTCAACACATAGATGCCGAGGCAGCAGGATGTCTTGGCAATCTTTGTTCAAAACTGTTTATATATGATTACTTCCTTTGAATAGAAATGGAGACACTGGATAAAATAACTATTTAAGATAGTTAACAATATTTTCCAGTGGCCCTCCAGAAATATTCTCTGTACCTTTACCCCTGCCTCTATGAGAGTTTCTGCTTCTTACATCTTTCCCAACTCAAGAGTATCATCTTTTATTTTAGTCTTTGGCATTTTGATGAATGAAATATCTCATTATTTTATGTCTCAAGTTAAATTGGATGAAATAGCAACCCATTATATTATTTTATGTCTCAAAGTTAAGTTTTGAATTTCTATTTGCTTGGTTTCTAGTAACTCAGTAATACATGTATTTACAATCCAACTGAATTATTTTTAAAGATATTGCTATTTATCAATGAGTGTTTATCAAGTTGTAAAACTCTGTACACAGAAGTGAGAAGAAGCTACTGTTCCAAATAAATCCAGCACACACTTATTTTGTGACCACATACAATTCAACTAATTGAGATGACTTCTGTTGTACCAAGCACTGCATTAGCCAGAGAGTAAAAATACATAGGTCACATGCTCTGGACACTCAATACACTGGGGGACACAGGTATACCAATAGCTAGTTAGAGAAAACGTGCTGAACTTTACATGTTACCTGCTGTGTTGCTTCCCTGGGAATGTAAGGGAAGCCCTTGACGTTACTGAATTTCCTGTCCTCCATCTTTATTTTGCCCTACACACACACACACACACACACACACACACACACACACACACTGCACACATACACATCACACAGAGCATGGGAAACAAAGGTAAAACAGGACCAGAAAGATCTGCTAAACCATCGTTTCCCCCATGCAGCCCTGTTGACATTCATGTTCTGGAGACATCCTGCAAATGCAATATTTTGTTCAGTCTGGCCTCCAGCCACAATAATCATGCAGGAACACAGGCCAGGCCATGAGCTAATCATTCTGCATCCCACTGGCTTCCAAGGAATCCCAGAGGAAGTGAACCCAGGACAGAGCTAGTCTAGCTTTCAGATTAAAAAACAATAAAAAAAAATAAAGCTTGTTTAAGGCAAAAATGAAAGCATGGAGGTGTCTGCCAAAATAAGAAAAAATATTTAAATACTTCATGGTCTTAAAATATCTATTTTGTGTTCAGAATATAAGCAACAATTATCCCCAAAAAGGTCTAAATTCCTTCCTTTCTGACATTTTCTGGCCTTTTCAGTTCTCTAATTTATACAAATAATAAAATATGTTAATAGAGGCTAAGTAACACAAGTAATCAAAAGCAAAACTAGGACTGGATCTAAATTTTAAGATCCCTAGGTCAGCTATTCATCTCAGTACAATTTATTGCTACCCTATCTCAGTATATGAAATATAGAATTGATTTGCAACCCACTCACCAGTATAAGGTATATGGGCCCTATGGAAGATGGTAGGTAGATGCCAGAATATGAGTGAAAAATAGGGAATTTGGTGTGGCCTAGATAGGACATTCCACACCAAACTGTGGTAAAGAAATTGATGCCCTAGTTCAGGCCTCTCTCATCATCAACATCACCGTTCTTGCTATGGTTTGAATGTTTATGTCTCTTCAAAATGTATGTGTTGAAACCAGCCTACCAATGTGATAGTATTAAGAGATGAGGTCAGAAAATCTAGGAGACTGAGGAGAAGATGGCAACTGAGAAACGTAGCATTTACGAGTCTTGCTAACACTCGCTCTCTTGCCACAAAATCAGCACTTTGCATAGCCAGAAAAAACTATCAGCCGAGAAATAAAAACTGTAAATACAAGAGACAGAGATAAAGAAGACTAGAAGAAGAACCAGAGACCAGAAAATAAACCAGGCCATATTGCGAAAGCGGAGCCATGTCAGCACCATCTTGCCTCACAGCACCAGGCTCCAGAAAGGAAAGGTAAACAAGGAGCTGAAGTGAGAAGCTGAGGATCATTTGGGTGTAATTCAGCAGTTCTTTCAGCCCAAAGAAATTCTAAAACTCCAGTAGCCAAGCTCATCTAGCCCTTCAGGGACTCGGAACAGAGCTCAAAACCAGAAAAGAAATACATCAGCCTCACAGCTAAAGGCATGGCAGTGGTGCCATATTGCCAGCAGTGGCGGCAAGTTCACCATGACTGTGACAGCTCCAGATCATTGTGCACAACAACCTTAAGTGAAATTGTGGCCCTTAAAGGAGAAATCCCAGCACTGCACCCCCAGGAGGTTTGCACAGCTTTGATAATCTCCCTGGATCTGATATTTTTGCAGTCAAACCCAGTGAAGTAGTAGAAGTGGCAGAGATACCACACCCTAGCCGCAGCTTCCCATGGAAAAACACCCAGCCTGGCACCCCCATGGTCTCACACAGCCTCAATTAACTCCATGGGTCTGAGACTTTGCGATGCAACCCAGTAAAGGAGTGGTGAGAGCTGAGAATACCACAAACTCGAGATCCAAAACATCCTAAGTGAAGTCGTGGTGACCTGGGTAAAAACCCAGAGAAGGCACAAACTTCTGAAATCATGGGAAAGAGGAACAACAATAGAGCAATGAATGCCCACAACCCCACCATATCAGAACCTGATAACACAGAAATTCAGAGATCTCCAGAATATCAAATTAGTAATATAACTGTAGAAAAAATACAGAAACTTCTAAAGGAATTTAGAGAGTCTAAAAGAAATAAAGGATGCAATCATTGAAGTAAAGGCATCAATGCAAACTATAAACAACTGATTAGACCACATGGAGAATATAATCTCACTCCTAGAAGATGATCACTTCCAAAGTGAACACATAATTTATAACTTTGAAAAAAATCCAACAGCAGGAATTTGACATAGAAGACATATGGGCCAAATTTTAGAGCGCTAACCTAAGAATAATCTGAATAGAGGAGAGAAAAGAAGGTGAAATCAAAAGGATCAATAATATCTTCAAAGAAGTAATAGCAGAAAAATTTCCAAACACAGAGCAAGACGCTGATACACAGGTCCAGGAAACTTATTGAACTCCATTTAGACAGGATCAGAGAAAAGGTTCCCCATGCCACATAATTGTCAAAATGACCAATGCAGAAGCCAAGCAGAGTACCTTAAAGGCAACAAAAACCAAAGGCCAAGTGACATTCAGAGGCAAACCAATTAGAATCACTCCAGAATTTCTAAACCAAATCATGAAAGCCAGAAGGGCTTGGAGTAACATATTCCAAACTCTGAAAGAAACAACTTCCAGCCAAAAATTTCCTACCCAGCAAAACTATCTATCAAATTAGATGGGGAAAAAAGCTTCCATGACAAACAGAAATAGAAGGAATTTATGTCTTCAAAACCAGCTATAGAGAAAATACTCAAAGAGATTAACTACAAAGAAGAAATAGATAATACACACCAGAAACAGAGAAATAAGAGTTTCCATTAACCAGACAACTAAGCAAAGAAGAATAAACAGAATTTAAAACAGAAATAAAATCTTAACATGTTAGGAAATAAAAATTATCTCTCAATAATCACACCGAATGTAAATGGCCTCAATTCTCCAATAAAAATAGATAAAGTGTCAAAATGTATTAAGAACCAGAATCCATCTATATGCTGCTTACAAGAAATACACCTTACAAGTAAAGATATGAACAAACTGAAGGTAAAGGGCTGGAGCAAGGTAATTCATGCTAATGGAACTCAAAGGCAAGCAGGAGTGGCAACTTTGCTATCAGGCAAGTTAGACTTCAAGCCCAAACTTATTAGAAGAGACAAAGAAGGTCATATTTTACTGGTAAAAAGGAATAATCCAGCAAGAGGAAATAACAATAATTAACATCTATGGCCCAAACTTAGGTACAGCTACTTTCATAAAACAACTCTTTGTGACATCAAGTCACACATAAATCCCAATATAATAATACTGGGAGACTTCAACACACCTCTCACAACATTAGGCTGATCTTCTAGACAAAAGGTTAGTAAAGATCTAACTACAAAAAAGAGAGAATTAACCAAAATTATGAAGATCAGAGATGAAAACAGACATTACTACTGACAGTGTAGAAATCCAGAGGATTATCAGAAAATACTTTGAAAACCAAAGTATTTTCCAACAAAACGGAAAATCTGGAGGAAATTGATAACTTTCTAGACAAATACAGCCTTCCTACACTGAGTCAAGAAGATATAGAACACTTGAATAAACCAATAACAATCAAAGAGATTGAAATAGCAATAAAGAGCTTACTATCAAAGAGAAGCCCAGGACCAGATGGTTTCCCAAGTGAATTTTATAAAACATTTATAGAAGAGCTAACCTCAATATTCCTCAAAATATTTTGTGAAATAGAATATTTTGTGAAATAGAAAAAAGTGGGACTCTCCCAAATACATTTTATGAAGCCAACATCACACTAATACACAAACCAAATAAAGACAGTTCAAGGAAGGAAAACGACAGGCCTATGTCTCTGATAAACTTGGATGCAAAACTATTATGCAAAATACTAGCAACACACATTCAAAACCACATAAAGAAAATCATACAGCACAACCAGGTAGAGTTCATCCCAGGGATGCAAGGCTGATTCAACACACAAAATCAATCCATGTAATCCATCATATAAACCGAACCAAAGAAAAAAATCATATAATCATTTCAATAGATGCTGAAAAACCATTTGATAAAATCCAACATCCATTTATTATAAAAACACTGCAGAGAATTGGAATACAATGAACATATCTCAACATTGTAAAGGAAATCTACAATAAGCACACCACCAACATCATATTAAATGGGGGAAAACTTCAAGAATTCACCCTAAAAATAGGAACAAGGCAAGGATGTCTATTATCACCACTTCTCTTCACTATAGTACTAGAGACTCTAGCCAGAGCAATAAGACAAGAAAAGAAAAACAAAGGAGTATAAATATGAAAAAAGAACTTAAAATTTCACTATTTGCAAATGGCATGATACTATATTTAGAAAACCCAACAAACTCAACCAAAAAGCTTATAGAACTGATCAACAAATTCAGCAAAGTGTCTAGATACAAAACCAATCTTAAAAAATCAGAAGCTTTTCTGTATACCAACCATAAATCCATTGAAGAAGAAATTAAGAAAACACTTCTAGTCAGGGTCTCCCACAAAAAAATAAAATATTTAGGAATAAACTTGACCAAGGAGGTAAACGATCTCTACAAAGAAAATTGTAAAATACTGAATAAAGAAATCGAAAAAGATCTTAGAAGATGGAAAGATCTTCCATGTTAATGGATAGGCAGAATAAATATCATTAAAATGGCCATTCTTCCAAAAGTGATCTACAGATTCAACGCAATGCTCATTAAACTATCAAGATCATTTCTTACAGACATAGAAAAATCAGTCCTTAAATTTATTTGGAATAACAAAAAGCCCAGAATAGTCAAAATAGTTATCTGCAACAAAAACTATGCAGGAGGAATCACAATACCTGACTTTAAACTATGCTAAAAAGCCATTGTAATAAAAACAGCATGGTAATGGCACAAAAACAGATACATAGACCAATGGAGCAGATTAGAAGAGCCAGAAACAAGCTCACACACTTTCAGCCAATTGATTTTTGACAAAGGGTCCAAAATCATACACAAGATAGCCTGTTCAACAAATGGTTTTGGCAAAACTGGTTAATCATATGCAGAAAATTGGAAATTAATCCCACTTTCTCACCCTGCACAAGAGTCAATTCGAGATCGAACAAAGACTTGGAAATTAAACCAGAGACCTTGAAGCTTCTTGAAGAGAACATAGGTCCAATACTGCAACACATAGGCACAGATAAAAATTTTCTCTACAAGACACCAAAGGCACAAGAAACTAAAAGGTGAATCAATACATGGGATTGCATGAAACTGAAGAGCTGCTATTCAGCAAAAGAAACTGTCAAGAACTTCAACCAAGAGCCAACAGAATGGGAGAAGATTTTTGCCACCTACCCCTCCAATAGAGGACTAATAGCTATAATATACAGAGAATTCAAGAAACTCAACACTAAAAAGCCAAATAATCCAATAAAAAAATAGGCAAGCGAACTAAATATATTTCACGAAAGAAGAAATTCAAGTGGCCAATAAATGCATGAAGAAATGCTCAATATCACTGGCAATCAGAGAGATGCAAATAAAAATTACCCTGAGATTTCACTTTATCCCAACTAGAATGGCAACCAATCAAAACACAAACAACAAGAAATGCTGGCGAGGATGTGGAGAAGTGGGAACTCTAAAACATTGTTGGTGGGATTGCAAATTAGTGCAACCACTTTGGAAAACAGTATGGAGAATCCTTAGAAAAATGGGAACAAATCTACCATTCGATCCGGCAATACCACTTCTGGGTATATCCCCAAAAGAAGGGAAACCAAACTACCAAACTAATGCACATGTATCTATGTTCATAGCTCCACAATTCACCATAGCCAAACTATGGAACCAGCCAAGATGTCCATCAACAGATGAATGGATTACAAAACTGTGGGATATTTACACAATGGAATTTTACTCAGCCTTAAAAAAAAACTCAATTACATCATTTTCAGGGAAATGGATGGAACTGGAGAACATTATGCTAAGCAAGATTAGTCAGTCACAAATAATAAGAAATTAGATGCTTTCCCTAATATGTGAAAGCTAAGAAGAAATGGGTCATAGGAGGAACTCTAGGTGAAAAAAGAAATCCTATAGAGGAGCAAACAAGACAAGCTAAATGAGGAGATGGGAGGGGGGAAGAAGGACAATCTCTAAAACACGCAATATACTTAAACATATCGAAGTCAACCACTAAGCTAAGCATGGAAAGGAGGAATGGGGAGGGAATGGGGTGGGAAATGGGTAAGGGCCAAATGGGTGATGTGTACATGTATGTCCACACAAGATTTTTACCCCAATATAATGTATTAATATAATGCACCAATAAAAAATTTAAAAGGAAGATGAGGTCTTTGGGAGTGATTAGGTTAGGAGGGAAGAGTCCTGGTGAACAAAATAAAGGCCTTTTTAAAAGAGGCTACACACAGCATTAACTCTTCTTGCTCTTCTGCTTTCCTCCATGTGAAAACACAGACAAGATGCCATCTGGAAAGCAATGAGCTGCCCTCACCAGTTGGCAATGCCAAAGGTTTGATCTTGCATAATCAAGCCTCCAGAATTTTCTGTCATGTAAAAATCACTAGTCTATGGCCCTTTGTTACAGTACAATACACAGACTAAGGCAGTTAAGAAATCCTCAGTAATATTAATTGCTCTGCACTACCAGACTCTGGGCAGTGTTCACTGCATCAGTTTCACCCTCGGATGCCAAGGGGATCTATGTAAAACTTTTACTTGACAAAGTCACCCTTTCTATAAAACCTATGCTATAGCTTGGATCCTTAGTGTTCCCCAAAGACCCATGTGTAGAAGGCTTGATTCTTAGCCATGACACCACTAGAAGGCAGAGGAGCCTTCATGCAGTGGGGTAGAGTTGGAGGTTTTAGGTCACTGGAGGCATGCTCTTCAAAGAAATACTTGACCCCAGAATCTCTTCTTTTATCTCTCATTTTGCTTTGCAGATGCCATGAGGTGAGTAACATCCCCATCATGAAACAAGTCCAAAAGCCATCAGCCAATTGACCATGGACTAAACTTTTGAAAGCACGAGCCAAATAAGCCTCTCCTCTCTTTAAGTTATCTCAGGTATTTCATCAAAATGATGAAAAAGTGGCTAATACCACCTATACACATGATGAAGCTTAAGCTATTTAGCTTTTCTTCTGTGATCCATCTCGATTCACTCCACTCTCCAGGCTCATCTCCAATCATCTCTCTCATACTTTCTGTTCCAAGTTTAGTTCATCCTTGAGAACATCTCGCTTATCCCCTGTACTTGGGTTAGGTACCCATTTGGTCTTCTGTATATATAATTTTATTACTATACAAATTTTATTAATATTTTCTAAAGAAGCAAAGTCTTAGTTTTGTGTTTGCTAATAGACACCCAGAACCTACTTGTGGGTAAGGCCATTAAAGGTTAATGATTAAAAGTATCACTCATACTCTAGAACCAGATTCCCTGGTTTTTAATCACAGTTTTGACAATTATAAATGTTATGCAATTTCTCTGTTCCTCAGATTTTACATCTAAAAAATGTGACTAATACTCTATGGGATTAAATAGCCATAAAGTACTAAAATAGTGGCTGTCACAGTCTATGTACATATTTGCTATCACAATTGCAAATGAAACTAAACATACCTGTATCTGTAAGGAGCATGAGAAAAACAGCTAGGAAGAAAAAATCATGAATGTAAAAAGAAAAGATAGCTAATCAAGGAACTCAAAATACATTTGCAAAAAGCACATAGACTGAGAGGAAGTGTTCATGAATTTATGCAGAGAGGCAGTCCATTTTAGGACAAGGGGTGGTAACATCAAAAATTTCATGGAGGTAGTAGAATTTAAAGATGAAGGTCAAGTGTCTTCAGTAA
Source organism: Muscardinus avellanarius (assembly GCF_963383645.1). Taxonomy (NCBI): domain Eukaryota; kingdom Metazoa; phylum Chordata; class Mammalia; order Rodentia; family Gliridae; genus Muscardinus; species Muscardinus avellanarius. Next base: position 136,135,449 of record NC_137787.1, on the reverse strand, counting down.
CTAATCCATGACAATTGGCACAGATCGACTCTCCAATTCATGGAGCTGCCCTCACAATATAGCACTGCAGACTGTCATACAGCTTCAGTCCCAGGACACTTACTATCAGTGCAGCATGGCTATCATAGATGTAATAAATATCATAAAAAATTTCAAATATCACCAGGCATGATATCTCATGTCTATAACCCAAGTACTTGAAAGAGGATAGCAGGTTTGAGGCCAGTCTCATCAACATAGCAAGATACTCAGAAAATCAGTGAGACCCTATTTCAAAATAAAAAATAAAATATGTTGAGGACCTAGCCCAGAAGTAGACTGATACTGGGTTCAATCTCCAATATCCCCCCCTCAAATGGTTAAGAATCTCTTGCAAAAACAGAGTAAAAATTGACATTCCAGGCAAAAAAAAAAAATAAGATGAACATCATGAAATGTTTATACACTAGGGTTTAGGTCAAGGCATAGCAGAGATATAATTCTGATAATGACTTCAGAGTCCAGAATCTGAAGGACCGAGATGTTATGGACCAAATGTCTATGTTCCCCTAAAATTCATATGTTAAAATCCTATCCTTCAATGTGACAGTATTACAAGGTAGGACGGATTTGTATTCAATTAGGTCAGGAAGGTAGAGAGCTTATCAGTGGGAATGGTTGCCACGACCCTGCCTCCCTTGGAGTCTGTGTGACCCTGCACGCATGACGTGGCACACTTCAAGGAAAGCAGCCCTGAGGAAGGATAGTTCTTGGTCAGACGACTCCCTGTTCTTGGATGTTCTTTTGTAGCTATTGTCTTTTGGTAATGATTCTATTAACTTTTCACACAAATGCCTCTGGTGATGTAGAACGAGGTCCCGGAATCAGGACTGTGGGAGAAACTGATTCCGTGGAAGATAAATTTTCTGGTAATATATTTGAGCTCTCAGACGCCCCCTGCCTTGCTCCAAGCTATAATAAAATTGGCTAGAGAAGAAAAAGGGGGTTTCAGCACATTAATGGATACATTACAACAGCAAGATATACTTCAGAAAAGCCCAAAAGAGAACTTAGTCATGCAAAAAGCTAATCGGTACCATTTACTGGAGATGAGGTAAATGAATTTAGAGAAGCTCTTTGATGGATAGAAAATCAATTGGTAAAAACACAGTATCAATTATCTCAGAAGATGTCATTGAAACATTAGTCAATTTTGTGTTACTAATTTAGAATACAATCAGACAAAGAATAAATGGAACTTTTGTAACAATGTGGGTTTTTATTCTTAGTTAACTCCCCTTTCCCATCCTGATTGGCAAATAGTTGTTCTTTTAGCAATGACTATGGCAAGCAAACCCGCCAATTATTTTTGCTTCTTGTTTTAGATTAATTATGAGAATATTGTACTTGGTTAGCAAGATCAGGGAGGTTTGAAGTAGCTTATCTTCAGCTGTTCTTTAACTTCAGAGACCACCCAGATTTCTTTATTAGACCTATATGAGATGTGATTAAATACAATATACATTGCTTTTAAAGTTCTTTTCCTTTGACAAAATTAATGTTTTAAGACACTCGTGATGCTTATGATGTTGTGGATTTCTGTAGTAATCTATTATACATTTATTAAGTTATGATCAAATGTGATATGCATTGTCTTTTAATTTTTATTTCTTTTGCAGAACTAAGGTTTTAAGGTGCTAGTGATATTTACCTAATGTCTTATAATTCAATTATTAAATTGGGGAAATGCAGAATGCAATGCTTTAAAGTGCTCTTAACTTCATAAGGTTTAAAGTAACATTTAAGTCTTTTTAAATTTTTTTTTAAATTGCTGGTACATAAACAACATTATAAAATGGTATTTTTTTTTTGGTTTAGCTAGTAGGTCAGAACAAAAGACAGATATAATAAGTATAAAGTGTTGATGGATATAAAGAAAGGAAATCTTGTGAGAATAAGACAGCATTTTGTATGAAGTAAGGTTTATCCTAAGATTATCCCAAATGGGAACAAAAGGACCAGGATAAAAATCAGAGGGTTAAAGCAAGTTGCAGAATGTTTGTGGTATGTTTGTTTGCATATGTAATGAAGATGAATTCATCGCCCTTATTCCTTTGCTATGGGTACATGTATGTAATGGTAATAGGAGAAAATTGAGGAGAAATTAGCTCATGTTAACTGTTTGTAAAACTGTAAAAGTGAAAACGTATTTTTTATGTTTACCTTTGTCCTGGCAGGTGTCAGGAAGTTACAAGGCCAGGGAACTGACCTGAATCTCAAGGTCTGGGGCTGATCTTAATCACAAGACCAGTGATGTCACAGGTCTTCCTTTTGTCTTGTTTATGATTGGTAATTCACATGTCCTTCACGTAATACCCCACTATTGTTCTTTGGTGTTAACACTTTTCTACTAGAAATTTCACTGGTGAAGGGTATAAGATTTTGGTTTTAGAGAACAAACTTTGTCAGTTGCATGAGAGGCAATTGTCCAAGTCCGTCATTTCAGGTCTCTCCCTCCCAAGTCCCGGAGATGAATCTCCACATTAGCGCCGTAAACAGGAACTTGAAGAGAACCCTGTACAAAAGAGGGAGGGGTCCGCTGCAGAAGCAGCAGAAAAAGCTGAATCCTTGCCCACTTTCCAAGACCCCTGTCTCGATGGTCTTGTTGCTTCAGCCGAGCTCGTCCATCGCAGATGGTGCCCTTATAAGAGGAGACACACAGCTGGCTCTGAATCATTCTGTTATCTGCCATGTGAGGACATGACAACCATCCGCAAACTAGGAAGTAGGCCTTCACCAGAACTCAATCTTCTGCCACCTTGATCTTGGACTTTTCAGCCTCAAGAACTGTAAGACATCAAGTCCGTTGTTTAAGCCACTGAGTCTGCAGTGTTTTGTTACAGCAGTCCCAGCTGACCACAACACCTGATGATGAGCATTCTCTTTCCCTAGGCCTCACCTTCTAGAACTGAGTGGAAAGAATATACACACTGAAATCTAAAATTAAAGGCTTAAGTCCTCCAGCTATTATTTACTTCTAAATCATTTCTTCTTTCTCACCATCCACAAAATGATTATATCTTAGTAGATTATTGTGAAGAATAAAGAGACCTGTTTGATAAAGTGCTTAGCAAAGTGTTCAAAACATAAGACTTGCACCAAAAATGTGCATTAGCTTTTGAAGTTCCCCTCTGTTCTGCCAGTCCTCCAGGTTAATAACTTGCACTGGATCACATTCTGCTTCGTTTTATTTTTAACTCTAACCAAGCACATCTAATTATCAAGTTTAGATATTGAGAAAGAATGTATTTTTCTCAGATAGTGTCTTGAATAAATTATAGTTTTGAGGCTCAATGGAGGACTCCTACGGGGCCTAAGTTTAAGGGGACCACCTGAGAGTGGCTTATTTAGAACACTGATAAAAAAGCATTGAAAAGAGGTAATTATCCTGTGCCTTGGATCTGGTAAAAGGAAGAAAGCAATTACTTTGATAGGCAAGCTGCATGTTCATTTTTATATATGGTCTATCATATTTTTTCAATTTTACTTAAAAGAAGGTCTTTAGAGGCAGATTTTAAAATCTTCTATTTTGAAGTCTCTTCAACAAGTTGAAGTGGACCTGTAATTGGCTCTGATGCTTCATTTTCCCATTTAATATGAAACCTCTACATGAATAGCTTCTTTTTGCTTACAGTTTGTTCTTTTGGAGGCTATTTTAGGTGCTCACGTGTTTTTGTGGCAAAGTGTTTTAGGTGCTCAGTGTTTCTGTTATTGAATGCTAGATAGAACTCTTCTTATCTTAGTTAAGAACTCTAGGCAGTGGAAAGAAGTCTGGCTACTGGAAACAAGTAAATAACTTTTTGTTCATCTGAATCCTATGGTTGTACACAGTGAAATAAGCTGAGAAATCTTATAAACACAACCTTTCAGCCACTATTGGAAACTCGAGCTGATGACTAAGAACTGATCACTAAGTTCTATGAATTACTTGCCCACACTACTACTCTGTTCAGCTATCTCCTTTTGGCACATTACTCTCTATTCTTCAGTATTTCCAAGGGGATACCTAAAGAGAACCCAAACTCACAGTAATGTCTGCTGACTAACAGTGCTTGGCAATAGATTGTTGTGAGGACAAAGTGAAATTTGCAGACTAATAGTGTATTTCATGTTCTCTTCTATTTATTCCAATTCATTCAATTGACTAGTTAAAAATTGTGGTGATTTATTTGTAAATTTATGATTGAATTTTTGAGTTGTAATTACATATGCAAAAAATCTTAGGACCAATGTTGTAACCTATATATTTATCCAATAGTCTTGTCTGAAAGGCAACAATCAACAGACAGTATGAGGTAGGCTTCTCAGTTATCCTTCTCCTCCAGAACAAGATATGTTGGAGTCCCACCCCCAGCACCTCAGAAAGTAATATTATTTGAATATAGAGTCTTTATAAATTTAGTTTGGCTAGTGAGGTCATTAGAAAGGGCCCTTATCTAATATGACTGATATCTTTTAAAAAATTTTCTATTGGTGCATTGTAGTCATACATCTTAATGGAGTACAAGATGGTAGAGCCATACATGCACAGGTCACTCAATTAGTCCTTACCCATTTCCCACCCTATTCCCTCCTCCCTCCTTGTCATGTTTGACTTAGTGATTGACTTTAATATGTTTGTGCATGTACATTAGGGAATTTCCCTCTTCCCCCCTCCAATCCCTCTCATTTAGGTCACCTTATTTGCTTATCTACAATTTCTCCTTCTTCGTCTAGAGTTCCTCCTATGATCTATTTTCTCCCTAGCTTCTGCATATTAGGAAGAACATCTGATTTCTTAACTTTTTGTGACCAGCCTTCATAACCCTCCTAAGGAATCAACTCTGCTGACACTTTGATCTTAGACTTCCAGCCTCCAGAACTGTTGACAAGAACTTGCTGTTGAGCCCTCTGCTTTCTGGTTTTTTTAAAGAAGTCCTAGAAAACTAATACATATGCTTACACATTACTATTTTTTATCTTTAGATATCATAGCTTACTGATACTAACCATAACACTCTAAATGTTTATTACAAGAGTAATTTCATTGAAAACATTAATTCCAAGACATTATTATTGCCCATAGAGCTTATTTTCCTGTTTAAAAAGGGTGATTATTCTGCCAGCATCTGTATCTGTCCTCTCTCACAGCATACTGTATGATATCAACCTATTTAAGCATCTTTCTATTATGGTTCTTCAGACCCATGAGATGTGAAAGAGATCAGGTTCTCAATTTCAAATTTTTTCCTGATTTTTGGATGAGACTGCACGTATGTTAGATTAAATGTCTGATTTCTGACTCTTCCTGAGACATGATTCCACCAAATACCTGCCACACTTTGGCTTTTGTTTCCCATAAGTTTTCTGATTCCTGACTCACCCTCCAGTGTTTTTTTTTTTTTTTTTAAGACCCATCTTTTAATTCTTGAATTCTAAGCCCTGCCTATTTTTTCTTTTCTGTGTTGTCTGACAACAGTCTGCCTTCCTGGCCTTGCCTTTCTCTCTTATGATTCTTTCTTTACATCCAGATTCAATGACACTGGCCTCAGTCTTACTCTGGGGCATTTCCTCCTCTTTACTAGACATTTGAATTATCCCCCAAACTCTGAAGTTTGGTGAGCAGAGATCAGTAATAAGGACTCATCATGCCTTATGAAAAAGATGAGAACATCCAGTGAGATCAAAGAAAGACAACTGAAGCATTAGACACTGCTGCTGCTAGCCTGCCCTGCTCCCAGAAAGTAGACTTTTAACTCCTTCAGGGAATGAGCAAGTTCAACTCATCTTAATGAAGGTATGCCTGAATTAAGAAATGAATCATAAATAAGTAAATATGAACAATCAAGAGGAAATATGGATGCAACTGTAGCATCTTGTGCTTATGTAATTTTCCTTTAAGGCATCTAAAAGGATTAGAGGATAGGTCAAGATGAGTAAGAAAGCAAAAAGAAGAGGGATAGGCAGAAGAAGGCGGCAGCTTTCTGGGTATTGAACATGGTTAAATTAACAGAAAGACTTTGCAGTATATAGACTAAAAGAATGTGCACTGAAGTTTCTAGGAGAGATTTGAATTTTGCCTCTGCTGCTTATTAGTTGTGCTATATTAGAAAAATTACTAAGTCCCTTCCAAAGTTCCAGTTTCTCAACCTGAAATATAATTAAAATTATTGAATTCATAAACTATTCTGAGGATTAAATAAGAATGCATAACATTAACATAGTGTCTGATACACAATAAAAATTTCACAAAATATTAGTCAAGTGTGTCACTTTTCACAGGAACAAACATTGATAGTGATTCTTCTTTTTAAAAGACTACATTTAAAGCTCAAACTAGGCGAATTTCTTTATAACAAAAAAAAAACGAAAATGATTTAGCAATTCAAAAACTTTTGGTGGAAGGAATTAACAATCTTTATTGATTGCAACAGGAAGAAAGGAGAGGACAGTTTCTCATTCCTTCTCCTGCAGTGGTGTCTACAACTGTCATCATCCTCTGAAGATTAGTAAATATTTTTAGGGATCTTCTAGTACTAGGCCAAATCTAAGAATGTTGAGTGAAACTGTCTAGGATAAATACGGGTTCACAGCAGAGTTAACAGTGGAGTAAGACAATCCACAATGAGGGGTGCTTTTATACTGTTAGAAGTTTTTAGGTATATTTATTAAGAAACATTTAATTTTTCCATTTTATCTCCATTCTCTCTGCTAATTCCAACCTTGTTTCCATCATCCCAATGGTGGGGGTGAGGGTTGAGGTGAAACTATAGTGTCTATTTTTGCCTCTGAGGTTTAGCTATCTCCCTCTTTTCTGGTATGAGTGCCTGGTATTTCTTTTTCTTGTCCTGTTGCATTGGCAAGAATTTCCAGACTAGGATAGATTAAAAAAAGGAAAGCAAACATCCTTCCTAGTGTTAGGAAGAAAGCATCTACTTTCTTACCATTAAATCTAATGTAATTTGTAGGGTTTTTGTATTACTTTATATCAAGTAAGAAAAGTTCCTTCTCTATTTCAAGTGTGCTGAGAATTTTATCATGAAAACTAGATGTTAGATCTTATCAAATACATTTTAAATGTCAATTAATATGACCTTCTGATTTTTCTTCTTTTTAGTCTTGCAATTGATTTTCAAATGTTGAACTGGTCTTGTATAGAGGAAATAAACACCATTTTGTCATGATATACAATTTCTTTTATATATTGCTGAATATGATATGAAACATTTTATTGAATATTTTTGTATTTAAGTTAATAAATAATATTGGTATGTAGCTTTTGTTTTTACATATGTTATCTTTGGTTTTGGTACCAGGGATAATAAGTTCCTTTAAAATGTGGATTCTACTTCCAAAAAATAGTAAGTAGGTAAGAGAAAAGATAAGAGCTACCTTTAGTCATTTGCCTATGGTCTTCAGAGATCCAGCTGAACCTCACAGTTTATCATATGTACTCACATTGGAAGGCAATTCCATGGTTAATTGGCACTCAAAATGTCCCTCAAAAGTCTCACTTCCTTTTACCTAAGGTACACATCACTGCATTTTTCATCACTAAGAGTACTACAGTGTTCTCTTTCTCATTATACTATCAGTGGTGACCTCATGTGCCTTATATATGTAGGCTCTCTGTGGTCCCTTATTGGCTGGCTGCTTTCTCTGTTGCTCAGTTCTGAATGACTCCATTCAACTATAATTCAAGCATGAAATACTCTAATTTGTCTTTTCTTCCAACCTGGGTTGTCTGGTTCTATTAGACTGAGCCATAGAAAATGGTGAATATTCAATGTTGTAGATTAAAAGTCAATTTTAATCTATAGATAATGGTAATTTAATGTTTCAAGCTAATACAGAATTAAAAGACCCACCCATATGAATGCTCTCTCCAACAAATAAAATTATGGATATGAAGATGTTCTTACAGACTCTAACCATAACCTACTCTATTTTTCCATGAATGGATCTTGTAAACCAGCTGACCTTATGTCATGCATATTGTTCATCATAAAGAAGAGTAGTACAGTACATAAGGCCTTTGTTAACTCTAACATGTGTGACTTTAATAAGTACAGTAATTGAGGATTAAACTAAAAGGCAATGGATTCCCCCAGTCAATTCTTTCAGGTGTATAACACAGTGGAAATCAATTACAGTCAGTGTGTGGTGTTTCTAAGGTACTAATTCCAGTAACCCTGTAGATACCCAAATCCAAGTCTGATATAAAATGGTGTAATATTTATACGTAACCTATGCATATTCTTCTGGATACCTTAAATAATCTTTAGAATACTTAACAATAACTAATGCAATAGTAATGCTATGTAAATACTTATCATTTCTCTATGGTTTAGGGAATAATGAGAAGAAATAGAAGTCTACACATTAGAATAATTTTTCCCAAATATTTATGATCTGTGATTGGTTGAATCTGAGGACACAGAATATGTGAATATGAAGAGATACTGTACATCTTACCACTCCTACCACTCTTGTCAAATTAATCATTATCTCTTTCTGACAAAATCCCTTTAACTGAACTTCTAAAGTACAGCTTTGTTCTTACAGATCTGGCCCATACTTCTCTCTGCCATTTTATCTCTAATTCAGTTTGCCTTTCCAGCTGTACTTGTTCTACTGGCCCCTTTCACATTCCTCAAATTGATAACTTTCTCAGTACTGCTGTCGCCGTGATGAAAAATGGCACCACAAGAGCTGAGAGGGTGGGCTCACTTTTGCTGTTTATGCAACCCACCAAATGGAGCTTTTCTATAAGGCAACTTGCATTTTCTTTCCAACTCTCTGGAAAGATACTATTCTTCCACATAGTTACATGAGGACATTCTTCCTCACCTTAATTAAAATGCTATGCCTTGACATTAAAAAAAATCAGCATATGCCATTATATTTATTTCTTGTTTCTTTCCCACTATCTTGTAAGCTCCATGAAAACAAGGACACTTTTATCCCAGGACTTCATCACTAATGCTCAATGTGTAGCACACAGTAAATGCTGCAGGTATACTTACTAAGTTAACGAGTGCCTTCCTACATGTCATCAAGCTCATGCACAAATTATCCCCAGTGCTGTAAAATGTCTCCAACAACTCAAACCTTAGTAGTCCTTTGAATTTCTGTGACAACTCATTATCTTTCATATTTACTTGGCACTAACTAAGATATTCTATAATGTTAATTATAACTAATTTCAATCCAAGATATGAAATATCTGAAAGGGGTGATGATGTTTATTACTCTGGGAAGACTGAACTATACATACATTTCATTGACACATGAAATTCTGGCAGAAGCTCCATAATTATAAATGCATCTAGAAGAAGGATCTACAAATTCTGGTATTACTGAAGTCCAATCACATTTGACAGCATAGGGAAAATCTTTTGTTATTCTAGGAGGCTCTTCAACACCTATGATATCAAGAGGTCAAATTAAATTCACTATACAATACAATAGTATAGCCAAATAAAATAGGAAAAGATGTGAAACTGTTTTAGAATAGACATTAGAATTAAAAGCAGTACCTCCTATTCATAAAACAAAGAAATATGAAGCCTTTCTAGACAGATTTGAAGATGAGGTAAGGCTACGATGCAAATGCTGACTTAGCCAGTTGCAAAAATGCTTCAGCCTGGAGCAAAGAAAGTGCATCTTGGGAAAGTCTTAAGGAGACTTACAACTTTCTGCAGCAAGAGACAAGCTTTTTCATGCAAGTGGGAATAGGGAAGGAAAGTAGGTAGATGGAAAGAGATCATAGATCAGAATTATATATTTATTTATTGGTTTACAACAAGAGATGACATTCTTGAAATCTGATTTACTTTACTAAAGTCCTGTAAAATACTTTAAACATCAAAATATTCAAAAACTATATCTTCCTAGAAAATAGTAAGGGTGATAGGTTATATTGGAGAGGACCTCTCCTCAAATACAAGGGTCCATGAAATATAGAATATTCTTTCATAGGTCTGAACTTGCTGGCTTAATTTAAAAATTAAGTCATGATTATTTCCATCTGAGGAAGCTCCCACAATTAAGTCCTCAGCAATCTCTGAAGAAGGGAATCTCTTTCTTGTGCTTACTACAGAAATTTAAGGTTAAATTTAATAGGTGTGCAGGACTGACTACAATGTACCAGGTCTGTCAGAGCCCATAGCCCTTCGAAGCCTGTTTCCCACTGTTTTGAGAAGCAGTCTCTTTGCTCAAGGATGTAATTCTCTAGGAACACAAGTCAACCCTCTTTACAATCCTTTTGGTAATTTACCTCTATGGCTCACTCGTTTTGTTCATTTTCTTTTTGTTTCATTCCCACTTCGTGTGGACAGCTAAGTCTGAATTGGTCCATACATTTATCTAAAACATCAGGGAAGCTAGCATCTCTATTTAAGATTTGTCAAAATGTTTGTGGCAGTGACAACAAACAATACATATTTAGTTCTAAAATCGCTCATCAGTTGTAAACTGTGCATTTAAGAATTTATTAAATCCAAGTGTTACTCAGCCAAACAAATATTGACATGATGTATCATCACAATATGCTCTCAATAACAGCTTTTACATTGCTAACGAGTTTTGCCAGAAAATCGGAGATCTATGCCAAAAACTGCCTCTCTGCATTTGTCTGCCAACCTTGGCCAGTGTTTTGCATCCAGTGACAAAATTACAACTCTCTTTATAGGAAAGCAAATAATTGGCCATAAACCTACTTTTCAAATGTTCATAATTCCCTTTGTTATATAAATAAATATGCTTGCTAAAAGGGAGTCAGTAAGTACAAATGTTTATGTAGATTAAAATTTTCAAACACATAAAGATTATAATAATGTTCAATTGCAATCTATAAAGCCCCTCCAGATGTGGTCATTTTCATTGTGGGGAAGTATTTATGATTCTAGAAAAATGATGGCAAATACGATTGACAGCTGTATAATCATACTAACCTTGGAGTCAATCTCATTGTAACCTTGGACATATTAACCAAGGTCTCAGCTTCCTTAATAACAGTAAAGTGAAGAAATAAACACCATCATTTAGTGAGCTGAATAAGATAATGCACAGAAAGTGCCTATCTAGTTCATAAGAAAGGATGTTCCACCTCTTCAAGTCCTGGGTGATTTTGCTGGTTTTGAAATTCATCAATTCCAGAGATCTCAAGAAGGGAAACTAGTTCTCAATCATATTTTATCTCCAGTATTTAATATCACACATATATTTTTTTTAAAAATGGGAGGATATTTTGACACTTTAAAAAGTCATAACTTAAGCTGGGCATGGTGGTGCATGCTTGCGCATTCAGGAGGCTGAGACAGGAGGATCACGGTTTGAGGACAGCCTTTGCTACTTAGTGAGGCCCTTTGCAAGTGAGACCCTGTTTCAAAATAAAGAATAAAAAATAGGGCTGGGGGTGTAGTATGGAGGTAGAATGTCCCTGGGTTCCATCTCCAGTACCTCAAAAAAAAAAAAAATCAAAATAAATAAAAAAATAAAAAGGGCTGGGAGTATAGCTTGGAGGTAGAATGCCCCTGGCTCCAACCCCAGTACCACACACACACAAAAAGAAGTCATTACTTTACTCTTACTTTTTATACTTTTAGTGGCACATTATAGTCTCACATCACAATGCATTTCATAATGATAGGAACACACACACAGCACTTGGTGGGCTTTCCTCGGCTCCTTCCTCTCTCCCTCCTTCTCCAAACAAGATACTGAGACTGGCATTGGTATTTTCATATATGTACTTAATGTCAATGGAAATGTTTCCTTAATTCTACACACACACACACACACACACACACACATTTCTCCATTATATAAAGTACATCTGGTATCAGAATTATTTCCTAGCTTTTGCACATAAGAGAAAACATAAACATGACTCTTCACTTTCTGTGACTAGCTAATCTCACTTAGCATGTTTGTTTTCCAAGTCAATCCATTTTCCTGCAAAGGACATAATTTTGCTCTTTATTGCTGGGTATAATTCCATTGTATGTATAACCTATTTTTTTTTAAATCCATTCATCTGTTGATGAGTTGGATCCATAATTTGGCTAGTATAAATTGTTCTGCTATAAACATGGATATTCATGTACTGCTATAATACTCTGATTTCAGTCCCTTTGGAAAGATACCCCCAGGAATGGTTTTGCTGGATCACATGGTGGACTGATTACCAGTTTTCTGAAGAATTTCCACACTGATCTCCATAGTGGCTAGATTAATTTGTAATTCCACTAACATAGAGAAGTCATATTTCCTTACATCTTTGCTGGTATTTACTGTTGTTTGACTTCTCGATGATTGCCTTCTGTGAGTAAATTCCTCCCTCAAAAAATAGTGAGAAGCCGAGCGTGGTGGCGCCCGCTTGTAATCTCTGCGCTTGGGAGGCAGATACAGGAGGATCGCGCAGGTTCTAAGCCACCCGCGGGTGCTGGCTTAGGAGACCCTGTTTCCAAATAAAAAAATGTAAAAATAGGTCTGAGAGTGCAGCCCGGAGGTAGAAGGGCTTCCAGGAACCCCAGTACCACCACAAAAAAAAAAAAAACCAAAAAAAACAAAAAAAAAATTGTGAGAAATATGGATATACCTGTTAACAAAATATTCTGGCTAAAGAAGTTACTATATATTAAATACAGAATCCATTCCTTCTTCTACGTAGTCTTTTACACTTCATCTTAGCCAAAAGGCCAAGGAAATATTCTATGTAGTTTTTTAATTAAGGAATATTTATTCCTTATTTTGGACAAGGAAATTTTGAAACCCAGTGAGGTAAGTATGCACCAGTAAAAATATATTAAAAATAAAAGATTAAAAATGAAAAAAAACCATAAAATATAGTTTGGAAACAAATAAACCTATATTTAATAATTGCTAAGATAAGGAAATATATAAAGTGCAATGATTGTTTACACAGTTAAATTTCTAATTCTGCTTGAACGAGGTGAAGAAAGGCTCAATGGCCTTTTTTTTTTTTTTGGTAGGACTGGGGATGGAACCCAGGGGCATTCAACCGCTGAGCTATACCCCCTGCCCTATGTTTTATTCTTTATTTTGAAATAGGGTCTCACTAAGTTGCGGAGGGCCTCAGTAGCCATGGCAGTCCACGAACCTCGATCCTCCAGTCTCAGCCTCCCAAATGCTGGGATTACAAGCGTGTGCCATAACCCCCGGCAGCCCAATGGCCTTTGAAAAACGAGTCCCAGGTTTTCTAGGCACACAAATGGGAAAGTAAAGGCATTGAAGTATAAGAACATGGCGTATCAAGAAGGAAACTAAGAGTTTAAACAAATACCATTTCTTGAAGGGCCTCATGTGTTAAGTATAAATTTTTATTCAGTACAACTTTTGACTAATGGAATTACATGATCACATTTTCACAAAAAAGCACATTATAGCAAATATGAAACAGCTAATGGAGACTGTAGCTTTTGTAATAATAGCATATGCAATGATATATATGTAGATATGACAGTGGCTTGGACAGTGGGGATGGTTGAGAATCAATAAATGTTATGATTGGCTTGATATAGGAAGTCTGAGTAACAAATATCTGGCATAGAAAGTTTTGAGGATGTGGATAACATATTAGATTGAGTCTTTTGAGAATATTTAATTCAATTAATGGTTTATTGCAGGTCTGGGGATGGAACCTGGGGGCATTCAACCTCTGAGCTACACCCCCTGCCCATTTTTTTATGTTGAAACAGGTTCTCACTGAGTTGCAGAGGACCTAAGTAGCTAAGGCTGTCTGCGAACCGAATCACAATCCTCTGGTCTCAGCCTTCCAAATGCTGGGATTACAAGTGTGCGCCACCATGCCGGGCTTCAATTAATGGCTTAAATGGCTTGGTTTAAATGATGTACTCATCCCCAATTCAAACCAAAAGAGGTTTAATATAAAATGAACAGCGATTTGGTTGGAAGAGCTATTACAGAACTAATCTTGCAGTTGACTCTGCAAGATAACCTAAGATAAGAAAAATATTTGCTGGGTGAGGTGGTTCACACCTGTTATTCCATCCCAGTACTTGTGAGGCTGACACGAGAGAATCAGTTTTGAGATTAGCCGCAGCAATGTGAGACTTACCAGCAACCTAGTGGGATCCTGTTTCAAATAAAGCTATAAAAAGGGTTGAGGTATAGATTGGAGGTAAAATGTCCCTGGATTCAATCCCCAATACTCCCCCAATGCAGAGATAACAATCAAAAATGATCTGATAGGGCTGATGAACATAGAGCAAAATAGTTCTATCCCCCATGAAGCCAAACATGGAGTGGCACCAGTATCATAAATAGGTTTATCTTTAGTGTTTTAGAATTTTATATTTACCCCATCAAACTTAAACCATGTATTAAAATATAATGCCATTATCATCACACACATTTACAACTCTGAAGTGAAATTTAGGCCTTACATTAAAAAAAATCTTTATATTTGTAATTCAATATAGGTCTAATATATTGCAGAAAGTAGATACAAATGAATATTACCCCCCTCCCAGTATAAAGTGTAGAGTTCTAAGGCCAAAACATGGGCTTAAATATCAAATCTCAGCTGGCCATGGTGGCACATACCTGTACTCTCAGTAATTAGGAGGCAGAGACAGGAAAAACACAGGTTTGAGGCTAGCTTCTGCAATTTAGCAAGGCCCTTAGCAATTTGGAGAGACCCTGTTTTAAAATAAATAAAAAATAGAACAACGTTGTAGGTGTAGCTCACAGGTAGAATGCCCCTGGGTTCAATCCTTTGCACTAAAACAATAAATAAAATTATCAACATGCAACATTTTTTAAAAGCGTAATTTTCTTCCATAGAATGGGGATGTTTTAGCATAGGTGTAAAGAATGAGATATGTGAAATTATTCATTTAAGTATCTGACACAGAGATGCCCAACAGTTTTTTCTTTAATGAACTTTATACATAAATACTTTGTACTGCAGTTTTATAAATGGCCTTGGGAACATTAATTATCAGTTAACATAAAATCACTTCACTGAAGTATATAGGTGCTTTCAATTTATAATTATGTTAATTTAAGTGGTAGGGGAGGTTAAATATGACTGAGTTTACTCCCAATTGACTTTTTAAAATAGCTAAAAAATAGACTGAAAAACCTTAAAGGAGGCTTACCTATCAGTAATGCTGTATTTCACCATTTTGTCAAGTTACAACAGAATCAAACAGCAGAAACTACGCTGTCAAAGATTCTAGAACATACTCTAATTCCTTTGATCCTTTAGATCTCATTTTGTTCTACAAAAAAAAAAAAAAGTGGCTTCTTTCATCCTTTAACCACCTGCATGACAGAATCACAAAGACTGCTTTTTTTTTGCAGAGGTTACTTTACAATATCCCAGATTTTATTAATTAGAATGTGAGGGGTGACTTCCAGGAATTCTAGTCAGTAACTATAACACCTTCTTCTGAGCTTTATTTTTCTCCTTTGTTAAATGGATCGGCTTTTAGAAGTATATATTTATGCTTATGATTTAAGGTCTTTAACCATCTTTTCCTTTTATAAATAACACTCTTAATATAAACTGGTGACAACAGGTATGCTGCTTAAGAGCTCTAGTTAAACAAAAGTAGACAATATAGTTTACAGTATAACAAAATGTATTTTCATAAGATATCAGCTATGGAGTAGTAATACGTTTAATCACAGTACTTAAAAATATTGTGCACAAGGAGCTTACAGATCACATTTAGTAACAAAATGTCTAGTGTTTAACAAAATGTTTTTAAGAACTACAATCTAATTTTTAGAACCAAAAAATAAAAGTGTTAAATCACTGTATGGTACATGACACCATAAACTTATTGATGCAAATAGAAGGTAGATTTTTGTGAAAGAAGCAGAATGAGAGAAAATTCATACTAAGAAAAAATTCAGTGGCTATTGTAAATTTCTGGCTAATATGCCTACTTTGATATAGAACAGGGTCTTTAGGCATTTATTTTAATAAAATAAAAACATTTGAAATATTGTATTTTCTATTTCAGCAATTTTTTTGAGAATTTGGAATCCTGTTCATTCATCATATTTGTAAATATCTAGTAATTTCTTCAACTACTAGTGTCACCCTTACAATGCTGGTTCTGTTGCATTTTCTTAGTTTTTCTCCAATGAACCCAGGGCCAATTACAAAAAAGACACTAAAACATGCAAAGATAAAAATTGGTCTTGGACTTTATCCATGAAAAATACACAAGTATTTACTGAAAGGCTACATTTCTAGCTCTAGAAAGAAGCTGACAGACAACTCCCAGGTCCAGAGAGTTCACTGGTTAAATTACAGAAGGCCAAGCACTGATTCTGAATCACTTCATGCCTTGACTTCATCTTTCAAGATGTGCAGACAGTGATTTCCTCTGTACGGTCAAGTAAAGTCTTTCAACATGCACATCACCTTTGGATTGTCACATGGGGTATCTTGAAATCTGTATGCTGACAAGGCAGACACTGCTTTCTCTAATGACCTTCTGCTACTTACTACTATTGTCAAGTATTTTACTTTCCCTTTCAGATTTCTTTCCGTGATACTTTGTGGCTGTTTGTTTCTCTTCACTGTAGCTTTCCTCCTCGCCAGGCCTGGACATTCAAACTTTCCCATCTTCCCTTTCCTGGCTTTTACCCACTTATGTGATGAGTGTTAGCACTTTCTTAAAAGTTGAATCTTCAATGAGGGTGATTCATCAGCGTTTCCAACCAGTTTGTCTTTAAACTTTGCTGTAATCCTCAAATACTCATGGTAACAATATTCTCCTTCTGAAAGCCATTCAGAAACATAATCCTCAAAAAGATAATGGCTTCTCGAGCATATCTAACTTAAAAGTTGTTTTGAAAGAGACTGATAAAGGAATGCATAAGCCAGCAAGGACATTCCTACTGTACTGTCAATTTCTACCATTACAAATGCTGGATTCTGTAAGATCACTGTTATAACTGTTTGTTGTGGGACATAGAATTTATACACATAATGGTTAGGTCAAAGAAATTCCATTTTCAGTCCTTTGATATTAAATTAAAATTCATGATATGAAGTTTGAAAGTTAAAGCCTAAATGATATAGTCAATATAGTAAACTATTAACCAGTGTGTCTATCATCATCATAAATTATATATTTAAGAGTCAAATTATTCATGAGTGTAGATCAGATGCTATCAAGCAAACTGCCATCTATAATCCATAATCATTTTATATTTTAACTTAAAGATAAGTATGTAAGATTCAGTAAATTTTAATTTTCCAAATGTTCTCAGCAATTATCAGAATCATCCTCCAGGTAAAAAACAGTTGGATAATCCACTTTTCACAAATGAACTCTCTACTTATGTTGTGAGGTAGCAATCAGATCAACAACTGTGACCTTCAGGGGGTTGTACCTCCATGCACAAGCATTCCCTCTTCACATGAAGGGTATGAACAACAAAGGACAGAGAGTCCGCCTTTCACCACTGTATCGACTCTTGGTGTTTCCATAGTATGTTAAATGCCTGATTTAAATTTTACAATAACAACAAATACCAATATTTATTTGGAAAAGTAACTGTATGTTCCGAGTAGCAGATATTAGCAACATCCAACGCGATCTCTAGGAATAATTCGCAGTTCTGAACCATGCTTTAAAAAAACATTTCCTACACAAACAAACAAAACAAAAAGTTAGGTATCTAAAAAATTATTTTCCAACAATTATTGCATGTGATAAGCAATGCAGTAAAAGTAAAGTAGGTACAAAAGCTCCAGCATCATCACAACACAAATCTGTGCATTTTAAGTCTTATTCTTATTCTCCTACAACTTTGCAGTCCAACAAATGCCTATTAAGATAATCAACAAATAACAATATGAATTATTTATGAATAGATTTAAGACACAATAACATATGTAAAAACTAGAAAAGTAATACGCCTAAATTATCACAAGTGAAAAAAATTTAGATACCCTAACCTAAAGTGAATCAACTGTCAGCTGATATTTTCTTCATGCTCAGTTATATACAACTCAATATTATATGGAAATATAATATATATATGGAAAATATAATATATATATGGAAAAGAAATATTAACAGGTAACATGTTAGAATAAACAATAATTCAAATTAATGCACACTTTCAAAAAATTCTAGAAGACAGTCTTTATTTCCTAAGTTTTTAAAAAATTTAATAAAATGATATACTTAAACTCATCGATTTAAATGACAAAAAATATGCAATTTTAAATCATTCTTCATTTTTCTATAGGGTTAAATTTGATCAATGGTCTATGAGGACGATACAATTTTGTTATAATACAAAAATCCCTAGAAGCCAGGAGTGGTGGTGCACACTTGTAATCCCAGCATTTGGGAGGCTAAGATCAGAGGATCGTGGTTCATGGACATCCTCAGCTGCTTAGTGAGGCCCTCTGCAACTTAGTGAGACCCTGTTTCAAAATAAAGAATAAAAAAAAAAAAAAAAAAAAGAAATAGGGCAGGGGGTATGGCTTGGAGGTTTAATGCCCTTGGTTTCCATCTGCAGACCCGGAAAAAAAAAAGAAAAAAAAAAAAAAAAACCCAAAACCCAGAATACAATAGAATAGTTTAAGAGTTAACTATTACTTAAGAATGAGGTTGTTATATTAAACCATATGTAGTTTCAAAATATAATTAGACTAAGAGTCTTAAAGGACATATTTCAAATATATAAAACTTGCTGGGTGTGGTGGCACATGCTTATAATACCCACGCTTGGGAGTCAGAGACAGGAGGATTGCACAGGTTCAAAGCCAGTCATGCTGGCTTAAGAGACCCTGTTTCCAAATAAAATAGTATAAAAATAGGTCTGGGAGTGTAGCCCGGAGGTAGAAGGGTTTCCAGGAACCCAGGTACCACAAAAAAAAAAAAAAAAAAAAACTATATTTTTAAAGTTTAAGGCTATTTTAATAATGTATAAGACTACTTTTGTCCTGCCTACTGTTTAGGAGATCAAAATATCACTCTGAATTATGTTAACAGTATGAACTCAGCCTATTGAAATAAAAATTAATGTAATTCTTTAGAATAATAATAACATCTAGCATTTACTGAATGCTATCCACAGATCATGCCCTTTACCTGCCCAAACTCACAACTACCTTAAGAGGTCAAAATAATTATTTTCATGAAAAAACAATCTTACCCTCAGATTTCATGTTAGTGTTAGGCCTTCCTGTCTCAGCCTCCCAAGTACCTGGATTACAAGAGTGCATGCTTGGCCCAATTTAACTAAAGACTTCTAATGCTTAAGCTGCTATTAGATCTCCTAATAGCCAAAAGCCATACATAATTTATATGCATTATGAAACAAATTATCACTCAGATGCATTACAAAGACATAATCTCTAGACAACTACATCCCCTTTAACATCCTAAAACTAATGTAATATATTAAATATTCAGTATAAATCAACATGTATAGCTTCATCCAATCTTCATTAGTTTTCAGATACTCACCAGCAGTTTGTGCAGGATTTATTCCTATTCCATCTAGAAAATAAGATATAAAATCATGAAAGTTATTTCTATAGCAAAAATGACTAATGAGAGATTTGCTAAAATAGTGCTGCTATGTGTCAGACACAGGCCAAGGGCTTAAGTCTCAAAACATGAGTGACAATCTCTCAGGTAACTTTATTTATTGAAATCTACTATTATTGTGCATTCATACACATTGCTGGACTAGTCAATAATATTTTTTGATTCAATGATTCTAATAAGATCTACGAAAAATACTTTCAAATTTTATTTTGCTGCTTATTGTTTATTACTTTTTTCGAGAAGCTACTCTTATTATGCCAATAATTATTTGCATGATGCTTTGAAGCATAAAGTCTTAAGGATGGAAGAGCCCCCAAAGTCCTTTAGTTTAAATTTCACCAACACTTTCAAAATATTTTCCGAAGACTTACTCATTTGTGAACCTAAAACTTTCCAAACCAGGCCAGGTTTTTTTTTTTTTTTTTTTCTTTATTTTTTTTATTTATTTTTTTTTTAATTTTATTTTATTTTATTTTTTTTTAACAATTTTTTTTATTGAACATAAATAGTATACATTTACACTATATTTGGTGCCCTCTCCCCCCGCCCCCGTTTTCTCCCCCCCCCACCAATGGTTGGCCAGGTTAACCATGTCTTATTCATAATTTTACACATGTTCAGGTGAAGATGCTCCTTAATCAAGATCGGCCTTTCTCCTCTCCTATCTTTCCATTAAAACTTAGCTAGTATTTCCCCTCTAATATCTGGGGTCCTACTGGTATCCTTTGTGTTTTCTAGTTTGGGCATATTAGAGGAAACATGTGTATCTTCTCCTTCTGTGCTTGGCTGATCTCACTTAACATGATGCTTTCCAGGGCTTTCCATCTTCTTGCAAATGATAAAATTTTGTTCTTCTTTATGGCTGAATAGAATTCCATTGTGTGTATTTCCCACAGTTTTGCTATCCATTCATCTGTTGATGGTGATCTGGGTTGGATCCATATTTTGGCTATTACAAATTGTGCTGCTATGAACATAGGTATGCATATGTTGCTGTATTTCTCTGAATTCAACCCTTTTGGAAAGATACCCAGGAGTGGTATAGCTGGATCATATGGTGGATCTATTCCCACCTTTCTTAGGAATCTCCACACAGATCTCCATAGTGGCTGAACTAGTTTGCACTCCCACCAACAGTGTAAAAGAGTTCCTCTTTCCCCACATCCTCGCCAGCATTTGTTGTTGTTTGATTTCTTTATGCTTGCTACTCTCACTGGGGTTAGATGGAATCTCAGTGTAGTTTTGATTTGCATCTCCCTGATGCCAGGCCAGGTTTTTATAAATAGAAACATTTCAATGTGACAACATGCAGAATATTTCAGAGTGAGAAATTTGTCATACCTTACATACCAAACTACAACTTAAGCCGCCTTCTTAGTTTATCCTAACTAGACATGGACTACTTACTAGAAAAGATTTATAGTATTTTGAATACCTGAAAAATAGCTAAGCTCTCCTTGAAAGCTTTATTTCTCATCTTATTATTTCATTGTTTTCTTATAAAATGAGTTCCATTATACTTAACTACTTTTGCGTATTCACAGATTTTTAATTGTATAGCTAGCCGAATAAAATACTGTAAGTCTCTAAGAACCAAATTTCTATCAGAAAAGGAAAAGCAAAGTATAGTAAATGCACATTCCTGTCAAACTTTCTATATTCTATAGCATTTTGATATTTATATAAAAAACACACCAAAATTAAAATAAAAAAACTTGCTAAACAAAAAAAAAAAAGCTAGTTTCAGTAGTAACCTGAAAGTGAAAAGAACAACATATATAAAAAAGTGCCATATAGCAGGGCATGGTGGTGCACGTTTGTAATCCCCATGCTTGGGAGGTGGAGACAGGAGGATGGCGCAGGTTCGAAGCCAACCGCGCTGGCTTAAGAGACCCTG
This sequence comes from Muscardinus avellanarius, assembly GCF_963383645.1. Taxonomy (NCBI): domain Eukaryota; kingdom Metazoa; phylum Chordata; class Mammalia; order Rodentia; family Gliridae; genus Muscardinus; species Muscardinus avellanarius. The sequence continues at coordinate 136,113,951 of NC_137787.1, read as the reverse complement.
TTTCCAAATAAAAAAGGATAAAAATAGGTCTGGGAGGGTAGCCCAGAGGTAGAAGGGCTTCCAGGAACCCCAGTACCATCAAAAAAAAAAAAAAAAAAAAAAAAGTGCCATATATACCAAAAGCACAAAGAAACTGAATAAATAGAGCTAATTATAAGCAATAACCCTAATTCAGTGTTTACCAATAAGTATATCACTTATGTGAATATATTTTTTGGACTCTTTAAATTTAAGTCAGTTTTAATTAATTTGATTCCTTTTAAGCAATGTCTATAGCTCTGAGGTAATAAATGGTATAAAATGAAATCTTACCATTGGTGATAATTGCACTTGTTGCTGCTGGAACTTTAAACTAAAATGAAAAAAAAAAATATCAACATATATATAACTATAAAAGGTCAATAACCAGGATGGAATACATATCATCAATATCAGTTCTATAATTCTAAAATGTGATCTTTTAGAATAAGTGATATCAAAGCAAGTACTATAATTTGCTTTATCCATACTCTAAATAATATATTATACCAGTGACTGTAAAATGGTCTTTATGTGCTACATATACAAAAAAAAAATATTGCCAATCTATGGCCCAGGCAATGTGTAATTCTTTTAGACTTAAACATATTACCTTTACCATATATAACTTGTCTGTATAACTAAGAACATAAACATAAATTGGTGAAAACCAAGACTTATATTACTTCTTCAAATTCTCAAGTAACTTGCTGACTTACATCTCATGGACTTTCAATATTCCAATTATTTCACTAAGAAATAAAAACCAAGTTCTGTTAGGTACAGGTGATGTTAACCAGACAATTATGTGACTGCAAGAAGGCTGACAGTGATAGTACAACTTCTCTTATTTTAGAGATGTTATAAAAAGATGTGCTGTTTGAATCAATGAAATGAGGCATGGAACTTATTGGAAGGTAAGGCAGCCTCAACTTAATGCTCTAGAGACCTGTAGCCAACAAAGTCTATTCAAGGTTTCATAGTTTATTTATTTTATTCAACAAATATTTACTAAGCATGATTAATTTTATATATAGCTATACATATATTAATTGTAGCTGAGACTTGCAATTAAGTAACCTTAATTTATATTAAACTAGTGGTCTTCTTAAAAGTGTTTAATAAATACAAATACGACTTACTCAGCTTTAAGCAGGAAATAGTAAATCAAGTATTTCCTATACTTTCTTGCCACTAGTTTTTCATGGTCTTTCACTGTTTTGTAGTTACTAGTGTTTTTCTGTGTGGTTCTGTTCTAAGCATGTATAAAGGCCACACATACATAATGAAGAAAAATAACTAAAAGCTTATATTAATCTATGAATTAAAGATTCATGTTTTAAAATAAGAACATTCATAAGAACAATTACTTGTTACAGTATTACGTAGCTAATAACTAATTTTACTCTCAATGTGGTACATTCTTAATTGTAGGTATCTTTAAACATTTCTAAATGTTTAAAGAACTTTGAAGTGTGATGTGCTTAAATTTTAAAATACTTTAAAAATATTTTGTAGAAGTGAACTTTCAATATGACTATAATTAAATACCCAAAGTAATGGCATTTCTCAGACTTTCAAAACTAAGGATCCAACAAAGTTTTTATTTGTCCTACTACTTACTCTTAAATCTTCCTCATTTTAAGATAAGCTTTGGATTTTTTTAGTCATATTTATACAGTGGCAACATATGTAGTTAATTTTAGAAGCCAAAATCAAGCAGGGCGCAGCGGCACAGGCCTGTAATCCCAGTTCTTGGAAAGCTAAAACAGGAGGATCAGAGGTTTGAAGCCAGCTTCAGCACTTTAGTGAGGCCCTCTGCAATGTAGTGAGAACTTGTTTCAAAATAATAAATAAAAAAGGATAGGGTGGATCTTGGAGGTAGAATGTCCCTAGGTTCAATCTTCAGTACACAAACATTAAAAACAAAACCAAAAAAGGCCAAAAACTACTGACAATTGGTTCCTTTTCCAAATGTGGAAATATGAAAGTAATGCTTAAGGTAAAATCTCCGGGGGCATCACTAGTGAAATTTAAGATTCTGAATGAAGGTATATAAATTTGGGTTACTCTGAACCTGTCTAGCACCTTCCCTTCACTACAATATTTTGGCAAAAGATATTTTACACAAAAATCAATTAATGAGATAAAAAAAAAAAAAACAGGCCTTAACTACTGTTACTTTACAGAGTTAAGAAAGTGGTGTGCTGGAGGCATAGTCCAGCAGTACAGTGCTTGCCTAGCATGGGTGAGTTCCTGCGTTCCAATCCTGATTCTCTTGCACGCCCCCAAAATAGAAGCGAACAAAGAAATTGAGGGATTTACTTTACGAAATACAGCTAATTCATATTGCAACTAAAACAAAGATCTGAAGTCTCCAAGCCACATAATATATGCCATTTCTACTGGATCAAACTACTCTTCTAGTGTCATATCTAAACATGTGTTTCATAGATGCTTCTGATGATTTTGGGTGGTACTGGGATTGAACCCAGTACCATCCTTCAGCCCTTTTTATTTTTGTTTTAAAATAAGTTTTCACTAGGTTGCTGCGAGTCTTGCCACGTTGCTAAGGATGGTCTCAAACCTGCGAACCTCCTGTCTTAGCCTTCCAGGTACTGGGATTATAGGAATATACCATTTTATTTCTTAAAAATGAAAACTTCTGTTTTTAAAAATTATGACTTTTAAAAAAACGCTTTATAGACAATCTATAAGCTCATACCGAAAATTTGAAAAAATGTTATAAAAGTAATTTATATATAAATTAATTGTAATTTACCAGAATCAAAACTTGTAAAAATTAGTATACAGAATATAGTGCGATAAAAAGTTGTTCTTAAAAAATGTACAGATCAGCACCTTTGATTTCAATAAAAATTCTCATTTCAATGGCTGACTTAAACAGATGTGTCAATTTGTTCAACTCATTCTTTTTGTCTAATAGTAAGCCTTAATTTTCCTTGTATTTGTAATTCTTCTTTAGCATAAACTTAGTAATGAACATACAGGGAAATGATGGGTCATACTATAAATATACATACACACACACACATACACACACAAATTTTTAAACATAATGCCAAAGTACATTATATAAAGTTTGTTCTGATTTTCACACTTACTTCTTCTGCTGCAAATTTTAAGACTGCTGTGAAAGGTGTACTCTCAGGAACACTAAGTCTGCCAAAAAACAGAGTAGAATAAGAACTGTATAAAATTTATTTTTATAAAAAGTATCCTTTGTTCCTTATTTCTTCTGTCACAGCTGAACTGGAGAAACCTGTCTTTTGATCTTTAAAGATAGCTGTTTTAATTGTAATACTATATTCATTAACTCTAAAAATAAAACAAAACAGCTTTAGAACAAGTGCCAAAAGTTCGACTGGAAAGCTAGTATGCCATACAGGTACATATTTATGTATTTTTATCATTTTGATACAAGTAAGTTAGCATATGGGCTACTAATTGTTTCTAGATATGGATTTCAAAAAGTTGAATCTCTCCTTAGTCTTCAGTCCACTTTACTGTCTCTTGTCTAAACACCTTTTCATCTGATGCAATAAATGATGTTACCGTTCCCATTATAAATAGAGGCTACCTGGGACACATAGTAAATCATAAAGCTTAATAAAGATGTCTAAAATAGTAGACCAAGCTGATAAAAGTGGGTAAATTTTATGGCAAAATGATAATAATAAAGCTATTTTTTTTTACCATCAACTGAAAAAGTTTCTAGTATAATCTGGAATACATTTTGAAGGGGAAGGTTTGATTTTAATAACTGCAAATGTATTAGAAATCACAGTAAAACAGACTTTTTGCAAATAACTTAGTCACAGAACCAATCTGTATACATTTTCCAATTTAAAAATCTAGAAAAAGAAATTGACATTGTACCTTAAAAAAACATTTGAAGACATAGTAAAAACTTTTTAAGTTAAAAAAAATACAATTTTCAAGGTAAAATAAATTATAATGGTTAAAAATAGAAAGATTATATTTTGAGCTGGGTCAAGGCAAACTGGCAACTTAACATATTTCTTTGAAAATTTTCTGTCATCACCATATTAATTTTTAATGTCTTACTATCAACTACTATGTAATATTCCCAGGTATGCTCGAGTTCCTCACCTAGTCTATATATCTATGAGTGCAAGAATAATTATATCAGCTATAGAACATTATATTGACTTTATGAAAAAAAAAAAAAAGTATGAATGTACTTCTTAGCACTCCAAAACACGGTTAAAGGATTCAAACAGGTATACGTTTTTCCCGTTTTCTTAGAGGGAGGCTGGGAAGAATGAAAATGAAATTTTAAAGGACAGTTGTTTGTTTAAAAAATATGTAATACATTAGTTGTGAGTTTACGAAGAATGTAATAGTGTTTTGCAAGTACTTCTCTAATATCTCTACAACTTATATAAACATGAACAATTACATAAATGTTAAACAATAGCTTTGGCTACTAATTTCATTCAGTTACTATGTATTAACTGAACTGAGATATTGATATTATAATACTCTGTCCTATTTCTTGCTCCTCCTCATTTCTAGAACACATTTATATACTAAGATTAATCCAGTATAGAGAAGAGAGGTCTCTTGAATTCATCTACTTTAATCCCCTAAAGACTAAAATAGATGGGCTCCAAACCCCCAGTGGAACTACTGGCTTTTCATAGGGGTGGTCATAAGAGTAGTGCTGGTAAATGTGTGGGAAACTAAAATTATGGGTTTATAGCTATTATACTAGATTTATAGCTATGGAGATGAAGGGGGAAAGGAACTATAGAAAGTCTAAAATTAAAAAAAAATCCCTCTGAAAATAAGGAGGAAAATGAGCAAACTTGGAGAATGTAGTAGTATCATGAATTTTACAAAAAACCTATCAGCATAACTACATATGTTTTTCCCAGAAATATTCAGTTATGTATAAAGAACACAAATGCCTGAGTTCAGAGTTGGTGCTTCACAAAACAAAGTATGCCAGGGAGAGAGACAGGGCATCAAATTGGAAGATAGTTGCAAGAGAATGATTTAAAGATGGGCCAATGACTATATCCAGGATAAGAAAAAAATGAGTGGGATATGGCACTGCAGAGGGGAAGATGATAGACTAAGACAGGAGGATCACAAGTTGGAGAAGAGCCTCAGGAAGTAGTGAGACTTTTATCAAACTAGTGAGGCTTTGTTTCAAAATAAAAATAAGATTGGGGGTGCAGTTGGGAAGTAGAATGCCCCTGGGTCAATCTCCAGTACTACATTAAAAAAAAAAAAGAAAAGAAACATTATCAATGAATCAAAAGAAGCACTGTAGAAGAGATACTAGCATAAATTAGCTTAAAGAAGAAAATGTGGTTATTCCAAAAATAGTACCTAGAAATATTTTGAGCTGGGGCAATTACTGGAGATATTATGGTTCTGGGAGTATAAGCATGATATTTGAGATGAGGTATAAAACGAGTATTCTAAAGATGGAAAGATCAGGGAAAAAAAGGCTGGAAAGTTGCATGGGTTATAAATAGCAAGTTACTGAAACTGATGACAGCTGTTATCAGCTTAAGGAGAATATGGTTCTCATTATATTAATTATGCATAAGATCTTACTGAAGCTCTTTTTGTTCTCTGCCACAGATAATGGGACTTTCAGCTGTAATAAATTTAAAAAAGTGTTTATGTGAAATGAAAAGTCTAAATGAATATGTGATTACACCAGTGTTAATCCATCAACTCAACTGCTAAAGAACAGAGAAAAGTCTTACCAGCATAAATGACCCTATTTCCACCTTTTCAATTCCTACTATGTCCCAACTCAGGAAGGAAAGCCTGTTGCTGAGTCGCATACATACAGCATACATACAAACCAGTTTCAAGCCTAAGAGAGTTTGATCTGGAGTTTAATTTCCCTAACAGATGGTCAAAGCGGCAAAAGGCCTTTCGAATAACCAGGAGACAGAGACTGTTTAAGAAGACCAGCAAACTAAGGGAGCCTTGTTCCAGAAGCACTCCCCTCCCGCTCACCAGCCTACCAGGCAAGTCCTAGGGGAGGTCCCTCGTCAGCAGACGCTGCAGTCACACATCCGGACCCTCGAGCCAGGGCACAGCTGACACTCGGGAGGATACGGGGACCGCCTGTTTCAGGTTCTGCTGGGAAGGGCTCGGCAGAGCTTAAAGGAAGGGAAGGGAAGCCAGCTCCGTGGGGTGGGACTTATTTGAAAGGCTCGGGCAGAGGCCCGCGGTGGGAACAGCTACTTACACTTTGTAAGGCAGCCGCGGGTCCGACGTCAGCGTGATCTTAAAGGAAACCTTCGACCTGAGGAAGAGAGAGGGAGAGAGTTAGAGTCGGGAAGCGGACCAGGGGTTGGGAGACTGGTAAGAAACACTTACATGGTGGCGCCGGCCTGCAAAAACCCCCCACGCCAACTTTGCCGAGTGACCCCACTCCCAGTCCAGCGAGGAAGTGCCTGGGCCCCGCCCCACTCTGCTCCACGTCTCCCTGGAGGAGCCGGGGACCTCCAGCGCTGTTGCTGTCCAAAGCACTGCCTGAAAATACGTCACAGAATCTTGTTATAGGAGACACCTCCAAGTCACAAATATCTATTGATTTTGTATTTATATCTCTGAATATAAGGTATGGAAGAAATAGGAAAAATATTTTTTTCTAAATTAAATTATCTTTTGTCATACTTTGAGTCAGGCAATACAGGAGTAGGTAATAGAGATAAGGACCTCGGGTTGCTCTGGCAGGTTGGGGCGGAAGTAAGGAAGTAGGGAAGTGGGCTGGCGGATGAGGAGAGAGAAGGGCGGGCGGGGCTAACGTCTGAAATGGGCGGGGCTGGACTGGGCGGGGCTAAAGCAACCTGCTAGTAGGAAAGCTCTCAAAATGCTGGAAAAGCTACTCTTCTCGCTTTGACAACACTTTTCTTCTGCCTTTTCTGTAAATCGATTCAGTTTGACTCTTGACGTGCCTCATAGTTTTTCGCCATACCTTCCTTTCCAATACTGACTTCAGACTAATTTCAACAGATAAAAGAGCAGTCAAGAACGAATATTAGATGTCAACACTCATGCTCAGGTTCATGTGAAAAACAAGATCCCAGCACTTGAGAGACTTGGAGTCTAGTTGGGAAGACTGAACAGTAGATTTTGTTAGTTCATGATGTGGTCTAGTAGGATAAAATCTGGGGTACTAGGTTGCCAAACATCAGCCACATTTATTCAATTTAACAGTGACCTTTGAGTCTTTTCTGCGTAATGGATACCAAACCAATCTCTTAGATGTTTCAATTGAAGAATCTTACACATATTCCAAAGAGCTTCCCATTATTTTAGTGCCTGTTTTGTCTATTCATTGCTGTATTTATTTAAAAAGTGCATTTTAATCACTGTAAGGGTGATTTTTTTTCCAGAGATGTTCAGACTGGTAATAAAATTTAGAGGAATTTTTTTTTTCTCTCTATACAAGAATTACCAACCCAGAGCAATTTAAGGGAACCCTCTTTTAAAGTAAAAAAAAAAAAAAAAAAAAAAAAGTCTGGGGCATAACTTAAAGGTAGAATGGTCCTGGGTCTAATTCCCAGTACCAAAAAAGGAAAAAAAAAAAAAAAAACCATCAAACAAACAAAAAACAAAAAACAACACCCCTCAAAGTGACAAAATATTAAATAAAATATATTTTGATTTTATATGACTTTCTATTATATCTACCTAAATTAGTGAAAATCAGATTCAAACCCAAGAAGGGTGAGTATAAACAAAAGCATGAGTATAATTGTATGAATATAAACAGATGCAAACTCTGGAGCAAATTGTAGGACATAATTGGCAAATGTAACCTTTAAAGACAACAAATAGCATAAAGGACTCAGTGGGTCTTTGGAGAGATCCAATTAGTATCATGTAGAGGCAGAGATAATTATAAAAGTGCACAATATGACCATATTAGTTCTCATTGAACGTCAGTGAGACATATTGATATTCTATTCACAAAATCATCTAAATTTCTTATTATCATAAAGGAATCAAAAGGAAATTAAATTTAAATGAAGACTAAGCATATTTGCTTATGTAGTCATAAAAATTCATTGTACTGATTAGTTCTGTAGCCGAACTTAAATAAAATAGAAAACATGCTACATTTAGATGCTCCCCAAAATTTCTTTAACTTTTCACCTTAATTTGAAAGTATATATGGTAATGACTAAAACAACTTGATATTCAAATTATGTAATTCTCAAAAAATTATGCTGGGATAGTTCTTAGGATTTTTAAATGTTTCATAGTACAGTAACAAATTATTACCTGATCAATTAACAATAAATTGGCTTTATTTACAGTAATTTATTTTGGTCATTTTATTCTATTACCTTTTCTTCCTGTTCAGTTTATTAAAAGGCACTGATAACATTGGGCAATGATAATAATAACTGCTTAAAATTGACCAAGATTTTAAATATTACATATTCTTACTCATTACTGGACACTAATAAGTGAGTTGCAAAATTAAATAGTGGCCACAAAAGACTGGGAAGAATAAGGGGAGAAGGAATGCAGAAAGAAATTCAACAAGGGGCACCAAAATACAGAGTAGAGGAATGAATTTTTGTTGTTTTGTTTTGGTGCTAATGATGGAACACAGGATATTTCTATCTATGAGCTATAACCTTATCCCTATTTTATATTTTATTTTGAAACAGAGTCTCGCTAAATTACTTGCACTACTGGCAAAGAAACTGACCCTTCTGCCTCAGTCTCTCCCAAGTACTGGGATGACAAGGCATGTGCCACCATGCCCAGAACATTTCATTCTTCTTTAGCATAGCAAGATAACTACTAGTTAAAACAATCTATGCTATATTTCAAAATGACTAGAAATATACAAAATTCCCAACACATGACAAAGATTAATGGTGAATAAATGGAATTGCCTGTTACCCTGATTTGATTACTATACCCTGTACACATGTATTTAATTACAATAATATATCCCAAAAAGATGTACAAATATTGACTCAATAAATATTTGTTAAATTTTTGATCAAGATTTATTCTGCTAAGTAGTGTACTAAGCATTATGTAGAAGTAAAACCACAAAATAGAGACTTCAAATTTGATTTACCTTGGCTGTAAATTATTATTCAGTGACAAGAAGTCTTATGCAAAGAGAGGAGCTGATCTGTTAGACAAAAACTTGGGAAAATGTAAATGGTGTGTTGATATTCAAGATAAGGGTAGAGAATATTCAAGATAAGGTGGTAGAGAATATTATGTCCCTATAGGCCAAGGTGAACAGTGAAATCCTCACAAGGCCAGGCAAAGTCCTTGTAGAGAATTTCAGCTCTAAATATGCTACATGTGATTACTGTGCTTATATATGTTTCCCAAACATTTCCTAAAATTTAATGAGAGAGCAGGAAAAAAAACCACAAGACTTATATAGGAAGGCCATTGATATGAGGCTTACTTACAAAACAATATTGCAAACAATGGAATTTGTAAAATATAGCAAAAGGCATTTTAAGTTATAAAATGTAGAAATAGTGTTGAGTTTCTTGAGTTCTCTGTATATTCTAGATATTAGTCCTCTATCAGTGGTGTAGGTGGCAAAAATCTTCTCCCATTCTGTTGGCTCTCGATTGAGGTTCTTGATAGTTACCTTTGCTGAACAGAAGCTCTTCAGTTTCATGCAATCCCATGTATTGATTCTCCTTTTAATTTGTTGTACCTTTGGGGTCTTGTTGAGAAAATGTTTGTCTGTGCCTATGTGTTGTAGTGTTGGACCTATGCCCTCTTCAAGGAGCTTCAAGGTCTTTGGTTTAATTTCCAAGTCTTTGATCCATCGTGAGTTGACTTTTGTACAGGGTGAAAAAGTGGGATTAATATCCAATTTTCTGCATATGGTTAACCAGTTTTGCCAACACCATTTGTTGAAGAGGCTATCTTTTTTCCAGTGTATGTTTTTGGCCCTTTCTCAACAAGACCCCAAAGGCACAACAAATTAAAAGGAGAATCAAGACATGGGATTGCATGAAACTGAAGAGCTTCTGTTCAGCAAAGGAAACTATCAAGAACCTCAATCGAGAGCCAACAGAATGGGAGAAGATTTTTGCCACCTACACCACTGATAGAGGACTAATATCTAGAATATACAGAGAACTCAAGAAACTCAACACTAAGAAAACAAGGCATCCAATAACAAAATGGGCAAATGAACTAAATAGACACTTCACAAAAGAAGAAATTCAAATGGCCAATAAATGCATGAAAAAATGCTCAACATCACTGGCAATCAGAGAGATGCAAATCAAAACTACCCTGAGATTTCACCTAACTCCAACTAGAATGGCAATCATTCAAAACACAAACAACAACAGATGCTGGCGAGGATGTGGAGAAGTGGGAACTCTAAGACATTGTTGGTGGGATTGCAAATTAGTGCAACCACTTTGGAAAACAGTATGGAGAATCCTCAGAAGAAAGGGAACAAACCTACCATTTGATCCAGCAATATCACTGTTGGGTATCTACCCAAAAGAAAAGAAACCAAACTACCAAACTAATGCATGTGTATCTATGTTCATAGCTGCACAATTCACCATAGCCAAACTATGGAACCAGCCAAGATGTCCATCAACAGATGAATGGATTACAAAACCGTGGGATATGTACACAATGGAATTTTACTCAGCCATCAAAAAAAAAAAACTCAATTACATCATTTTCAGGGAAATGGATGGAACTGGAGGACATTATGCTAAGTGAGATTAGTCAGTCACAAAAAATAAGAAATCAGATGCTTTCCCTAATATGTGAGAGTTAGGGAGATGTGGGTCATAGGAGGAGCTCTTGAAAGAGGAAATCCTATAGAGGAGCAAACAAGACAACTTAAAGGAGGAGAAAGGAGGGGGGAAGAGGAAAATCTCTAAAGCACACAATGTACTTAAACACATAGAAGTCAATCACTAAACCAAGCAAGGGAGGGAGGGAGGGGCGGGGAGGGAATGGGGTGGGAATTGGGTAGGGGTCAAATCAGCGATGAGTACATGTTTGTACACACAAGTTTTTTACCCCAATAAGCTGTATGAATATAATGCACCAATAAAAAATAAAAAAAATAAATAAATCCACAAGCAAAAAAAAAAAAAATAAAAAAAATAAAATGTAGAAATATGCCAACTCTGAATAATTAAATTTTCTCTCTAAATGTTGTGAGAATTCTTTATTTAATGAGAGTATTACTTGTTTGAAAAGTTAAAATAACCTCTGACAGACCTATCCCAAATATTTACTAATTTTTATCCTTTCAACTGTTATATTAGGTAAATGCCATCAACACTCCACTTTTAGGAGAAGAAAACAAACATATGGAAATTAAATCATATATACTAAATTTAGGGAAATAGATGAAACACAATCAAATTCAGATGCTTGGTATGAAAACCTGAATTTTAGTCACTGGGAGAAGTTATGTGCCTATGCCATATCCTTACCTAATTCTGTCAGGTAGGAAATATTGTTATCTCTATTTTATGGATAAAGAAGCTAAAACAGAAAAAGTCACCTTTTCAAGCTAGTAAAGTGACATACATAACATGGGTGGGAACCCAGGTGAGGTAAATCTAGAGCCTATTATGTTTACCTTCCCTGTGTAGATGTAATATGAAACACATAGGTAATACCATGTGACTAATACTTTATCACAGATGTGATAAACTATAATTTTTTAAAATTGTATGTATAATGTGTCATTATGTAAGAATAAATATTTAAGATATAAAATGAGCCACATTTCTAAATGTGGAGTTGTAAATAAATTTTAATATTTTATTAAATATTATCATATCAGCACATTATCATATCAGAACAGTCTTATAGTTAGTTCATTGACTATATTCATTGATTGCTTTTCACATCAGTCTATCAGAGAGTTTTTCATTAATAATCCATTTTGTAGCAGAATTTAAATTGTGAATGAAATAAGTAGCATATAAACCCACACAAGTCTGTGAAGCTTGTCTCTTTTAACAAAATATTATTTAGAATAAGGCCAAATAAAAAGAAAAGACATTTAAGAAATCAAATTACAGTGGTATAAGAAAATATAAATGCCAGTAAGGAGAGATTTTAAAAATCAATAGAAATAAAAGACAAGTGTGGATAAATCAGCATGTTATTTTAAAAAGTTATGTTTAAAATTTAAAAAGAAAGGAGAAAATATACTTCAAGAATGCTGCCTTCAAATAATAGCATGAAATGCTTAGTCACTAAGAAGGAAAAGTGGACTGGAAATTTTTCACTTAAAGTTTTTACAAATGAATTAACTTTGTAGTCATTTCAGAGGAAAACTCAGGTGAGTCAATGAGAAAATTAAATTGCCATTTCCTAAGCTTTCAATTTTACTGTTCTCTAATATTATATATTGTAAATTATTGTTCTAGACTTACACTTGACTAATATTTTGTCTTTTCTTTTTAGTTTCCTTTGATAGGATTGTACAATATTTACTTTCCATCTAATGTTTATTTTTTCATATTTTGCCCTAAGAATATGGTGATCAGAACAAAATTTTGCTTGTCATTAAAGTGTTAGTAGTTGTACAGATATTTATTGTTCTCTGAGATACTTTGAAAGTATTAAAACAAGTGTGACAGTTTGATTTATTAATGAAATTATTAAATTAAAATTTTAATTATTAACTTGCCACATCATAAATTTATATAGATTGCTTTATTATCATTAAAATTGTAATATTATTTGCAATTTAATATAGTTGATCTGAAATATATACTTTTTTATTTATAATTTTCAATCATGCCTAAACAAAGCAGAAATAGCCATTACAGTATCTTTTACATTTATATTTTTCAGTGTCTTTTGAGGCCTTTTGCATTCACTGATTCATTTTATTTCTCCAATAAAATAAAGCATTTCTATAAAGCATTCAGGATGATAATGTTTCTTTTAAAAATCATATAATTAACAAAAAGCTAAGATGGCACATGTGGTTTGTGAAAGAATGGTGAAAAACATAGTTATTAACGTATTTTATACAACTTACCTAATTTTATCACCTGCTGCCTTATTTTTTGTGCCTATTGTTTAGAATTCAAATAAAATGTTAAACTCATTCAATGAACTTCTTAAGAAGTTCTTGCTCAGCTGGGCATGGTGGCTAGTAAACCTAGTAAACTAGTAAACCTAGTGCTTGGGGGGCTCAGACAGGAGGATTGCAGGTTTGAGGCCGGCACCAGCAATTCAGTGAGTCCTTCAGCAACTTCATGAGACCTTGTTTTGAAATTTTTATTTTTAATGGGGCATTGTAATCATACATCTCAATGGAAATGGTAGAGGCATACTTGCACACATCACTCATTTAAACCTTTTTGAAAATTTAAAAAATAGTTAAAAAGAGGGCTTGGGGTGTAGTTCAAAGGTAGAATGTCCCTGCATTCAATCCAAAAAAAGAACCAAAAGTTCTTACTCAATTTTGTAGAAAAAATATCTGACATATACCAGTTACTCAGTATTTGTTGAATGAATTCACGTGAGCTTAAAAATATTATAGATTGAGAATACTTTCCACTCGCAGTAATGTTTTTAGATTCCATTAACTGCAGTCATAAAAGCTCTTAATGCAGTGGCCTGTTCACTTTGGTTCCTGCATCGTGTTTCAGGCTTGTCTATTCAAAGCTACTCGCTCGATTTACTGCTGCTGGTGAAAGCGGAGGTTAGGAGAAGCTAATTAAAGATTTTTATTAAGTGGAACTACAGAAGCCATTCAAATGAAAATATGTGGATATCCATACATGTTCTTTTATCATTACTTTATGTGACGAGTGGCATTCTGCCCCCAATCCCCTGCATTAGAAACCTCACTGCCCACTCTCCCTGGACCGTGTATTTGGAGATGGGATTACTCTTTGCTGTTTACCTTTCTGTAGGCTACGGAGGTGGTGCTGTGCGAAGCAGAGTTAGTGTGTGGAGGGTAAGTGGCCCTGGGAGCTTGGGTTTGGTCTCCGTAGTGCAGCTAGGTGAATGTTACACTTGGAATGGATGGAAACGGTTCGGCTCCTGTTGTCCTCATCACGCTTTTGTGTTTTCTGTGAGTCCTCTGCAGTCATTTGAATTTATAACTCTTGAATCATATTAGAGGAAAGCGTTTTTGTCGATAATCTATTAGGCAAAAGAACCACAGAAGTATTTACATTGTTTAGTATGTTTGGTATGCTTTGAAGTTATACTTTGAAGTTAGAAAAATTAGAGTATTGAACCCAAGGATGTTCTACTTCTGAGCTGCATCCCCAGAATATTACTTATTGTTATTATTTTATTATTTACTTAGTAAAATATTGTATCATTAAATTATCCACTGGTATGGCTAAGTTGCTGAGGATGACCTCAAACCTGTGATCCTCCTGTCTCGGCCACCCAAGTACTGGAATTACAGAAATATGCCACCATGCCTGGTTGAAAGTTATAAATTACTAAGATCCAAATAGATATGTAAAAATCTTTCCCCTGGCCTAAGCGTTATGTCAAAAAAGTGAATTAATAGAATGGTTTGAAAAAAAATATTGTAGATGTTTTTTAAATAAAATACTCTAGGTGTTTCTGAGACTATTGCTCTGAATTTTAAGTGTTTTCAGTAATAAGTCTGAAAAATCTTAAAAAGAGAATCAACTGCTTCTTGTGACTATGTTATTATCACTTGCAACTATGATTTTAAGCAGCCCTCTTCACTTCAATTTAATTGATTCTATCCAAAATCTCTTGTAACTCCTTTAAAAATTTCCTTTGATTTTTTCATTTCTAACCAAATTTTTCTTTTTATATTAAAATAGATTCTATCCTTTACAGTTTTAATCCTAATAATTTATTTACTTTGGGCCAGTGGTATAAAGGTGAACCTATAATGATAAATTAGCAGGTCACAAACTTCAACTGGTAAAATTTTTTATTTTTTATTTTTGCAATACTGGAAATGGAACCCAGGGGCATTCTACCTCTGAGCTACATCCTCAGCCCTATTTTTTATTCTTTATTTTGAAACAGGGTCTCACAAAGTTGCAAAGGGCATTACAAATTACCTGAGGCTGTCCTTGAACCATAATCCTCCTGTCTCAGCCTCTCAAATGCTGGGATTACAAGCATGCACCACCACACCTGGCTAGATATTTTTCCCCTAAAAGTTCTCAGAGTATTATTATACTGGTAGAATTTTTCCCCTACTTCCTTAAGCATTTGGCAGAAACATGACCTACTTCATCAGAGTACAACAAAATATTGGTACATATCAAAACCAAAACATGGGGGCTCTGCTCACTCCTCCTCCTATTCTGAGTTGGTCATGAAGCTAACTAGGTCCCTGTCCTCTTAGTTGATGAAGTCTACACCCACAAGAAAAATGGAATCTGTTCTCCCAGCGGCAAAAGCCTGCCTTCCTTCCTTCCTTCCTTCCTTCCTTCCTTCCTTCCTTCCTTCCTTCCTGTGCTGGAGATTGAACCCAGGGGCATTCTACCTCAGAGCTACACCCTAGCCCTATTTCATTTTTATTGGGAAGCAGATCTTGCTAGGTTGCCTAGCACCTGAGTAAGTTGCGAAGGCTGGCTTCAAAACCACCATCCTCCCATCTCAGGCTTCCAAGTACTAGGATTACAGGTGTGTGCCAATACGTTGACAAGTGCCATGCTTTCTAAGGTGACATTTTCCTTCTGATAACATAAACCTTGCGTACTGTCCTCACTCGATCCTAGCCTTAGGGAAAGGGAATGATCTCTCGTAAATCAACTCCTCTCTTATTTTAAAGGCATTGGCCTCTTCTTCCCTCTTTCAAAATGTCAGCTTGAGGCTACAGCAACATGTCTAGACTTTCACAGGAGAGAGGAAGGTGTGCTCTCTCTTCAGGTAGCTTGTTTTCAGTTCTGTGGCACAAATCACACCTAAGACCAGAGAGCACAGGGTCATGTTTAACTGCAGAGCACTTACATTTTTACCTGCTGTCCTTTGTCCTATATTATATACTTTTTTTTTTTACTGAATATACTATGACAACTATATTATTATTATTATTATTATTATTATTATTATTATTATTATTGTTATTATTATTGGTGGTACTGGGGTTCCTGGAAACCCTTCTACCTCCGGGCTACACTCCCAGATCTATTTTTTTTAAATATTTTTTATTTGGAAACAGGGTCTCTTAAGCTAGCATGGCTGGTTTCGAACCTGCGCGATCCTCCTGTCTCTGCCTCCCAAGCGCGGGGATTACAAGCGTGCGCCACCACGCCCGGCTCACAATATATTTTTATTACGTTAGCTTTAAATAGTCAATGTGTGCATGCATGTGCGTGTGTGTGTGCGTGTGTGTGTATGTGTGTTATGGAATATTGAGCCCAGGAGAATTCTACTTCTGAGCTACAACCCTAACACTCTGTTTTGTTTTGTTTTTTTTCTGAAACACAGTCTTGCTAAATTACCCCCTTCTGCTCTCAGAACTGTGATCCTCTTGTCTCAGAGTCCCAAGTACTGGGGTTGCAAGCATGTGCCACTACACCTGGCTGTCAATTACCTTTTAAATAACCAAAAAGTAATGAGACAAACTATCGTTTATGTTTTCCTACAGAGATGCTATTTCTGAGACTTTTTCATTCCTTTGTATAGACCCAAACCTCATTATAGTACTAATAACCTCCCTTGATATTTCTTGTAATGCAGTATTATTGGACACAAAACAACTCAGCTTTCATTTTTCTGAGATTCTTTTATTTCACCAGATTTGAAAGATATTTTCACTGCTGTAGAGTTTTGGCTTTTTTCTTCCAGTATATTAAAGGTGATATGGTATTATCTTTGGCTCTCAAATTTTCTAACACAAAGATTGCTATTTTTCTTCTCTTATTCTTTTTTATTATCACCCCCAGTTTAAAACTGACTGCCTTTAAGATTTTTCTCTATTAATATTTTTTAGTAATTCCATTTTTTCTGGCTGAAAAGTTCTTTCAAGATGAATGAATGGTAATATATATATATATATATATATATATATATATA
The DNA here is from genome assembly GCF_963383645.1 of Muscardinus avellanarius. Taxonomy (NCBI): domain Eukaryota; kingdom Metazoa; phylum Chordata; class Mammalia; order Rodentia; family Gliridae; genus Muscardinus; species Muscardinus avellanarius. The sequence continues at coordinate 136,096,875 of NC_137787.1, read as the reverse complement.
TATATATATTTGGTGGTACTGAGGTACCAAATATATATATATTTGGTGGTGGTACTGGGGTTCCTGGAAGCCCTTCTACCTCCGGGCTGCACTCCCAGACCTATTTTTACATTTTTATTTGGAAACAGGGTCTCCTAAGCCAGCACGCGCAGCTGGCTTCGAACCTGCGCGATCCTCCTGTCTCTGCCTCCCAAGTGCGGGGATTACAAGCGTGCGCCACCATGCCTGGCTCTACGTGTCTTTTAACAGGTCTTTCATTGGCCGTAAACCTGTTTTTACTGATTATATATAGCATTGACCTATTATTATTTTCTTCTTAACATCATTTTCTTTTTTTTTTTTTCTTTTTTTTTTTTTTTTTGGTGGAAGCCCTTCTACCTCCGGGCTACACTCCCAGACCTATTTTTACATTTTTTAAATTTGGAAACAGGGTCTCCTAAACCAGCGTGCACAGCTGGCTTCGAACCTGCGCGATCCTCCTGTCTCTGCCTCCCAAGTGCGGGGATTACAAGCGTGCGCCACCACGTCCGGCAAATGGTATAATATTTGAAAGTAGCCTATGTAAAGATAAACTCTAGAGAAGTCATTTAAATGAAAAGAATTAGAAATAATAAAGCATTAATAGAGATAAAAGTAATAAAATTCAATCCCAACAAAGGTAGAAAATGGAGAAAAAATAAAGAACAAAAATGGCAAGTGGAAAAACAACAATAGCATTGTAGAATTAGGCCCAACTATATTGATATTTATACTGAATATAAATGTTCTAAACACTTATGAGATTAACATAGGTCTCCACTGAAAATACAATGGCAAAATTTGAGACAACTTTACATGAGAACTTGCTTAAGAAAGTTCATATCTGTTTATGAAAAGAAATGATGGAATTCATGTGTAAGACTATTTGGCTCTCATATAATGCCAGTTATCTCCTTAAAAGGGTTTTAAATTTAATTTGGGAGGAATGTATATAAATGTTAGAGAATGAGAAACCTGAAAATTTGGAAGGAGAGAAGTTGTTCTGTTTTGTTTTGATTTGATTTTCAGTGCCATAATCTGTTAAATTTTGGGGGAAAATTATTTTTATAATCCTTTCTCTTTAGGTAATCAAAATAAAAATTAATTAATCTACCCTATTATTAGGATACTTTTTAGGTATATTTAATTCCCAAAACCAGCATCTACTGAAAATAGGTTCTAAAATTTGAATTTGTTGGACTGCTGAGCATTGCTTGACCAGTTATTTGGCAGCTAGTGGGTGGTAGACTCAAAGACTTTCCAAAAAACACTCTTTAATTTATTTATTTGGTTTCAAAATAAACATATTTAAGCATTTGGGTAAACACTATAGTTTAGAATATATATATATATATATATTCTAAATATATATGAGACACAAAATCACAAAATAAATGTTAGTTGATTTTATATTCTAAGAGGTATGGAAATATGGTCTAGCAGTCTGAGATTAGGAATGTAAGCCAAAACTATAAAAATTCTGTCTACAAATACTTTACTTTCTTGGATTTCTAATACTTTCTCATTTGAATTTTTTAATTTTTATTTTTCTTGAACATCACAAAATTTAATTTCTTAATAGTTCTTCCCTTCTGAAAATATGTATGTAATTACAATTACAGATTTTCATTTTTAAAATTTTTAATAAAGTTCACTTATGTTATGGAAACCTAATATAATTCTCAATTTTCAGAGAAATGAGACTATATTTATGATTTGTTCATAACTTTTAATAAGTTATTCTTCAGCAAGGTGTAATGGAGCACATATGTAATCCCAGTAATTTGGGATTCTGAGGCAGAAGGCTCGCAGGTTCAACAATAGCCTCAGCAATGTAATGAGACTCTCAGCTACATATTGAGACCCTGTTTTAATACAAAAAAATAAGAAACAAAAAAAATAGGAATGACAGTGTAGCTCAGAGTTAGAATGTTCCTGGGTTCAATCTCTAGTACCACATACATAAAAGTTATTTTACTATAATTAGAAGATGTACTACTTTCAAATACATTTTAGTAAATTTAATATTCTCTACCATATTTTTCATATTTTTGCAACCATAGCTATCAGAAACCTCTTTAGGCCAATGTGACATACCACTGTCATAGCCAAGAGTCCTTGCTGTTTTCAAACTAGTTTTGCTTAAATCATTTTGTTTTGACTTGCCAAATTTTCAAGTAGAATACATTTAACTATATTTATAATTTTAAAGAAATATACCATTCTTTTATTCATGTTTGAGTTAATTAAGCAAGATCATAATGAATTAATTGTCATCCAGTTTTGGATGATATTATTCTCTATAAAAACATAAATTATTTGACTCTGAGGGAACAAATGGCAATTTTCTACAACAAAAATTCTAACAATGATTTTCTGTAAAAAAAGATTTTTACTTAACATGTTTTGAGAATCAATTCTTGGAACTTTTATTGCAAATTGTACTATATGAAGCGCTTTAATTTTCTTATTGAGCAGATTTAGCCATATGGGCTTCAAATATATATATTTATGAATCTATATTATGTATATTTATATATGTTAAGAAGAAATTTAAGAAATTCTGTGAGTAAGTCTCAGTTTCAGAGCCTTGATATCGGAGACTAAAAGCTGAATAATGAGTTTTGATAACTGATATTTAACACTGATGAAGTTAAGTATTAAAAAGACCCGCAAAAAAAGAATAATTAAATACATTATTTTTCAATATTTCAACTATGAAGCTTTCTTTCTGTCATTTTTTCATTCAATACTGAATGATGACAATGAAAGAAGTATTTTTTCTTATGTGTATATTAATTTTTGTCAAATGCTTTTTCTGTCTCCAAGGAGATGATCATATAGCTCTTCTGTTTTATATGCTCAATTACACTGGTCCAACATTTTGTTGAGGATAATTGAGTCTTTGTTCATATAACATATTTTTCCTTTCTTATACATTTCTTATTAGATTTTGGTAGCTGTAGCTGGGTTACTCAGGTAGTATAAAACAAGTTGTCAAGAAAATTTAACACTTAAGTGGCTTTCACAAAGCAACAAATACATTAAGCATTGGGTTTTGATGGTTACCTGTATTTAAAATTATAGTTTTCAAAGGTGTGTTAAGTAAACACTTCTTTGTGCTATACAACATAATTCAAGTACCTCTTCCTCTAGTCTAAAGATTTGTAATAAAAGTAAAGACTTGTATTTACAACTAAAACTTACATGTTCTAAAAGAATAAAAATATGCTTGATCCATATGTGGTCATACATACCTGTAATTTCAGTACTTGGGAGGCTCAGAAATTTAGCAAGGCCCTCAGCAATTTATTGGGATGTTGTTTAAATATTTAAAAAAATAAATTAGGGAAATTCAATTGCCAGCATGAACAAAAAAGTGTTGGCATATGTGTCTGTATCAATAGACATGTAGATAATAGTATATATCTACAGACATATGTAGTTATATTTGAAATCTGTCTGAAACATGATTTATCTAAAAGCATGACTTAGACTACATTTTAGAGAAAGGGAATATGGGAAATTAGTATGTGATTTAGCCATTCACATAGTAATAATAGAGTGATAATCTTACTCTATTATTCATACAATAGACAGTATTTGAAAATACTGACTGGACCAGCTCCTCTGCTGGTATTTTTAAAATATGCACTCACACAAACAGAAACAAAATCAAAATTCTTTTCTAGGTTTCTGTAAATGAAGCCCTTGAGCAAACACACTACATACTGTTGTGTATATTCAGAATAGGATCTGAGGAAAAAGAGCTTTATAAGAAATGAAGATGGACGGAAAGGAAAAGGTTTGATGGGAAGCTTATATCCAAAAGCTTTGGTCTTTTCATCATTACGCTAAAATGAAGGGCTTTTATCAACTATTTTCCTTTTTAAGATAATTTCACTGGGTTCAGTACAAATTTTAATATATACTTTATATAATTTACTTTATTTAATTTGTAGTTTTCAAGATCATACATTAAAAAATACATGCTAAAACATAACACTCATTTGCAGCATTGTGCTAGGCATTGGAGTGGAAAAATCAGATCTCTAGGCTTAAAATTCAAAACATACACAATAATATAGACTAGAACAATGTTTTTATAAATGATGGATTAGTTATCAAAATTTAATATTATAAAGTATCTTGTTCACCCCTTTCCTCTTTTTGAATTATTTTTCTTTTCAATTCACATTTGCTTGTGGACTTATTTCCATAAGTCAGATTGAGAAAGGTAATTATCACCCTATAAAATATTTCAAGTACTTTCTATTGGAAGTTTCTGGATACAGAGAAAAGCATTTCAAAATAATACTAAAACTCGTACATTAATCTCCCTTTCTTTCTTGCATCTTTAGTCATATGTTTTCATCCTTTTTCCCCTTACTAAAGGTCTCTTTAAGTACTTAAAGTTTCTTTGTTCTTAAGAAAAAGAACAAAAAATTGTTCTTAAAAAATCATCAAAACAGCCAGGTATGATGGCGCATGCTTGTAATCCCCGCACTTGGGAGGCTGAAACAGGAGGATCACACAGGTTCGAAGCCAGCCTCAGCTACTTAGTGAGGCTCTCAGCAACTTAGTGAGACCCTGTTTCCAAATAAAATATAAAAAATAGGTCTGGGAGTATAGTCCGGAGGTAGAAACGCCCCTGGGTTCCTGGGTACCTCGAGTACCACACACACACACACACACACACACACACACACACATGCTCAAAACATGCTTGTGCTTGCTTTCTCTTTAGAATTTCTTTCAACTATTGTTCAAGGATTTTAAACAATGCCATCAACCACTTTCACTTTTTATAACCTCATTTCTTCTTTAATAAATGTGTCATAGCTGGGCGTGGTGGTGCACGCTTGTAATCCAAGCATTTGGGAGGCTGAGACAGGAAGGTTGAGGTCCAAAGAGAGCCTCAGCTACTTAATGAGGCCCTCTGCAACACAGTGAGACCCTGTTTCAAAATAAAGAATACAAATAGGGCTGAGAGTATAGCTCTGAGGTAGAATGCCCCTGGATTCCATCCCCAGGACCACACACACACAAAATAAAGTGTGAATTTTGTCCTGGCTATTCTATTGAAACTCTCTTAACATACAAAGACTTATTTGTACTTCTGGCCTCTTTCCTTACTAACAACAGAAACTGTGTCCACTATATAGGGAGAGAGAAGGAAAAGAAAGATATACGGTTAAATAAAGCTGCAGTCAGAGCCAGGTGTGGTGGTGCACACCTTTAACTCCAGTTCTTGGGAGGCTGGGATAGGAGGATGGCAAGTCTGAGGCCAGTCTCAGCATCTTACTCAAGCAATGTTTTCAGAAACGTAGTGAGACTCTGTTTTAAAATAAAAAGGGGCTGAAGGTGTGGCTCAAAGGTTAGAATGACCCTAGATTCAAAAAGGAATTGAGCTGCAGTCAGAGTTAAAAGTGTTCCCTTTCAGATGATCTTTCTTCATGTTATGGCAGCCTGGCCTGTGACACATCACAGTTTAAAACATCCTTGTAACTTTTATTTATTAAATTTTTTCTTTTTTATATTTTTAAATTGATGCATTATAGTCATAGACAACTTTTAAATACTAGAGAATGATTGAAAAGAGACTTATCCTGATCGCTCCTGCAATAGGAGGGAAAGCCCCGTTGATTCCACACAGGTTGCACATTCATTCAAAATCAGTCATTGTGGCCAGTCTCATTTTAGGGTTGAAGAGAAAATGGGATAAGTCCTACTTATAACTCCATTGACTGGCCATAACTAATGTGAAATGTGTGGTGCATGGGTCAATAGAAAAGGAATATACCTAATGTGGGGGGATTTTGCCTCATATGCCTACTAAGAGCCAAAGCCAACTGTATCCTTAGCTTCCTTTGCAATCTCCATCCTGTTTTCACACCGGTGACTAATTACCTTCTTGGAAACAATTTCTATTTGTTTCTCAGATAACATGATTTTTTAAATTTCAGTACTACCTTGTTGGTACTTCTTGATTTGTCTAGGGGCTTATCTTTTTATGTCCTATATTTTCTCTTTATCTTTCACTTTCTTAGACCTGTGAGGTGTTGTTGTTGTTGCTGCCCCTCCTCCTCCTCCTCCTCCTCCTCCTCCTCCTCCTCCTCCTCCTCTTCCTCCTCCTCCTCTTCCTTCTTTCTTCTTCTGCCTTCTTCATTACTGTTTAACAATCCTTGGCCATTATTGTTTCAATTAATTCCTTTGCTTTGTGCTCTTGTTTGACCACTGTCGTATTCCAATTGTGTATTTGAAACTGTCAAACAAATAGGTTTTTTTTTCTTTTCTGTTTTTATTTCCGTTCAGGGAATTTCTACTGACCTGTTTTCAAAGTCATTACTTCTCTTTTCATCACCTGTATTTAATCTACTATAAAGCCCACCAGAAATGTTTTTTTCCCTTAGACTTGTTACATTTGTTTGAGTGTTTCTCTTTATTTAGACTTTTTAGTTCTTTGCTTACTATCCATTTGTTCTCCTATGTAATCTACAATTTTCTGTTCCATTTCTTAACATATTTTCATAGTTATTTATTTATTAAAAAATTTTAAACAGGGTCTTGCTAAGTTGCCATGTACTGGTCTTTAACCTGTGATTCTCCTACCTCAGACTCCCATCAACTGGGATTACTGCTGCACATCACTGCCCCTGGGTTTAGTTAAATTTAAATTCCCTGTTTGAGATTTTCAATATCTGTTATATCTGAGTCTGTATATGATGATTGCTTTGTCTCTTCAGTGTGTGTTCTTTCTAGCCTTTCAATGTGTCTTGCTATTTTGGGATTGATAGGTGCTCTAATGTGTCCATGTTTGACAGAGACTTCCAGTTACTTAGGTGTCCTTGCGTTTGTCTCTTCTCTTGACTTGGGATTCTTTAAGTATTCTTCTTCAGAGAGAGAGTCTATGTCTTGTAGCTCTTTCAGCTATATTCCACAGTTATAATTCCAGAGCCTGATTGCTTTGTGGTAAGGTGTAGTGAATGGGGAACTGCCATTAAATTCACAATCAAATATAAATTTTTTGTGGATCTGTCTGTCAGAATCACTAAGCCCTGTGAGCCTTACAATTATTGATTCAGTGGTAGAGCTTCCCTGGCTGGAGGGGTCTTAATCCAGTTTATTGAAGTCCTGACCTCTGTGGACTGTATCCCCACCTTTGCTTAGCAGAGACAGACAGAAGCCTGTCATATGAAAATGTTTTTTTTTCTTTTACATAGAATAAGGTATTAGCAAATATTTTCTTCTAGAGATTATGTGTTAGGGAGTAGGCTATGAGAGTAGAGGTCACATTGGCTGGGGTATTTCTTAGGTCTTTACCATGAGAACCCAGTACGATTCTTAGAGATAACGCCCACAAAGTTTTGGGGACTGTGTGCCCATAAGATTCTCATTCTCAAACTAGTCTGTATTAGGTCTCCAGCAATTCTTCAAATTTACCACTTAACTATCCCTATTATTTTAAAGCCTCTGTAGCTTCTCACCTATTAGGTATTGTTTATGATTCTCTGGTATGACTGTCTTCCTAGAATTTTGGAGTGGTGATTTGTTCTGCAGCCTCTGCTCTTTAATGGAGTAAAACATGGCCCATTTCCAGTTTGCCCAGCATTTTCTTCTCAAAAGAGTGTAGCAATGCTTTCTAGTCCATTGCATATCAGAGTTTATACTAGAAACTTGAAATTTAGCTTGACCTTTTTGGTAACCAAGGCTAAGAGACTTAGTTTCTTGCTGGGGTCTGCACAACCGCGGCCTGACAAAACCACAAGATCTTTCGCAATGAATCAGTAACATGTGGCCTAAAATAGCACCGAGCAGATATGGGGAGGGCCCCCCGCTAGCCCAATTTGGTACTGTTGAGCCTTACTGGCTCATATAACGCTTCCGTGCTCGTGAACCTTTTGTTGCCTGTGCCATTGAAATCATATCCAAGAAATCACTGCCAATTTCAATGTTGTGAGGTTTTATGACCCAGATTTTCTTCTAAAAGTTTATAGTATTAAGATTTATATTTAGTTCTTTTATCTATTTTGAGTTAATATTTGTATATGTGTTAGGTAAGGGTCCAATTTTATTCTTTTTCATGTAATTATTATTTTTCAACAATATTTACTTAAAAGATTAGTATTTCTTCCACCAAATGTTCGTGGAAACCTTGTCAAAAATAACCTGACAATATATGGAAGAATTTATCTCTAGGCTTTTATTTAACTTCAGTGGTTTATATATCTGCCTTTAGAACAGTACTACACTGTTTCAATTATTGTAGCTTTATATGGTTTGAAATCAGAAAATATACATTTTCTAGCTTTGTTCTTCTTTGAGATTGTTTTGGGTATCTAGAGTCCATATTCCATATCAGGATAGATTTTTTCTGAAAAATAAATAAATAAATGTATGATAGCTTCACCTAAAAAAAAGAAAAGAAAAAAATATTCTCTGATAAGAAAGAAAGCAAAAAGAAATATTGAACTGTTATCTTTTAGTCATCAAAAGCTTGGTATCAGACAAATAAAACTGTTTTGTGAGATTATCATCGTTAATATTGGATAAATTGCTATAAAACTAGATGTCAACCACTAAGCCAAGCATGGGAAGGAGGGATGGGGAGGGAACGGGGTGGGGATCGGGTAGGGGCTAAGTGGGCGATGTGTGCATGTATGTCTACAAAACTATTTTCTTTATACCATTATGATGTATGAATACATTGCTCCAATAAAAAATAAAATTAAATTAAAAAATGAAGATAATAGGTATATAAAAAATAATAATAATTCTTAAGTCACAGTTAGATATAAGTAAGAAATTACGGTGTGCTATTGCAAGCAAAGTAATTATAATTGTGAATGTGCTATATTATTTCAAACAGTAGAAGGAAGGATTTTGGATGTTTCAACTATAAGAAAATGATAATATTTGAGGAAATAGATATGTTTTTGCTGATTTAAGTATTACACAATGCATACATTTACCAAAGCAGCAGTGGTGCCTCATAAACATACATAACATTTATGTTTTTGTGTATCAATTTAAAATAAATTTAATTTAAATTTTAAAAAAGATTCTTATACAAGAGAAATGAAAAAATGTGATAACTAGTGAGTTACCAAGTTGTACTTTTATTTTATTTTATTTTATTGGTACTGGAGGCTGAATCCAGTGTCATGCTACCTCTTAGCCACACTCCCAGCCCTGTTTTAATTTTATTTTGAAACAGAGTCTCACTAAGCTGCTGAAGCTTACCTTGAACATGCAATAATTTTGTTTCAGTCTCACAAGTACAGGGATTACAGGCACATACCATCATGCGTGGCTTGTGCATAATTCTGAAAAATACTTTTGGGAGACAGTTCCTAAGTATACATAATTTATACAATAAATTTGAATAATTTATAATTTTTTTTTTTGGTGGTACTGGGGTTCCTGGAAGCCCTTCTACCTCCAGGCTACACTTCCAGACCTATTTTATATATACTTTTAAAACAGGGTCTCTTAAGGCAGCACAGCTGTCTTTGAACCTGTGCTATCCTCCTGTCTCCACCTCCCAAGTGTGGGGATTACAAGCATGTGCTACCACGCCCGGTGGGTCTCACTAAATAGCTGAGGGTCTCTGCTGGCCTCAATCTTCCTGTCTCAGCCTCCCAAGCACTAGGATGACAGGTGTGCACCACCATGCCAGGCTTGAATAATTATTTACAGGGTTCATACTATTTTTTACAGATTATGTATAAATATATAGATATATAGATAGATTCCTTGCTGTAAAATGCTAACACAACTTAAAAAATTCTACAGACTGAGTAGTCGAATGTGCATAGAATGGCCCAGAACACCTGTCTATTCAAGGGTAGATTCTCAAACCAAATTCCCAGAGATTCTGATTCAGTGAATTAGGAAGAACTAAAGGATTTGTCTTTCTATTTTAAAATTGCTCCACAAGAATATGATAAATTCAGACAAATCCTTAAGAAATAATGTCATTTGCAGGACAACCTGTGGGGCTAGAGAATACTGTGCTAAGTGAGAGCAGCCGGTCTTAGAAAATCAGGGGTCAGATAGTTTCTCTCACATGTGGAAGCTAGAGAGAAAACAGGCGACAAAAGGGAGAGGAGAAGGAGAGATACTGGAAGAATGGTGAAAAGGGGTCGAGGAAAAAGTGGAGAGGGGAGAGGAAGAATTTTAAAAAGTAACGGTTCAAATCTTGCTGTGCTCATATATGAAGGCATCACTCCCAATCTAGCTGTTATGTATGGGGAGTGTTGGGGAGCGGGGTGGGACATCAAGGGGAAACACCAAGACCTATGTGCATGTTTATTTCCATAACTTTGAATCTCACTCTAATGTATAATTAAAACTCACCATTAGAAAAGCTGTGGTTGTGGGATTCAACACATCTCACTAGCTGTAACAAATAAAATTCTACTACTGAGACGGCAGCATCTTGAGAGAAAATAAAGCAGCGGAAGGTATTTACAAACAAAAATACAAAAAAGGGAACCACGGTGAAAGGAAATCTAATACTTTGAATGCAAGTTGCACTGCAAAGATCCCAAGTGCATGACTGACCTGGTGTGGTGGCCGGCACCCTCTCAGGCTGCCGGCCAGAACTGTGACTGCCAGCTGTGGTTCTGCCACCCAAACAAATTCTTACAAGTAATCTGAAACCTGGAGGTGCAGAAAGTGGTGGCAGAGCTCCACCTAAAGTGACTAATACCAAGACCCGTGTGCATGTTTGTTTATATGACTTTGAACCTCACTCTAATGTATAATTAAAATTCACCAGTAGAAAAAAATGGTGGCTGTGGGATGTAGCACATCTCAGTAGCTGTAACAAATAAAATTCAACTACCGAGAAGGCAGTATTTTCACAAACAAACAGCAACAACAACAAAAAAATACCCCAAAGCAGCGGAAGATATTTACAAACAAAAATCCAAAAAAGGGAACCATGGTGGAAGGAAATCCAATACTCTGAATGCAAGATCCACTGCAAAGAGCTTGAGCACATGATTGACCTGGTGTGGCATCCGGTACCATCTTGGGCCACCAGCTCCAGCTCTGCAGCCCCAAGAAATTCCGACAAGTAATCCAAGAACTTGAAGTGCAGAAAGCAGTGGCAGAGCTCCAACATCTTAAGCAAACAGCTAAGATCTGGTGGCAAAAACTATAAAAATCACCCCAGACTTTACAACCCAAGTCATGATTGCCAAGAGAGACTGGTATATGTAATGCAGACCCAGAAAGAAAACAACTTCAAACCCAAACTGTTATATCCAGCCAAGTTATTATTCAAAATTGATGGAGAAACATGAGTGTTTCAAGATAAGCAGAATCTCAAAAAATTCATGAATAAAAAGCCAATACTAGAGAAAGTACTTAAATAAATAAACCATAAAGAAGAAAATAAGAAGCCGGGTGTGGTGGCACACGCTTTTAATCCCAGCATTTGGCAGGCTGAGACCAGAGGATCGCGGTTCGAGGACAGCCTCAGCTACTTAGTGAGGCCCTCCGCAACTCAGTGAGACCTGGTTTCAAAATAAAGAATAAAAAATAGGGCAGGGGGTATAGCTTGGAGGATGAATTCCCCTGGGTTTCATCCCCAGACCCACAAAAGAAGAAGAAGGAGAAGAAGAAGAAGAAGAAGAAGAAGAAGAAGAAGAAGAAGAAGAAGAAGAAGAAGAAGAAGAAGAAGAAGAAGAAGAAGAAGAAGAAGAAGAAGAAGAAGAAGAAGAAGAAGAAGAAGAAGAAGAAGAAGAAGAAGAAGAAGAAGAAGAAGAAGAAGAAGAAGAAGAGGAAATAATAATTTCAGAACCAGAGAAGAGATGAAGTTGATCAGCAGGACAATTACGCAAAGAAGAAATAACATTATATCAAACAGAAGATAGAACACAAAATGGCAGGAAACAAAATCATATTTTAATAATAACCCTGAACATCAAAGGATTTAACTCACCAATTAAAAGACATAGACAGGCAATGTGGATTAAAATAATAATTCAAATATATGATGCTTGCAAGGAACTCACCTTACAGCCAAAGACATTCATAGGCTGAAAGTGAAAGGATGGTGCCAAGACATCCTGCTGCCTCGGCATCTATGTGTTGAGACCCCCACTCCACATAGTTAAATCGGCAAAAACGCCCCGAGAAGGAGATGTCGTCTCTGGCCAAAGTACCCCCCACTTTTAGATACCCTTCACTATTATTCCTTTTAACTTTCTACACGAATTGCTCCAGTGATGTGAAATTAGGACTATAAATAGAAACTGAGTCCGTGGAAATAAACTCTCTAATAATTTGTCTAAACGTCCTTGGCTTTGCTCAATAGTAATGAAAAAACTGGCCAGAACTCAGATGCTGTGATAAGCATTCCAGCTGCAGCAATCACAAAGGGTCTCCGACCCTCACTCCTATCACTAGGTTAAGCTATTAACTCCGGTAACTGGTAGCTCAGTTTAAGGAAACTTTGCTTACCCTTGAGATCCTGCCTAGAGGCAGAGAAGATAAAATTTTGTGTGTGACTTCGAAGCAATTTAGTTGATGAACAACTTAGTTGCCCAAATACAATAGAGCCAAGGAAAAAGATTGTTGACTTTTACGCCCAGTGCAAATATTCCTGAAGAAAAAAGGCATTTTTGCATGAAGAAGAGCTTATCATAAGAAAGTCCCAACTGGGAAAGAAAGGAATTAGAAGGTTAAGAGCAGGTTGCAGAGGGCTTGTGACAGGAAAATGGATTATTAAAGATGGATAGACTTTTAATAGGCTCGTTGTCTAAAGAAGAGTGTTCAGCAGTTAAGGAAATACATCTGACAGTTAAAACCAAGAACTTTGTGGTGTTGTTTGTGGTATTTTGTCTACCAAACTGTGTTGTGAGTTTGCTTAAGCTTTCAGATTTAGAAGGTAAAATGCCAACACCTGGAGAAACTCTATCACATCCACCTGAATCACCACATCTCCCCACACTTGCTATATGGAACTGAGCACAAAAGATGGAAAGTTCCAGAAAAGTTAAAGAAAATTCCCCGAGAAGCCTCCAAGCCTTGGGTGTGCCCGTTTTCTTCTGAAAGATTGCCCTTTGGAACTGCTTGACTGCAAGATCTGGGAGAGATCCGGAGTTAATCTCTTGAAAGCCAAAAGCCAGCTGAAAACCGGACTAGTTTTTTTTTACCTCTGTTTACGTGTCATTCACTATTGTTTCACAGTGATTACATTCACTTCCTTTCCTCTTACTATTAACTTTATTGGTGAAGGGTATAAATTTCTTGGGGTTTTTGTAATAAAGTGTCATTGGCTCAAGAAGCCTTTGTCCATCTCAGGTTCTTTCCAAAGCGTTGTACCTAAAAAACTTAAGGAATTCATAGAGGGGAAAGAATCGCTGCAGATAAGTTTCTGCAGAACTCCACCTGCCTTTTGCCCCATCTTTCTGAGGATTTGACCGGGAGCTGACAATAACGACCCAACTGAGATTAGTCGGCAACAGGATGGAAAAAGATATATCATGCTAATAGCAAAAACAGGCAAAGGTAGCAAAGCTGATATCCAACAAAACAGACTTTAAGCTAAAACACATCAGAAGAGACAGAGTAGGGCATTCCCTTTTATTAAAAGGAACAATTCACCAAGAATATATAATGATAGTAAATGTTTAGGATAGTAAAGGGGAAGGAACTGGGTTGATGGGTGCACCCACATTTGTAAAACAAACCCTTCAGGACATCAGATCTCAAATAGACCCAAATACAATACTATTGGGAGACTTCAACACACCTCTCATGCCACTAAATCGATCTTCAAGGCAAAAGATGAGTAAAGACTCTTCAGAACTAAAGACAACTATAAACCAAATGGACCTAATAGACATCTACAGAATATTTCAACCAGGAAGAGCAGAATACACATTCTTCTCAGTAGCCTATGAAACCTTCTCCAAAATAGATCACATCCTGGGCCACAAAGCAATCACCAGCAAATTCAAAAGATGTGATATATTTCCCTGCATCTTTTCAGACCATAATGGAATGAAAGTAGAAATCAACAACAGGAAGATCAAAAGAAACTATTTAAATACATGGAGATTGAATGATATACTATTGAATGATGAGTGGGTAAGAACAGAAATAAGGGGAAAAATAAAGTCCTGGAATTAAATTAAAATAGAGGAACAACATACCAAAATCTTTGGGAGACTTTGAAGGTGGTGTTAAGAGAAAAGTGTATAGCACTGAGTGCTCACATAAGAAAAACAGAGAGTTGCCAATAAACAACCTAATGACACATCTTAAGGACCTAGAAAACTGCAATGGTCTAATCCCAAAGCCAGAAGAAGGCAGGAAATAATTAAAATCAGAGCAGAAACAAAATAGAAAGAAATAGAGATTAAAAAACAATTCAAAGAATCAACAAAACAAAAAGCTGTTACTTTGAAAAGATTAATCAGATTGACAAACACCTGGCTAACCTAACCAAAAGACAGAGAGAATCAACTCAAATTATTAAAATGAGAAATGGGCCGGGTGTGGTGGCGCACACTTATAATCCTCATGCTTGGGAGGCTGAGACAGGAGGATCACACAGGTTCGAAGCCAGCCTCAGCTACTGAGTGAGGCTCTCAAGCAACTTAGTGAGACCCTGTTTCCAAATAAAATATAAAATAGGTCTGGGAGCATAGCCCAGAGGTAGAAAGCCTCTGGGTTCCATCCCTAGTACCATAATAATAATAATAATAATAATAATAATAATAATAATAATATAAAATAATAAAATGAGAAATGAAAAAGGAGATATTAGCACAGACAGTGGGAAAATTCAAAGAATTATGAGAGACTATTTTGAAAATGTATACTCCGATAGAAAACATGAAAGAAATTGATATATATCTAAGCACATTTAACCCACCTAAATTGAACCAAGAGCACATAGCAAGTCTAAACCAACAAACAGCAACCAAAGAAATAAAAGCAGCAATAAAAATTCTGCCATCAAAGAAAAGCCCAGGCCCAGACGGGTTTCCAGATAAATTCTACAAAACCTTCAGAGAAGAATGAATCCCAATTCTTCACAATTTGGTCTGGGAAATTGAAAGAGATGGAATTCTCTCAAATTTCTTCTATGAGGCCAGTAGCACATTAATACCAAAACAAAATAAAGATAACTCAAGAAAAAAATTACAGGCCAATATTCTAAACAAAATACCAGCTATACACATTCAAAACCATATCAAGAGAAAATGTACACCACAACCAAGTTGGTTTCATCCCAGAAAAGCTGGTTCAACAGACACAAATCAGCGCATGTTATTCATCACATAAATAGAACTGAGAACAAAAACCACATGATCATATCAATAGATGCTGAAAAAGCATTTGATAAAATCCAACACTCATTCATATTAAAAACACTGCAGAAAATTGGAATAGAAATTACATGTCTCAACCTCATTGAGGGAATATACAATAAACCCCAAGCCAACATCATACTGAATGGGAAAAACCTGCAAGAATTTCCTCTAAAATCAGGAACAAGACAAGGATGTCCACTATCACCACTCCTTTTCAATATAGTCTTAAGACTCTTGCCAGAGTAATATGAGAAAAACTGTACCAGTATGAGATGTTCTTAGCTATTTTAGAAATTCATAGCCAGAACTCTTTTTCCTGTGAGCTTAAGTAATTTTATTATTACAAAGGCAGAAAGATAGGACAGGAAGCACTACACCCAAAGGGATGATGTGGTGGAGTAACATGAAAATAAATTACTGGAGTTTTGGGTACAGAACAGTTTTATAAAGATACATTATCCTTTATCTTGCTCAACCAATAATCTTCTGACCTAGGTGTAAACCTGCCCATTAACTCCATGTAGGCCCTTTTTATGATTATGTGGATTACGATTATGGATTATGATTATAGGGATTTATTTTCTTGTCCCAAAAGCCTTCCTGCCTTAATGCAGGTATAGGCCTGGGTCTTTGTTAGAACCAGAATTATTAACAAAAAGTCAGGGTTTGCCGGGCGTGGTGGTGCACGCTTATAATTCCTGCGCTTGGGAGGCAGAGGCAGGAGGATTGCACAGGTTCGAAGCCAGCCGTGCACGCTGGCTTAGGAGACCCTGTTTTCAAATAAAAATGTAAAAATAGGTCTGGGAGTGTAGCCCGGAGGTAGAAGGGCTTCCAGGAACCCCAGTACCACCAAAAAAAAAAAAAGTTAGGGTTTAAATGGTATCTGCTCCCTCTTGACAAAGGCCTGTACCCTCCTCCCACACTCTATGAGATTTCTAGCCTATCTGCTAGAAGTTATGTATTATGTAAACCTGTCTTTAAAATATGAAGGTGCTAGTGAGGAGGTAGAAAGGAAATAGGCAGATAGGGAAAAGGCCTCAGTAGAAAAAAGTTAATTTCCTGAGTTTCCTGAGTTTCCTAAGAGGCAAGGAATACCTGAAATTCCAAAGGCTCAGAGATAAGAAGGCTAGAGCTTCACAAAAGCCATCTGTTTACTAATCAACAAACCCACTGAGCAAGTCTGGCATTCCTGAAAGGAGACCCTTCAAAGGACTTGCAAATACCCTATGCAAATTCTCCTTGGAATCCTAAAGTCACCCTAACCAAAAGCTAACTTGCAAGCAGTCAGGCCTTGCCTGACCGGACAACAGTTTGGGGACTTTCCCTCTCGGGACCCCCTCCCTTTTTGGGGAGCTGTTCTCTCTCTCTTGCAGGTCGTGTTGGCCCTGAGAGAAGGCAGAGTACATCTGAGGGCACGTGGCTCGGGCGACTCTCGAGTAGTGACCTGAAGGCCTCTGCTGAACATCATGGCTGACCAGGCCCCTAGGGGTGACCTGCACCTCTTTTCTGGCAGATCGCATGAACTCTGGGAGAAAGTAGTTTGCAACTGATGGGCACTTGGCTCGGGCGACACTCGGGTAGTGACCCTGAAGGCAGCTACTGGACCCCGGAGTTCTGACCGCCTCTATGGGGTGCTCGGCCACTTTTCTCTATTCCCTTCTGGCAGATCGTGCGGACTCTGGAAGAAAGCAGCCTGCACCTGAAGGCAATTCGGCTTGGGCTACTCTCAAGTATTGTCCTGAAGGCAGCTGCTGAACCCAGAGTTCCAGCCCCTTTTGGGGTGTCCAGCCACTCTCCCCCCATTCCCTGCTGCTTCCAATAAACCTTTTACTCCCCTTCCTGAGGTCTGCAGGTGTCATTCTTCGCTCACCTTAGACAAGAACTCACCGGGTTTCCTCTCAAGAAACTCCAGTTTCACTAGGTCCCAACTCTTTTGTGTACTTGCTAATTACTATCTGTGAGGCAACTCTGCATTATAACAGCTGCCAGAAGGCCTGGCAGTAACCAGACCCTGACTATTTTTTACATTGAAACTAATTTTTGATACATTAATACCCAATTCACTTTCAAATACACTAATAACAAAGTCATTTTTCAATAATGGCAGAATAATACCAAAGCTATTTTCATATATATTTTGAATCCACTTCCCAGTACCAGCACAGTATTGGCACAACAACAGGCATACAGACCAATGGAACAGAATAGAAGATACAGAAATGAAGCCACACACTTATAGTAAGTTGATCTTTGAAAAAGGGACCAAACTCATAAGCTGGAAAAAAGACAGCCTTTTCAACAAATGGTGCTGGGAGAACTGGCTATCCATTTGTAAAAGGATGGAACTAAATCCTTACCTCTCACCAAGCACAGGAATCAACTTGAGATGGATCAAAGACTTGGAAATCAGACCAGAGACTGTGAAGCTATTAAAGGAGAGCATGGGCTCAACACTCCAACATATATGCATATATAATAACTTTCTCAACAAGAGCTCTAAAGTGGAGAAAATTAAAACAAGAATTAAGAAGTGGGGTGGCATCAAACTAAAAAGTTTCTGCTCATCAAAGGAAACCATCAAGAACCTAAAGAAAATACCTACAGAATGGGAGAAGATCTTTATCAACCACTACTCTGATAGAGAGCTAATATCCAGAATATACAATGAGCTCAAAAGACTCTACACTAACAAAACAAATAACCCAATCAAAAAGTGGGCAACTGAATTGAATAGACACATCAGAAAAGAAGAGATACAAATGGCTAATAGATACATGAAAAGATGTTCAATATCATTAGCCATCAGGGAGATGCAAATCAAAACAATGCTGATATTTTATCTAACCCCAATCAGAATAGCAAGCATACAAAAGTCAAATAACAACAAATGCTGGTGAGGATGTGGGGAAAGAGGAATGCTTTTACACTGTTGGTGGGAGTGCAAACTAGTTCAACCACTATGGAGATCAGTGTGGAAATTCCTTAGAAAACTGGGGATGGATCCACTATATGATCCGGCTATACCACTACTGGGTATCTTTTCAAAGGGGTTGAAATCAGAGAACTACAGTAACATATGCATACCCATATTCATAGCAGTACAATTTGTAATAGCCAAAATATGGAACCAATCTAGGTCTCTATCAACAGATGAATTGATTGCAAAATTATGGAAAGTACACACAATGGAATTCTGCTCAGCAAAAAAGAAGAAAATCCTGTAATTCTCAAAAAGATGGAAAGTCCTGAAGAAAATTATGGTCAGATCAGCCAAGCACAGAAAGAGAAGAGATGTATGTTTTCTCTAATATGCCCAGACTAGAAAATATTAGTAATCTCAGAGGGACTCCAGATAATGGAGGGGAATCCTCAGCAAAATTAGAAAAGAAGGATAGGGAAGGAAGAAGGCTAAAGTTGATTAATGGAGAAGCTGCATTCAAATATGTATATAGGTGTGAATGTAGCATAGTCAACCTGGACACTAATTGTCTGGAGGAGGGGACAGACAGGTAAGAGGTGTGGGGGCACCAAGTACTGTGTGAATGTATGCCATTGTCAATATAATCCATATTATGATGTGAAACTATAGTGTACCAATAAAATAGAAAATTCACCAATAATGTATATAAAATAAGGATATTGGGCAAATATAAATGTGATAATGTTTTTAAATATAAAATAGAGATAAAACATCTGAGTCATTTGTAAATAAGTTAAATTTTGAAACATTAAATTCAGGTACTCTTAGCTTTTTATTTTTTATTTTATTTATTTATTTAATTTTATTTATTTACTTATTCTGGTGGTACTGTGGGTGGAACCCAGAGGCTTTTCTACCTCTGGGCTATACTCCCAGACCTATTTTTATATTTTATTTGGAAACAGGGTCTCACTAAGTTGCTGAGAGCCTCACTAAGTAGCCGAGGTTGGCTTCGAACCTGTACGATCCTCCTGTCTCAGCCTCCCAAATGTGGGGATTACAAGTGTGCGCCACCACGCCTGGCTACTCTTAGCTTTTTAAAATAAGTGTATTTGGGTATTTTTTTTTTAAAAAAATAGTACCCTAGAGAAAGATAATCCTATAAGTTTCTGGTTTTTGTTTATTATCATATATGTGTTTTAGACAAGAAATGGAATACAGTTAATTTATAATGGAATTTTGAGAGGAACTACAATTTCTAATTTCCAGAATTTTATACTATTAGTTACATATCCATATGCCTTTTTTTTGGTACTGGAGATTGATCCCAGGGATGTCATACCTCTGAAGCAGGTCTCACTAAGTTGCTGAGGCTAGCCTAGAATCTGTGATCTTCCTGTCTCAAGTAAGATTACAGGCATGGGCCACCACACGTGGCTACCTATATGCTTTTGAGACAAGATATGTGGGAAGCAGGCAGTCATCTTATGGTTAAAAACTAAAGAGCCTGACCAGGTAAGCAACTGCAGGACCTTTCTCCTTTGCAGATAGTGGGCCACAAGAAAGTCTGGCACAGCCAAAGAATTTTTTTAAATGTACCTTTTAGTAGAATTTTAATACAAGTGTGAACTCATTCAGAATCTTCACTTTTCGCACTATGTTTCCTGAGACAAAATGACTTTGTTCAGAAAGAACATAAGGGTAAATGATACATTTGCCTGCACCATAAATTGCTTGGCTTGAGGGCTGAATGGAAAAAAAAAATAGAAAAGGAACGAAAATGTAGGCAAAAGAGGAAATTCATTATCATAAATTCCAGCCTCATGAAAAATTAGCATTATAAAGTTTTAGCAAAAGGACGATAATTTCTCCTTCATGGGGAGTGGGCTTTGTGCTGGACTTTGTAGGCAGTA
Organism: Muscardinus avellanarius; assembly: GCF_963383645.1. NCBI lineage: Eukaryota > Metazoa > Chordata > Mammalia > Rodentia > Gliridae > Muscardinus > Muscardinus avellanarius. The sequence continues at coordinate 136,076,686 of NC_137787.1, read as the reverse complement.
GTATTTTTTAGTGGACAAGGAGCATAGGTTTCAGAGCTACAAATTCACATTTGAATCATGGCTCTGATAATCGGTGCGGAGCTGCTTAACCTCTTGTGTCTTAATAAAGCCTTTGTGTTTTACTTTTATCATTGTTAAACAGAGAGATAATAGTAATATTCTCTCTTACAGGGTCATTGTAAAAATTAGTCTATTAACAAAGAAAGTAAGAAAAAACAAGAGTGGCAGCACATACTTGTAATCTCAGTACTTTGGAGGCTGAGACAGAAGGGATGTTCTGCTACACTCCCGGTCTTTTTCATTTTATTTATTTATTTATTTATTTATTTATTTATTTATTATCTGTTTATTTATTTATTTTGCAGTACTGGGGGTGGAATGCAGGGGCGTTCTACCTTTAAGCCATACTTCCAGCTCTATTTTGTATTCTTTATTTTTGAAACAGGGTCTTACTGAATTGCAGAGGGCCTCACTAAGTATCTGAGGCTGGCTGGGAACTGAGATCCTCCTGTCTCAGCCTACCAAATGCTGAAATTACAAGCATGTGCCACCATGCCCAGCAACTCTTTTTCATTTTTAAAACAAGGTCTCACTGAAATGCTGAGACTGGTCTCAAACCCATGATCCTCTGGTCTCAGCCTCCCAAGTACTGGTATTACAAGCCTATGCCACCATTCTCAGTTTACCTGTACGCACTTGAGACAAGATGTGTGGGAAGCAGAACAATCACCTCATGGTGAATACTGCAGAGCCTGACCTGGTAAGCCACTGCAGGGAAGGCCTGGCATAGTCAAGAAACTTTTCCCCTTAGCAATGTACCCTCTGAACATTGTGAACTCATTCAGAGTCTTCACTTTCTGCACTATATTTGAGGTTACTTTCTGCACACTAGGTTTGTGGTCCACCTCAGCAATTTAGCGAGACTCTCAGCAACCTAATGAGAATCCATTTCAAACCAAATTGGCTGGGGTGTAGCTTGGCTGTATAATGCCCCCAAGTATAATCTCCATTACCAAAAAAAAAAAAAAAAAGAAAGAAAGAAAAAAGTGGTTCCTCTTTCTCCATCACCCAGTTCTCTGACATTTTTTCCTAGTATGCTGGACTTTTATTTCACTTTAAAAGCAGACTTTATAATTGTTAAATAAGTAATTTAAATATTTTTAAGACAAATGAAGTAATTATAATTCATGGAAGAATCTGTATTTAAAATTTATGGAATACTTCTCTATATCATAAAATTTCCATGAGTCCTACTTTTTTATTGCAGTACTGGGGATTGAACTCAGGTGCACTATGTATGTGAAATAAACCCATAGCCCTATTCTATTTTATTTTGAAACAGAGTCTAAATTTTATTGATTGAATAGTAGAAGAATCACACAATTAATAAACTTTCACCACTGTGTAAAAATGCTGAACTCCCTTCTACAGGGGAACTTCCTGAGTCACAAGGTGACATTTCTGTGAGTGTATTACATTGAGGAACTGTTCATAACATCTCTTACATTTCAATAAATAATACTATAGATCAACAAAGAGTGAAAAATAACAATTTTGATGTTAAGAAATAATTGACCATTTCCTGATTTGATCTTCTAATCAGATGCTTTCCCTAATATGTGAGAGTTAGGGAGAATTGGACCATAGGAGGAACTCTAGATGAAAAAGAAAATCCTATGGAGGAGCAAACAAGACAACCTAAAGGAGGAGAAAGGAGGGGTAAGAGGAAAATCTCTAAAACACACAATGTATTTAAACATATCGAAGTCAACCACTAAGCCGAGCAATGGAGGGAGGGAAGGGGAGGGAATTAGGTGGGAATTTGGTAGGGGTTAAATCAGTGATGTGTGCATGTTTCTACACACAAGTTTTTTTACCCCAATATGATGTATGAATATAATGCACCAATAAAAATTAAATAAAAACAAATAAAGATTAGTTGTTACATTAAAAAATTGACCATATGAAGACATCAATTTCCAGATTTTATAGATAAGATAACTCAAATTCAGAGAAATCTGATTATCCCCTTAAAGCCTCAGAAGAAATAAAGAAACCATTATTTTGTGAAGTCTTATTTTGTGCAGTGTTTAGTTATGTGAGAAAAAAAAAAGCATGAAATAGCAGGGGGAAAATTCATTATTTTGGAGTTAAACAGTACTGGGGAAAAATCCCAGTGCTCTCATTTGCTAGCTATGAATCCTTAAATTAGTCTTCTTAAATATTAATTTCCTCATTTTCAAAGTGGTTAATAAGAGTTTATATTGTGACCTTTGGCAAAGATTGGAACTAATTCATATTCAACATCTGACATATAGAAAATGTTCAATAAGTTGTAGGCATAACCACCAGTCAAAGTAATTGCATATAAATTCAGATTAACTATCTTCCTGGTTGGCTGGTAGGATGGTTCATTGCTTTAGTCATGGATATGCCTTTAAACAAAAGTATATAGTCAAACTTCTTAAGAAAAAAAAAACTAAAACCTAAAAGTTGTCCTCTAAGATGACTAGGAAGACTAGGATGTCTTCTGAAATATGATGCTTCCATCAGGACAGGGTTGATGCTTTATTAATTGCTATATCCAGTTGCCTAAAATAGTGCTTGGCAAATAGAGCTCAGTAATTACTGTTATTTAAATAAATGAGGAAATCAGAATTTCTCATTTATTTTCATTTTTATCCTTCTAAGGATCCTTTTTTGAGGTTCTTTTCTAATCATCTTTTTCCTATGAAATTAAATCCTAATAAATAAGATCTTTTTCAGGCAGAGTTGAGCTTCACAGGTACCACAATTGTTGCAAAATCTAATGTTTTCTTGCCCTCTATCCCAAGAACCAATTAGTCCTTTGTTGCCCTCTTTGAGAATGCATGGACTAGAAAAATAGAAAAGCTCGAGGAGAGAGATTAAAATATCTTCTTCCTCATTTTTATCTCTCTTACTGCCCCTTTATTACTACTTTTCTCTGAAAAATCACTTTTTCCCCCCTGAACATGAGGCTTCTCTTTTACATTCACTCTTTAGAGAAAGATCAGAATCTCAGATGCAATTCCAAATTTCTAGGAAATATTTTGCAACATGTGTCACTCTTTTTATATATGAGAGTTTTGGTTGGCACACCGATTAATTCCTGGAGAACTCATTCTCCTTTTTCAACCTCTAGATTTATAATCACATAAAAGAAAAGTGTCTTATTTTAATATTGTAGCAAAAAGTATTGCTATTTATTCCAATGTTTTATGGGAAATTTATAAGAGGGTTGGAAGCAACTTTATAAAAAAAGGCAATGCCAGTTTCAAAGGTTATAACAAGGCTTTTATAAACAACCCAACATAGACAAGATGCACTGTGTTAGGAAAAACCACGTGAAGTTGTGTCCTTCCTTTTTTAATACCTTTATTGGTGCATCAAAATTATATGTCATCTAGAACTCATCATCCACCCAACTGAACACAAATTTTGTGTTTACCCACTTTTCCATTTTTTTTTTTTAAACAGGCTCAGTTTCTTATATTGGTTCTTTCAGACCATGTTTTGTGCCCTCAAAACCAGTCTCCCTCAAAAGCAAAATATTTTCAAACAATCCAGTCTTTAATATGAGACTTCTTTAAATTTAGGGTCATTCTTGATATAACTGTGCAAATAAAATACACTTTCTTTAGTGTTGTTTTATCACAGAAATGTATATGCCACAAGGAGGTACAGAATGATAGACTTATACATGTACACGATACTTCTTGTGTGCTTCCCTTTAGATCACACCCTACTCCCTCCCATTTCGCACACATGACATTGAGATTGGTATTGATCATTTTTATATGTATGCAGCGTTACTTAAACTATTACCTTTAATATGTCTCTATCTCTTCTCTTCCCTCCTTGAAACTCTTTCATCACTCCATTGGAGTCTCTATTTTTTTTTTTTAATCTGAGGTCTCTTTTGTTATCCAGAATCTCTCTAGCTTCCATATTCAAGAGGAACCAAACAAGTATTCACTTTGCGAGACTGGCTAATCTCAGCATAATATTCTCTAGTTCTATCCATTTTCCTGCAAATGACATAATTTTGTTCTTCTTTATAGCTGAATAAAATTCCATTCTAAGAGAGTAATTTGTTGTTGTAGTCCACAAATTGTGTCGCACAATGGACTTCAGATTCCAGTTTCCAGTGAAGTATCTAAATAAGTGTATTTGTACTGAGATTCATCCTGTAAGATGCATAATATGGAGTAGGCTGTTCTGAAATTTTACTCACAAAAACAAAACTATCCCTTTAGGGCAATGACTGCCATAAAAAATTCAGAAACTGTGCTTTTTTGCTTTGACAAGACATAAAAACACAAAAGTAACTGTACTAAAAGTACTTGCTTTCTAAATTTGCAACACAAGTTTTGATAAAATTAAAAAAACATTATAATAGGGATTCATTTGGACATCTTTCTTAATGCTTGACTTCCAGGAGACAAATGTAAATATGATAATGACTGCCAGACTTTTAAAATAATAAGTAGACTTTTAAGTTCAGCATTAGATGTTCTTAAACGGCCAAAATTTATTTGCTACTTGCCCTACCAAGAAGTACAGTCTATTTCTTCATCCCTCAAATCTAGATTGGCTTTATAGCTTGCTTTGGACGACAGAATATGTTAAAAATGAGGATATATAAATTCTGGATTTTAGTACCTCATTTTACTCAGGATTCCAAAACTGGAATCCATTTCTTAGATATATTTCCTGGTTTCACAAATAAAAAGTTGATTTAGGTAATTCAAATCCATCTATGTTCCTCTTATAGCTTGCGCTGACCCACAATAACCCCAGACTCGATATAATGTCTTTTCTATCCCTTAAAATTGATGCAGTTTTAAATATATCAGAATATGAAATAAGAAATATTCTAAAATCCTACCAACATTTGTGAGGATGATAACATTTTTCCAAGTGGAAAGGGCCCAGTCTAGAAAATTTATCTTAAGAGTCTTTGTTACCCTCTAACAGTCATTGGGAGCACACAATTTTACTCTCCTTACTATTATGGCTTTATCTTCATGAGAAAGGTGAGAAAAACTGAGGTGACTCTGAGGATATGGGTTTAAGAATGTTGCTTTTAGCTATCACTTCTATTAAAAGGGCATATGTGTTCAGAGGTAAAATGCTCCTGGGTTCAAATCCCAGTACAGTAAAAAGAAAGAAGGAAAAAAGAGAGGAGAGAGAGAGAGAGAGAGAGAGAGAGAGAGAGAGAGAGAGAGAGAGAGAGAGAGAGAGAGAGATTCCTGTCTCAGCCTCCCAAACCATGGGATTGTAGGTGAGGGTGCTCAGTTGATCTGTAGCCTTTCTTCATTGTCTTTTCTGTCCTTTTGTTAATGATCCTTATGGTTTCTCTTATTTAGTAGAATTGTCCATCAGTTCCCAAAGGATAGTATAAAAATCCTAATATAATTTCCCCTGGAATCCAGCCCTTTAAGTGGGTCCTATCCTTTATTAAGGACCTTCAGATTATCTCTTTGAATCATACTACCCTTTGTCATTTCCCAGGGTCACCCTCTAACCTAGATTTCTTGAAATTAGGAGGCTGCCTGCCTGTTGCACACTCAAATACAAAAATATTGATATTGCTTACAGATTCCTATTGTTGTGACTAAAATGATCAGTTTCCCTTAGAAACTGATATAAATTCTCTCTGAAATAATTGATTCTTCCACATGTTTCTTGGATATTGTAATTTTAAATATGTCCTTGGCCCTCCCTCCTCTCTTACCTTTAGCAATACACTTGAAATGCCTCGTGGGTGGGTTTAACTGAACTGGACTCTAAAGTCCAATATTTCCATTTGAGATGTTACAGTTTGAGTTGAATTGTAATTTACTTTACTTCATTTTCTAGGTTCTTAGATAGTCTGTGGTTATATTTTGAATGACTTTTTATAAGGCATAATCTTGATTAGTAGCTTTTAGTTTTCTATTCAAAATTGTTAATAGTACATCAACAGACTAAAAGACAAATTTTGTTTTGTTTGATTCTTTGTATTTGATGGAATAAATATTTTTTAATGCCTTTGGTAATCATAAAGTTAAATGACTAAGTAAAGCTATTAAGAAGCATATTTTTAAAAGCTACTAAAATGACTGCATTTTATTTTAGTATGTTTTTCCTTTCTCCCCAGGTATAAGCCACTAAAAAGAAATAAATAACATGTTTTAGAACTCTGAATCATGCTTAGAAGATGCTTAAGAAGAATAAAGAAAATATCTCTGAAAACAAACCTTTATTTGAACTTCAAGATTGAGTTTTTTTCTTTTTCTTTATAAGCAATAAGAGTGACCATTGAAAAATGTCTAGGCAAGAAAACTAATGTTAGAAAATGTACTGTAATGTTTAATTAATGTTAAAAAGAAAACATTTTAAAAAAACTAAATCTAGTTAAGAAATATGTATTGGTTGAGTCAAAATGTTCTTTGGAGCTACTGAATTCCTAGTTTTTACCTAGAGTAATACTTGGCAGAAAGGAAGAACTAGATAAATATTCATTAATGACTAGGCTCATTACAGAATAAAACAGTTTTAAGAACAAAGATTAAATACAATAAATACATCTTATTGAATTATGACGCATGATTCTTTTAAATGCATTCTATTGATTGTTCTGTGGCACTAGTTTATCTTTAGAAAACTATTGCTTAAAGATCAGCGACAGGTGCACAGCACATCATTCACAATTCAAAACTTAATAAGAGCCGAGCGTGGTGGAACATGCTTGTAATCCCAGTACTTGGGAGACTGAGACAATAGGATTGCAGGTTTGAAGCCAGCCTAGAGAATATAGTGAGGCCCTCCACAACTTAGAACATGTTTCCAAATAAGAAATAAAATTGAGCTGGGGGTTTAACTCAGAGGTAAATGTCTCTGGGTTCAATCTCCAGTGACACACACACACACACACACACACACACACACACACACACACACACCTTAATAATATTCATTGATTTTTAGTAATATTTTGCTTTTGTTCTTATTATTTCCACCATAAGGAACAGCAAAGATTCTTAAAATGAGGAAAATATGTGACTACAATGTCTTTGAAAAAAAACAAGGGGATACATTGGTAGATGTCATTCCCTTTAAAACTACCATGATTCCTTGCTGCTTATTAGGTAAAACTCAGGCACATCAAATTGATTTCAAGTGCATCATCTTTCCATTATGTTATAACAATAGAACGAGGACAGGCAGTTTGGTATTGTGGAGACTATTTTAACAATCCACTGTCTTATTTTCCCTCTACTTCTAGAAATTTGGGATGGTCACATGTCCTTAACCCATGAGGTCATAGTACCTGACTTTTCCCGAGAATGACACTGTAATGTGTCACTTCTAGACTGAACTATTAAAGATTTGGTGTAAATGTACCCACACTCTTTTCATATTGTCTTGATAACCACTTTAATTACACATAGTGGAAGCTCCATTTCTCCTCAGTGAGCAGAAAAATAAACTAGTATCATTTGGGAGTTGTTAATGCAGCATAAAACAGACTATCTTGACTAACAGATAGTAACAGATAGTGCTTGTTTTTTTTTTCTTTTCCTCCTATTGAGTCCCATATAATACTTTGTGTAGATGCAAATAAATATTTTGACTGAATTCAACACCTATTTATGATTAAAATGTAACACAGCACAAATACAAATCAAGTTGTGTGATGGTAGTTTTCTCTGCAAATACATTACTAATGTTCCGTTCCTAGTTTTGTTTCATTTTCAACTGAATTCTTATGTCCCCCAAAGTTCATATGTTAAAACTTTGCTTTCTCGTGTCATCATGTTAGGAAAGAAAAGTTTTTTTAAGTAATCAAGGTTAGATGAAGTAATGGGGGTGGGTCTCTCATGAAAGGGATTAATGTCCTTACAAAGGACTCAAGAGAACTTGCTTTCTCTCTTCACCATACAAGGTCCCTCTCAAAGGTAGAATTTTTTCACATCACACATTACTAACTATGGAATATGTGGCCTACAAAACCCAAATTGGTTAAAAGGGCTTTCTTTTCTTTATATTTATTTCCTTTTTGGGGGATTGAAGTTTGGCGTAAGTGATGGAAGATTGAAGGTAATTTATCTTTTTGGGGGTAAAATATTCTATACAAATGCCATCAAATCACTGGATAATTAAAACGTTTTACCAAATGACAGGTTATTGAGTCTTCATAGGCTTTATTTCTTAGTCTTTGGAGTACAAGGGTCCTCCACAGGACTCCTACATGCTGCTTCTCTTCAATTACTCTGATATTGTTCATGTAATATATGTGATGCTCAGGGATGTTTAGACTATCCAAATATCAAGCTCTTTTATTGTAGAAGGAAGCAGAGTTAATATATAGAGAGTAATTAGATATTACTGTCAATTTTATATCAAATAAAATTATTTATTTTTCCTAATGGGGATATACAAACATTTATTAAATGCCATGTACTAATGTCTTGATAAATTTGCTTGAAAACAGACTTTTACATTAAAATATTGATGCAAATATTAAATATTAACATATTAAATATTAAAATGCTATGCATTCAGAAGACAAAGTACTTTGAATTTGAATATGGATCTCCACCTGGGCTAGTGGTATATGGTAAAACAATCTCTCACAGTCTCAGGCAGTGTAAGCAAGCTCTATTGCTCATAGGTTGTTACAAGATCATGAATGAAAGCAACTGATACCCTACAACATAGGTTTCTAAACTTACTGAAAAAGATCAATCCCCTGAATGCTTCCACCGTTCCCTTACATTTATTCAAATAAAAAATGGTTCCCCAGTTGCACCAGAGGCTACTACCATTTACCTAGACTGTTCCAGCATCCCCTGAGGGGGGTGGTATCTCAGACACTATGACTATGTAAAAAATGTACTGTGTTGTTGTGATGTTCATAGATGAGTTATAGTAAATGCATACTTTAATTATTTTCAATTTATTATGGATTTTCATAAGTCAAGGAGCATCTATATTAGAAGAGGGCTGTGGTCTTCCTGAGACTAACTAGGTTGGTTGTTTCAGTAAGAACTAGTATTGATTTCTCCTTTTTTATTTAAAATCTCTCTTTTAGCCCTTATTTTTATCTCTGTTTCTCCCTAGCTTCCACATAGGAGGATAAGCATCCAACTTTCACTTTTTGTGACTGAGGAATCTCACTTAGCATAGTATTCTCCAGTTCTATCCATTTCCCTGCAAATGACATAATTTTAATCTTCTTTATGGTTGAGTAGAATTCCATTGAGTATGTATCTCATAGTTTTTAGTTCATTCATCTGTTGATGAATACCTAGGCTCGTTTCATAGTTTGGATATTATGAATTGTTCTGCTACACACACACACACACACACACACACACACACACACACACACGGTGGTCTGATTTCATTTTCTTTGTATAGATACCAAGACAAAGAAGAGAGGAAGAAGGAAGGAGGAAAAGACTTGATGAAGGAAATACTTCAGTAGACATGATGTACATACACAAATATATCACTGCCAATCACAATGTCCTGCACAGGAAGGGTGAGTGAATCAGATGGGAACCTGGGGAGGGCTCACTGAGTACTGTGTGCATGTATGCCTCTGTCACTCTGAACCTCACCATGTTGTATGATTATAATGAACCAATGTAAAAAACAGGTATTGGTTGAGCTTGTAGTAATCTATAATCATTCTCAGAGATCTACTGCATTTTCTTAGAGGCTAGACTAATTAATTAAAGGGAAATAAGTAAGAAACTTTCTCCTTCACACATTTAGATCTTTAAGGGTGGTACTGGTTGGACACCATTATTCCTTAAATGGGGTTTGTGTGGGTAAAAATGATTCATTTTCAGAGACGTTCCTTTCATCTCCACTATCAATAGCTCTGAAGTCATAGTTCATGAACTTAAATGAGGGGTTCACTCAGGTCTCTCTTTTTCTCTGGCCCCATGTGCTTCCTGGTAACAGGGGTGCCTAGTGATGCTCCAGATATTCAAGCATCAGTGTTGACTAATAATCTTTGTTAACTAATATTGGTGTGCCCAATAATATTTCAAATATCTGGTCAGTGGTCATCCATCTAGATCTGCAAGGGGAAAAACTATTTTCCTAATAACTTGAAGATGTTACTTAACTATAAATATGAATGGAAACATTAACAATACAAGCTAATTTTAGAATAGAATGAGTAATGGATGCTAAGCAGGTAGACAAGGACATGTACTTTGCTTCATATACTTTCTGTATATGCACAGGAAAATGATGTCAGCAATCATTATGTATGATTAGTTTTATTTAGGAAGAGTGTGTGTATGTGTATGTGTGTGTTGTCATATTACTTGAACTTTTTAAAATATGCTCACAAAAAGCAGTTTCATATCTCTGAAGATGTTTTGAAGAAAGCTTGTTCTTAAACATATGAAAGTCCAAAGATCAGCAGAGCCATGTGACAGTAGTCTCAATCAAGTGAGACTTTTATTGCCCTTAACCTTTCATGCATTTTAACCTCTAAACCCAGGGACTCGAGACACATCCTGGAATTTGTGTTTGTGGAGGAACAGGAACTACATTAGAGTGGATAAAGAAAATCTCTTTTTATGCCTCTTCCCAGTGCAGATTTTCAACTAGAATAAAATCAGAAGGGATGGAAGAGAAAGCTCAATTTTTGATCCTACTGTTTTATTAGACTACATAGATACCAAAGTAAAACAATTATAAGATTAAGCGATTGAGGGAGTTTTATGGTAAGGATAGTCATGTGATCTTCTTGAGATACCCCAAAACATGAAAACATAGCATATTTGATCAGGCACTGGATAAAAATAAAGGTTTTTTTTATTATCACTTAATAAAGCCTCACTCTTTCAATGTGATAGTGACATGGAAGAGTGAAACTTAAGAATGAGCTCAGATGGTGGAGAGATAGACAAAGATAAAGGAAGCCCATAGAAGAACCAGGTATAGAGACAAAAGTTTAGTTTTCAATGTTAGTTTTAGACACATTTGAAGAAAGTAATGTTACTGGCAAGTAATGGCATGGATTTTAACTCAGAAAAGAGGACAAGTTTGGAGATAAACATTTGTAAGTCAATATTTATAGTATTGAACCTGGGGTTGAATATGCTCAGAACAAAAGTGAGGATTGAAAGGACTTAAGAACAAAGTGTTGAAACCCCACATTTAGAAATCACAGAAAAAAGAATTGGAGTGTGAAAAACTGTTCTAAGTGTAAAAAATATTGGCTTAAAGATTTATGGCTTCTTGCTTGCTTTGGCAAAAGACTGCCTTTCTTAAAGAAACTTAAGACATTGGCCTCAATGCACCTTCTGTGTCTAAGCTATTTTCTCCAGTTTTACTACACCTTTTGCTTGGTTTTCTCAAGGGTGGAAAACCACCCAAAGAAGGGAGCTGAAGACAGCAACCTCTGCTGCTCTTGCAAAAACTACTATGTGAAAACTTACCTTCTAAAGTCTTTCTTTCTCCTTCCTTCCTTCCTTCCTTCCTTCCTTCCTTCCTTCCTTCCTTCCTTCCTTCCTTCCTTTCTTGGTGATATTGGAGTTCCTGGAATCCCTTCTACATCCGGGCTACACTCCCAGACCTATTTTATACTTTTTTAAAATTTGGAAACTGGGTATTTTAAGCCAGCGCGACTGGCTTCAAACCTGCGCGATCCTCCTGTCTCTGCCTCCCAAGAGCGGGGATTACAAGGGTGCGCCACCACGCCTGGCTCTTCTAAAGTATTTCTAACTCTGTGTTCTACTCCTTAGCCAGAGACAACTAATGATTTGCTGACTCAGCCTAATTCTGTAAACCATAATAAAAGGAAGAGCTGAGCATTGCTCTGGGAGTTTGCCTCTCTTTCCTGTCTTCCTCTCACCAGGAATAAAGTCTCAAGAGTAGTTTTCCATCATGTTGTTCTGTGGCCTTCTGGTACAGAGTCTGGCACTGGAGAAGGCTGAAAAGCAAGTAAAATGTACAAAAGGAAGAAAAGGCAAGAGAAGGGGCAAACGATACAAAAAGATTTCCTGTTAAGATAAGAGTAGAGTAGATTTTCAGTAGTAGCTAGAAAGACATATGGGCTTGTGAATTTTGTTTAAGAAAAGGAAATATTGTAGCATATTTAAATGATGGTGGGAGGGCAGAGAGAGAGAGAGAGAGAGAGAGAGAGAGAGAGAGAGAGAGAGGAAGCAAAAGAGAAAGCATTATATTTCTTAGCAAATTTTTGTGACGTCATGAATAGAACCCGGGATTCATGTGAAGAGATTTTATTTTTATAAAAAATGTTAATAAAAATGTCATAGCAAATTGAACAAAAGTAACCATGGTATGCAGGATCCAATACACCACCAAAGAACAATTTACTGTTACATTCCTTAAGGAAGGAAGCTTTAGGGTAATTTAATTGTTGTAAAGAAACTGATACCAGTTTCTTAAACTGGGATACTGTGAGGTGGACTTGTTCCTGAACTAGAGATCTAGAATTTTCAGATATATTAATATGCCATCCCTTCAACATTCTGGGCCCTGTTTCTGTATCTAAAACACAGGAGTTCCTTAGTACTTTCTGAACATATACTGTCTGCTCAGTCCTAGGTTATAGCTAGCCGTTTATTTTGGTTTACTTACAATTTACAACCACATGTAGCAGAACTATTACCCTTTTCATTTTATAGATGAACAAAATGAGATTAAGAGACATTAAGTTACCCAAGGCCACGGGGCTATAAACAGGAATGAAAAGGAACTAAAAATTCATATGTGCAGAATTCTAATTTCCCTTTTACATTATAGCAATGTTGGAAAATATAAATATACCATAATCAGGAAAGTGCTTTGCACTCTTTTGAGAATAAAATCGCATTATATGTTTAGAATGATTTTTTAAAAATATATGGTAATAGCACAGCTATCATGTATATCTTGAAAATTTATGTAACTGGAGACAGGAGTTTAAAAAAATCATCTGCAAATATTCAGTATTTCTCACAAAATTTGCATTGATGCATTTTTATTTTCCAGAGCCCTCCCTCCTCCTAGTCACAGCCATCTGCTTTCCTTCTCCATCTCGCTATCTCAGTAAAGCTAAAGGAACAAGCTGATCTGCCTGGAGCAAATCAATTTCTCATTATCCTTAATGTGTGAAGATGAGACTCCTGACAGTGATCACAGTCTTTGTGGACTGATAGGGCTGAAAACTCGTGTTTACATAACAAACAGTGTATTCATATAGAAGAGGAAGAATGGGCCTACATGGCTGTGAGATGCTGTGCCTTAATATGGAAACTGGTTCCTCTCAACAAATAAACTTAGCGTTTCTTTCTCTGTTTATATTTAGGGCCAGAATGCCTTTTTCTGAGAATGTGAAAGAATTTGTAAAGGGGTGCATTTTAAAAATGCCATAGAGTACATGAAAGAATCCATCGGATGGAATTTACTGGCAGAAAAACAAAAGCAAGTCACAATCAAGGAGAAGGGGGGACAAGATAAAGGGATGAGCCCCACTCATCAAGTATTCATTAATTCATCTATCCATTTAGTTACTACTTAAGATGCCACATATGCTAGGTTCTAACTAAACCGTGTCTAGAACAGATACTGTTAATTCATTGCTAAGTCAATGAATAAAACAATAATGTTTCTATTATCATGCAATATATATTCTGATGGAGGAAGAAAGAGAGGGAAAAAAATCCAAAATGAAAGGACACTAGTGATAAGTTTGGTGTGAAGAGTTAAATTAGGGTGTTGTGAGCTGGGGGGGTCAGTGACACATGCCTATCATTCCAATATTTGGAAAGCTGAGACAAGAGGATTTTAGGTTCAAAGTCAGCTTCAGTAACTTAGAGAGATCTCAGCAACTTAGTGAGATCCCATTTCAAAATTAGGAAATAAAAATAAAAAAGGACTGAGGATGTAACTTGGAGGTGAAACGACTATGAGTTCAGGCCCCAGAACCAAAATATAAAAAAATAATAAATGAAATAAAGTGCTGTGATGGAATGGAATTGGGTGGTTACATTATTTTGGTGTCTGAGCAAGTAACATCTAAGTAAATTTGGTCAGAAATAATCCAGCTATGCACAAATTAGACAGAAGAATATTTCCAGACTAGAAAAAGAGCTTGTGTAAAATTCTGAACAAGCTTTTGAACTTGACATGGTAGAGTGAAAGTTCCCATTACTTGCAAATAGTGAGTAGAGGGTGGGTGAGGTTTGCATGTATGTCTCCACCATCTTGTACTCCATTAATATGTATGACTACAGTGCACCAATAAAAAGTTCAAAAAATAGTGGGTAGAGGGAATAATATGAAATTAGACCCACTCTCAGAGACCAGGTCTTGTGGAGGTCTGTAAGGAAAAGATATCTTTCATTTTGTGTACATCATAAGCCCATTGGATGATCTAAAGCAGGAGAAGGAAGTAATTTGATTTTCCTTGGGAACTATATTAGTCTGTTTCTCATTACTATAATGAAATACTGGAGTCAGGTTACTTTAAAAAGAATAGAGATTTGACCTTCTTGCTGTCATATTCCCAAGGAGGCACACAGCCTCATCTCAATGGCAAGAGAAACAAGTGTTATCATGTATGTGTCTTCTGGTCTTGGTCCCTCTTCTAATAAAGCTATCAGGATTCAATCATGGGGCCTCCATCCTAATGACTTTAGTTCCAGTCATCTCTCAAAGGTCCCAACTATAAACATCATAGTTAGGTTTAAGTGTCTACACTGATTACCTTATAGTGGGGATTAAATTTCAACACTTGGAGCCCAATGAATAGAAAGAGTCTGTAGTAGTCTAGAACACTTACCTTTACTTATAGAGTGAAGTAGTATATTATTTTTACATAATATTTTAAAGATTAGGCTGCTAAGGAAAATAAGTCAAAAACACAAATTACTAAAATGAAATATGCTTTCTTATGCATTTTTATACATGAATTTAATTGTCCTTTGCATCAGATATGTGAATATTTGTGAGGATGGTCCACCATGCGTCTACTTCTATTACCTTTGCCCTCAAAGTCTCCAGTACATTTTATTTCTTAGATGCATTATAAATTTCCATTTGTTCCTTTGCCTGAAGCTGTTGATTTTTTCGCAATATAATTTTAAAAATGTCAGTTTTATTTCTATTTTACTCTGTGCCATACATACTGGATAGCCTCAGGAAATTGTGCCCAGCTGTAAAAAGGTGCAGGCTATTATGGTTTTGTCATTCTCAGTAAGACTCTTCAATTTTACAGACTGCCTACTGAGAAATGTCTTTGTTTAAGACACATGGACACCTGGAAACTTACAAACATAAGAAATACAGAATCTAAAACTGGAAAAATATGCTTTGGATATTTTTACAGTTTTATCAAAGTTGTAAGAGATGAAAGCTATTTTAAGGCTTTTAGTTTACATTTATCCGTAACAATCAGCAAACATTTAATCCTTGCCTACTATACTATCATAATAAGCAGAAACTTACTAACTGCTCACTGTGTTCCAGTCACTGGTGCACAAACATTATCTTATTTAACTTGTCTGATAATGTACTTTTTTTTTTTTTGCGGTACTGGGGATGGAATCCAGAAGAATTCTACCTCAGAGCTACATCCCCAGCCCTAATTTTCATTCCTTATTTTGAAATAGGGTCTCACTGAGTTACGAAGGGCCTCACTAAGTAGCTGAGGTTATCTGCAAATGTGATCCTCCTGTGTCAGCCTCCCAAATGCTGGGATCCAATCATAAACTCCTAATCAGTGCCAATCATATGCCAGATGCTTTAGAATATTGGGTTAATATATGAAGTTGCTAGCCTTAATGAGGTCACACTTCAGGAAGAAAGCAAATAAAATATTGCAGTGTGGCAAGTATTCTCCTAGCTCTGTAGTAAGGTTTTGGGTTTGAGTAGCTTTCATTGTTATCTCAGAAATGTCAGGTGATACTTTTTGGTATATACCTGACAGAATTTAATATGCATGTGAGTTTTGGGGTTGAAAAATATTTGTGCATAGATACTTGTAGGACTGATTAGAGCAGTAGAGGGGAATGGCCTGTCATGTGCTCTCTATCCAGCCACATGAATCAGATGTGAGTCTGTAGAGATGTGTGTTATAGGCAGAAGAAGAAACCTGGGCACTAACTAACTACATAATGAGATACAGGATCCAAAAAGAGAAGTGTCTGTGGTCAAATGACAAAGACAACTGAACACACAAAGGAAATGATTCCCTCCCTCCTTGCCTGCTGAGGACTGCTGCCAAGAACTGAAGGAATACTGATTGGAGGACTTAGTGTAAGGCAGCAGAACTATCCCTGTTAACACTGCTTTCCAATTCTTTATTAGAAGACTGAAGATAGAATGGAGGAAAAGTGTTAAGCTATCCACTGACTCCATGGTCAATCAGCTTGTGGTCAGAAGTGGGCAAGCACTTTCCTTCTTGTAACTCTTTCAAAGCATTCTACAATCCTTTCCAAGTCAAGTAAACATGAGAACTTCTAGTTAATCATTTACAGATGTGGGAGAATTACTTGAAAAATCCACTATTCTGGAGTTGCTACTGCAACAGAGAGGAGCATGCCAGAATGGCAAGTGTTACAAGATGAGAATGGAATTGAAGGAAGGAAACTTGGTGAGATGTATTAGAAAATATGATGTCTGAGCTTTCTTTCAGCATGGGGATGTGTCCAGATGATACCAACAGAGAATGCTTTCCACGGTGAGAAAATGTATGAAAAGGTAGAATTTAATTATCAGGGAAGTTACTCTCCAAGAGATTTCAAGTAGTTCTGATTAAAGAACAGAATATACGCTAATGAAAAGCTAGTAATGCAGAGAGATAAATGACAGGCTTTCTGTACTGTGTCAAATATTTTGAATTGTAAGCTGGGAGTGGGGGCACATGTCTGCAATCCCTGTTCTTGGGAGGTCTAGACAGGAGGAACATAGATTTGATGCAAACATGCAATAACTTAATGAGACCTTGCTTCAAAATAAAAGTAAAACAGGACTGGGGTGTAGCCCAGAGGTAGAGCATCCTTGGGTTCAATCCCCTGTAGCGTGTGCACCTGTGTGCATAGAACATACACACACACTTAATTAAAATTGTATCATATAGAATAGGGTCACTGCAGACTCACCTCTTTGTGATTATTCTGGCAGAAGTTTTGAGAGTAGTTTAGTATAAGGACTATTAATCTGAGGTTTAAGAACTGATAGAGGGCTTGAGGATGGGATCCATGGGTATATGATCTTTTTAAGCTTATAAAAAAAATTCCTGTGCCAAGTGTATATTCATATTTTTGTAGGGTAGTTATCCATTACTCTCATTGGAGAAAGAGTTCTATGAATCCAATGAAGAACAAGACCCTCTGGACTGAGAAAAAATGTTTGGAGTTTAAGGGGTACAGTTAGGTGTCTGTCACTATAATAAATTATAATATAATTTATTTTTATAAATATAAATATAATAATAAATATAATAATACATTATGGCCCAAACCATAGAAATAAAAATATGCATTTTAGAGAGAGATTTGGAGAAAAACAAGTAATAGATATTCGCTCTGACATGTTGAATTTGAGATTTCATTGAGAAGTACCATTAGAATAGGCAGTAGGTCTTTGTATATACTCTTCTATAGTTTTTTAGAGAGAGCTGGAATAAGAAAATCCATTTTGAATTAATAAGAAAACAGAAATGCACAGGGAGAGCATGCAAATATGTGATGTAAAAATTTGCTATTATACCCTGAGGTGCTTTGATGGCCAAGTATACAGCTTTCCTCTGCTTGCCCCTTAAGTGTTGGCCAGATGCAGTTTCCTTTCTTCCCGTTTCTGCCCTGAAGACTCTAACTTTTCTTTTAGGTCTCAAAATGTAATCAATTTCCTTTATGCTGTTCCTTTCTCTCAGAGCTAGTGAAGCCTGAATAAAGTACATTTTATCTTTTACAGTGGCCTCCAATGTATTTCATACCTTTTGACTTTGACAATGGCTTTAAATTCTCACCTGCTTTTACATTTGACATACGAAACTGGGCGTGACCCTCTCTAAGTACTTGTTCTTGAGAGATGTAGGGGATGGTATAGCTTCCCCAGGCAGATAATCTGTAGAAAATTGCTTTCTCAATTTTGGATATATATGAATTAAGTTTTGTGAGACATAATACAGTTACTATTTTTTTTTTTTTGGCATTGGGAATTAAACCGAGGGTCATTCTCTGAGCTACACCCCCAGCCCTATTTTATTTTTTAATTTTGATACAGGATCTTGTTAAGTTGCTCACGGCCTCACTAAGTCCCTGAAGCTGGTCTGGAACCTGTGATCCTTTAGCCTCAGCCTCCCAAGAACTGTGGTTTCAGATGTGTACCACCATGCCCAGCACAGATTCACTTTTTATTAATTTTGTTCATTATTGTGCCCTGACAAATCAAACTTTCATGGATGGTACATTTAAACACATAACATGAAGTGAGAAAGCATATGCATGTTTTCAGAGAATACTGAAACAAGGGAAAATAAATCCAGAGGACACACTTTGTGCAACTGCAATCCTCTTAAATTAACTACGACTTGTTTTATGGCCTGTTAAATGGACTGTCTTGAAGAATTTTTTTTCTATGCACTTTAGTATTTTTCTTTACTTTTATTTTCCTTTGCTCACATACTCTCTGATTTCCTGTTTAGGTACTAAAGGGAAAAATACTTATTCTTCTACTAAAAACCAACCCCCACACTTGTATCCCGGGGTCTAGTCCCCCATTGCATCTGAGGACATCAACCCAGCAAGTCTCTTTTCCTCCTGGTATTAATTTCCCAACGCTGTATTAGTCCTGTTAGCGTAAAACCATGCTGCTGCATCGTCATGTTAAACAGAACTTTCTGTCACCCTCAGATCCCCAGCAAATTATTTCCCCATAAGCTACAGCCACATGGCTAAATTTTGTGTTCCTCAAACATAGCGAGGAAATCCTTGATTTCTAGCTTTTGCCTCAACTTTTCTGCTTTGCATGCCCTACATTATTGTAAGTCCAGCTCCTTCTTACCATTTAGCCTTATCTTGTGGCTTAGTAGAGAGGCCAAGCATAACCTTCCAGTGCAACGTGGCAGCTCTCTACCATAAAATCTGGTTTCACTTACCTTGTTTGATTCAGAAAACTTTTACTATTTCATGTTTTTTGCATATGTTTTAAATTTTTTATTGGTGCATGTTAGTCATACATCTTAATGGAGTACAAGATGGTGGAGGCACAGCATTTGGGAGGTAGAGACCAGAGGAACACGGTTCACAGACAGCCTCAGCCACTTAGCGAGGTTCTTTTAAACTCAGTGAGACCCTGTTTCAAAAATAAAAAAATAAAAAAGCTGGGCATAGTGGCACAGGCTTGTAATCCTAGCATTCGGGAGGCTAAGACCACAGGATCGTGGTTCACGGACAGCCTCAGCTACTTAGTGAGGCCCTCTGCAACTTAGTGAGACCCTGTTTCAAAATAAAGAATAAAAATAAAAATAGGGCAGGGGGTGTAGCTCAGAGGTCGAATGCCCCTGGGTTCCATCCCCAGACCCACAAAATAAATAAATAAATAAATAAATAAATAAATAAATAAATAAACAAACTAAAATATAGGGCTGGGGGGTGTAACTCGGAGGTACAATGCCCCTGGGTTCCATCCCCCAATTAGCCTTTACCCAGTTCCTGTCCCATTTCCTCCCCCTCCCTCCTTCTCGTGTGTGGCTTCATGATTGACTTTAATGTGTTTGTTAATGTACATCATGAACATTAGAGAATTTCTCTTTTCTGTCCTCCTATTCCCTCAGTTAAGTTGCCTTATTTGTTCAGCTGTAGTATCTCCTTCTTTTTCTGGAGTTCCTCCTATGACCCATTTTCTCCCTAGCTTTGGTATATTAGGAAGAGCATCAGATTTCTTATTTTTTGTGACTGACTAATGTTTTTGTATCTTCATATGTTGGACTATCCTTTCTCCCTAGAACACATATTCTACTAGGGTAGGCACTTACCTGTCTGCTCTCTACTGTGTCTACAACAATGCTTCTCAACTTTTATTGTTATTGTTACTTTTTTATTATTATTATTTATATACCAGAGGAGGGGAGAGGGAAAGGGAAAGGGAAAGGGAAAGGGAAAGGGAAAGGGAAAGGGAGAGGGAGGGAGGGAGGGAGGGAGGGAGGGAGGGAGGGAGGGAGAGAGAGAGAGAGAGAGAGAGAGAGAGAGAGAGAGAGAGAGAGGGAGAGAAAGAGGGAGAGAGAAAGAGAATAACATGGAGATTGAACTTAGAGACAGTCTATCATTGAGCTATAACCCCAGCACTTTTTTATTTTATTCTAAAACAGGGCCTTTCTAAATTAGTGCATGCCATGCTGGGCTCAAATTTCCTCCTGTCTAAGTCTCTCAAGTACTGGGATTACAGATAGGTACCACTTCACTTGGCCACTATAGAGTCTTTTAAGATTTTTTCTCTATTCTTACACTATGAAATTTTTTCTTTTCTTTTCTTTTTGTGGTGCTGGAGATTGAACCCAGGGACATTCTAGCTCTGAGCTATACTCCCAGCCCTATTTTATTGTTTATTTTGAAATGGAGTCTGATACGTGGCTGAGTCTCACTAAATTACTAAATTGCTGAGGATAGCTTTGAACTTGAGATCCTCTGTCTCAGCCTCTCAGGTATTGTAGTTATAGGCATGCACCCAGCTCCCACACTGAGAAATTTTTATGCCAAAATATGTTATGGTCCTGTGGAAGGTTACAAATCATATAAGACTTAATCAGTTTTTGCTCTTCCCACGCCAGGACACATTTTGCCACATATCCAATATATATATATATATATATATATATATATATATATATATATTCTAAGGATATATAAGGATATATATATATAGTCTAAGAATATGTGTATATATACTATATATGTATATATACACACATATATATAGTGGCAAAATGTTATATATACATAAATGTATAGTGTAATCCTTCTGTCTCAACCTACCAATTACTAAAATTGTAGGCATGTACCACCACACCCACATTACAATTCAAAATATTTGACACAGAACAGAAAACCTATCGTTTTCCTCTCCACATTTCTAGCCCTAGATATGTATATATATGGATCTGAATATGCTAGACATTAATTTACACTATATGTGTTCATAAAATATATTAATGACTCCAAGCTATATATGCATTTACATACACACATAAACACTCATATCTTTATAGTGCACATTAATTGAATCTCCAAACCTTTTCTTGAGGGAAAACCCTCATTTCAAAAGCATATTTAAAGGTTTATTTATTTTAGAAGCCAGCTTCAGTAAGTTTATTTATTTATTTATTTATTTATTTATTTATTTATTTATTTTTGGTGATACTGGGGTTCCTGGAAGCCCTTCTACCTCTGGGCTTCACTCCCAGACCTATTTTTACATTTTTATTTGGAAACAGGGTCTCCTAAGCCAGCGCACGTGGTTGGCTTCGAACCTGTGCAATCCTCCTGTCTCTGCATCCCAAGCACGGGGATTACAAGCGGGCGCCACCACGCCCAGCTAGCTTCAGAAAATTTATAAGGAGAACTTCAGTAACTTAGTTTGATCATGTTTCAAAATAAAATAAATAAATTAAATGGGGCTCAAATTTTAGCTCAGAAGTATAACATCCCTTGGTTCAACCCCCAGTTTTTTTTTTTTAAGCCTTTTTTTTCTTTGAACAGAAAAAAGAAAATAAACCTCAAGCTTAATGCCCTCAGACTGGTGTGAGAAACTGCAAAAGAATGTGGAGTTCTGTACAGTGAGGACAAGGATCTTCCTTTGCTAGTTGTTCTGTTTGCACAAATGAATCTTTGAAAGTTAAATTACAAAACAAAAAAAAAATGAAAGAAATTATCACTCTAGCTTTAGTCGACCTGTTTTAGCACACACACAAAAAAATCTGTTGCTATTTAACATTTCATATTTAGGCTTCACATTGTCACCAAATTAATTTACCTAAAATGCACAACCAACCATGCCAGTTCTTTGTTTAAAAGGATTCAAGGATGTCACAGAACATGTTAGATAAAGTGTTAGTTCCTGAGTTGAAAAGGTTCTCCCTGCCCATAATCGACCCTTACATAATCCTTAGAGAACTTCAAACTCATGTGTTAGGGAACACTAAATTCCTGCAGTTTGCAACAAGGAGTTTGCTAATCCCCATCTAATTTTTCCAGGTGTGATTGCTCTGACAAATTTTATTTAATGCATAAAATAAATACCCCCTTCTTGTCAAATATAACTTTGGTAGCAAGAAAGCTTTTTATAATTGTGGCTGAGATTGGAATAGAGGCCAACTTCTGTCTTCTGGTTGAGATGGGAATAGTTTCAAAACATTTCAAATGGTCTTTCAACTGTCCTTAAGAAATAATTTTTAGTATGAAAATATGTAACATCTAATGATTTTGTAGATTTTTCACTTTATTACCATTGTTTTAAATACAAAATATACACATGGAATAGTAAAAATAACAACACTTAAAAAATTAGAATGTTATAATAAACCCACCTTGGGTGGAAATTAATATAAAGCTAGTACTTTTGAGCACCTTGACTTAAATTTTGTAACATTTTAATTTTCTTTGAAATTTTAGTTTCAGTGTAGGAATGTATAAATGTACCTTTTTTGCTGGATTTGTGTTTTCTATGGCATAATCATAAAATAAATACTACATTGTATCCAGTTCTTTTGCTCAGTGTTACATCCATGCAGTGCATCCCTGCTGTTGAATGTAGCTGTAGTTCACTTACTTTTAGTGCTGGGAATATTCTGTTCTGTGACTATGCAATAATTTATTTACATTTTCCACTATTGATAGACATGTGGGAAGTTCCTGGTTTTCTCTGTGATGAATAGGGCTGTAACTGACCCGTCATTTTGCTATTAGATAGTTTGTCAAGATTAGATTAAGGTAACATTCTTTTGTCAAAAAGATGGTAGAAGTGATGAGATGCCTTTTTTAGAGCATCACACCAAGAGATACACTATGGCAAAACAGTTTTTTTTTTTTTTTTTTTTTTTTTGTGGTACTGGGGATGGAACCTAGGGGCTCTTCTACCTCCAGGCTATACTCCCAGATCTATTTTATACTTTATTTGGAAACAGCTCTACCACTAATCCCTAGTGACCACAGATATGTTTTCTGTCCTTATAGCTTTGCCTTTTCCAAAATATAAGTGACATTTTAAGTATGTAGCCTGTTGGGTCACGCTCCTTTAATTTAGTACATTGCACTTTAGGTTTGTGCAGTTTCTGTGTTAATCAGTAGTGTTTTTGTTTTTATTACTGAATAGTACATGTACTATGTAGATGTACACAGTCTGTTTATTTACTGAGTGGTTGAAAGACATTGCATTATTTTCAAGTTATTGGTAATTATAAATAAAGCTGAGGTAGATGTGGTTGTACACACCTGAGTCTGAGACAGGAGGATGACAGGTTTGAGGCCAACTGGGTCAACTTAGGGAGACCCCGAATTAAAAAAATAAATTTGAGACCCTCAAATTTAAAAAGCAATAGGGGTACAGGTGTAGATAGAATGTAGAATGTCCATGAGATTCAATTTTGTTACTAAAAATAGTAAACAGTAAATATAAATATATATATATATAGTTGCAAACCTTTTTGTATATTACACAAAACATTAACATGGAAAAATTTCATATTCTTCTTATTTGGAATTTTAAGTTACTTGTGAATTAATAAAACATGTTTTATCTAGTAGCCTTAGAGAACTTATCCACGAAAAGTAATAATATTAGTAATAATAATCTCTCACTTTACAGATTTGTGTAGTCATGTGAGTGAATCAACTTCAGGCTACAGTCTGATGATCATATTTAATTTGTAACTTAATAATTTAATATTTAATAAAAATTTAATAATTTTTCTAGGGTGTGTGACAATATTACTCACAAGGGTCCAAGTGTGCATACTTTTCATCTTCCTTCTCTGTGTTTATTTCTACTCTTGAGGTAGAAATTTTACTCTTTGTTTTAGTGTTTGCTTCATCCTATCCCAGTCTGTTTGGGGGGATCTTCCTACATCAATTTTCTAGACATAGACTTCAATGCACTATATTATCATTTTTTCTATGCTATCATATTTATTACTACTGATGTATTTGGGCTCATCAACAGGCCATGCTTTATTATAACAAAAATAGAAAAGATGGAGCAAAAATTTAAGTCCCACTTATAGGAGAAATTCATCCTGTTAGGCAAAATATTAGACAAAGAAAATGAGTACTTGTAATCTGACAAATCAAAATGTGATCCTGCACTATGACTCTAAATTTCAAAGTCCCTTGTCAAGCTGCTGAATCCATAATAGCAATGTAAAATTTTAGTAATGAATCAAAATTTAAACAAGAGAACATTCTGTTTCAGGCAGTGGAAGAGAAGTTCATATAGCATTATCAGTTGAAAATGATGGTAGTAGCTGTAAGTGCATACTTTTAAAAGCAGTGATTGGATGTCACTGGAGAACAAAAGCACAAGTAGCTTCTGAAAGATTAGTCTTTGACAGAAGAAAAGCATAGTTTGTCATTTCCACATGCATCTCAGGTTTTTTTCCTTAGGATAATTTCTAAATTGTCCCTTTGAAGAAGAGAGGCCAAACAGCCACCATCATCATTACTCAACTAAGAAGAAAAAGAATAGAGTTTAGGATTTTCTAAATAGGTGAAATTTAAGCAAGAGTGGTCTGCAGAGAAGGGATTGCAAAGAAAGGAATCCTAAAAATCTGTATGTTAGTTGTTTTTAAGTTGGTGGTTCATCCTCGGTTGTACATACATTGAAGAAAAGGATTTAAGAAAATTAGCAAGGAAAAACAGCTGAGAGGCTAAAATAGTAAAGTGAAATTTAAGCAGATATTCAACTTTGACATTAGATCTCAGAAGATGCATATTCATAAAGTGTACCATGGCCAATAAGTAAGTATGACAGAAATAAAGGGCAACTAAAAATAGAACAGCTCATCAAAACCCAAATTGAAACTTGAAAAGATCAAGGTAATTCATGCTTTCTCTACCTAAAAAATTGGTAAGTTCTTGGATAATAGATAACATTATGTAGAGTTGCTACAATATTATATAAAATGTTCAGCATTTAATCTGAAAAAGCAAGATTTGATTGAAGCAAAATAAATAATGACAGAATCATGGGTGAGAAAGAGGAGAGAGAAAGAAAGAAACCATCCTTCATGACTGAGGTTTTAGGATATTAATCAGCGACATTAAAATGATCTAAAATATACAAGATAATAGTTAAAATTATGGAGAATTTTATTATAGACCTCACATCCACATATAAAAAGAATAAAATGGTAGTAAATATATTACAACTAAGATTTCAATAGATGGATGTAATGGAAAATTAAAACCAACAGACAGAATCAGTTGTATGGAAGAGAGGCCAGTAAAAATATCAGATGATGCCTAGAGAGAAAGAAAAGAACATATATGTGAAGAAAAGAGCATATAACAGAATATAAGACACTAGATAGAGAGCATGGTGAAAAGATCTAACACATGAGCAATTAGACATCCAGAATAAGAAATAATTTATCCAAAACTATATTTGAAAACATATCAGATAAAAATTTTCATGAACAAATGAAAGCTATCAATGTACAATTAAAACATTTAATGATTGTACACTTAGAAAACCCAAAAGAATATGAAAATAAATCTTTAGAATTTCCTTTGGGAAGATGCCCAGGAGTGCTATTGCTTGGTCAGATGGTATTTTTATTCTCAATCTTCTGATAAACTTCCATACTGATTTCCAAAGTGGTCATACTAGTTTGCAATTCCACCAACAGTGTAATAGGGTTCTAATTTTTTCACATTTTGACCATAATTTATTACTTTTTATGTTCTTGATGATTGCCATCCTAACTGGAGTGAGATGAAATCTCAGTGTCATTTTAACTTTTATTTCCCTGATTTCAAAAGATGATGAACATATTTTCATATATTTGTTGACCATTTGCATCTTTTTTAAAAGTATCTATTCAGTTGTTTCCCATTTTTAATTGAGTTCTTTGTTTTTATAGAGTAAAATTTTTAAGTTCTTTTTATATTCTAGATATTAGATATTTGTCAGATAGGTAGGTGGTAAGGAACTTCTGTCCTCTATATATCTTATCTGTAGAATCTTGGTGGCTTTCTTTGCTGTACAGAAGCCTTTTAATTTACTGCTATCCCATTCATTATTTTTTGTTTTAATTTCCTGAGTTTTGGGGGGTCATATTAAGGAAGTTTGTACCAGTACCTATAAGTTGTCATATTTGTCATATACTCTTTCCTAGCATTTTAAATTTTTCTGGTCTAATTTCTACATCCTTGAACCATCTAGAGTTGACCATTGTGCAGGGTGGGAGGTTAGGGTTAAGCTCCATTTTTCTACATATGGATGCCAGTTATCCCAACAGCATTTGTTGTAAAGGCTGTTTTTTTCCCCAGTGTGTCATTGGATCCTTTATCAAAGATCAACTGGTTGTAGATACAGGGCTTTTTTCTTTTGGGGGGGGGGTTCCATTGGTCTATGTGTCTGTTTTTGTTCCAGTGCCATGCTGTTTTAATTACTGTTGCTTTGTAGTACAGTTTGAAGTCAGATATTGTGATGCCTTAAGCATGACACTTATTGATGAGAATTTTTTTTGGCTATTCTGGGTGTTTTGTTTTTCCACATGAATTTTTACAAATGATTTCTCTAGTTTTTTGAAAAATGATGATGGTACTTTGGTAGGGATTGCACTGAATGTGTGGATAGCATTTGGAAATGTCGTCCAGCACATGTGCTACATCCATATTCATAGCAACAGTTTACAATAGCCAAATTATGGAACCTTCCTAGATGTCCACCAACAGATGGATAAATCACAAAACTTTGGTGTATACACACAGTGGAATTTTACTCAGCCACAGAGAAGAACAAAATTTGAGAATATTATATTGAGTATAGGTGATCTCAAAGAACAAATTGACATATATTCTGTCTCATTGGGAAAATCCAGATAGATTTTGGCAATACGGACAACATCAGATAGATGAGGAGAAACTCAAGGGAAATGACTGAAGATGATTAGAGTGAGGGATCATAAAGAGTGAAATATTAGAAATAATGCTATGAACATATCTCAAATTGACAATTTCAGTCTCAGAGACTTGCAAGGTTGGGGGTGGAAGAAGCCAGTGGGCAGGGCAATAAGAGTTGTGTGCATCTATTTTTCTAACATTCTATACTCTATTATTATGTAAAATTGTAATGTAAAAATCATAAAAGAATTTATTAGTATTAAAAATAAAATTACCAGTTACTATTACCTAGTCAACACAGATATATCAACTGTATTTTTGATGTCATATTGAGGAATATAATTTATTCCTGGTAATTCTTTTGAAATACTTTTTAATTTTCCCCTTCTCTGCAAGGATGTGATTTAGTAAATGCCCACCTTATCTACTCCCTTTCCCTTTTTCTCTCTCCCTCTCCTCTGCCCTTCATGTCTTTCTAAGTCTCTTCTTGGTAGTTGTCTTGCTATCAGCCAAGACAACTGACACCACAACTTAATGGAAGTAAGATTTATGTCTTCACAGTTTTTAGAGATCTTAGACTTTCAGTCAATGTCAGGCTATGTTTTATCTATTGAGCTCAGGGCATGGCAGCCAGAAGAAGAGAGAGAGAAAGAGCGAGGGTCTCCTCTCACAGAGAGAGACTTAATTCTCTGTTTTTTATTCCTTCTTCTCTGCCTTTCTTCATCATATTTATTCTTCTTTATGTTTCTTTCACCATTAATA
Source organism: Muscardinus avellanarius (assembly GCF_963383645.1). Lineage (NCBI taxonomy): Eukaryota > Metazoa > Chordata > Mammalia > Rodentia > Gliridae > Muscardinus > Muscardinus avellanarius. The sequence goes on along the minus strand of NC_137787.1, from coordinate 136,048,820 downwards.
GTCTGAAATCTATTGAAAATGTTAAAATTGTGATTATATGATCATTTAGTCATGGGCTATGTATGAGTCAAGTGATTGCCAGGACACTATCTTTTATGGATTCTTACTTTTACCCTTATGTTCAGAGATTATTTTTGATTTTATTAAATTTTTATAATGGAAGAAATTTGTATAATTTTAAGCAAAAACTATAAGAGTTTGTTTAGCTATCTATAAGCACATGAGAGATACGATTTGCCTACTCTTGCTCAATAAGGTAAATTTTTGGAACTTGGGAAAAAATCAGACAAATTGGAGAGTGACAAAGAAAAGCAATATCAGGTCCATGAATAACTCAAACTACTCTCTTCAGGAAAAAAATGTGGAATTCTGGAGAGAGAATGCAGCTGTTAAGGACATTTTATTTTTGTAATAGGTTTAAATTATACCTTAACTTTTCAATTTATACGCTTTGTCTATGATATAAAAATTTAAGCTATGTATATATTTCTAATTATTCCACATATATGTAAATGTTTTACATAAATTAGTATTAAGAAAACTGCAGAAAATCTCAGGAATGAATGTGGGAATAATGCTATAATATCAGAAATTTATTTTTGCAAATGTTAATGATTTTGCCATTAAAAATACTGGGAATGCTAGTTCTAGACTCCATATGTTGACAGAAGATATCCAGTAGTCTAAGGAATATAATACCATTTATTTAACTCTCTCTATATTTAAGCCATCTGGTAAAGTTACATACCAGAAGCTTTATAGTTATTCATGATTCTGTTCAGTAGAATGTCATTTATGCTATTAGAGATTAAACTGATATTACAAATATGCTATGGGTGAGTCTGAAATATTTCCCATCTGTAGACAGAGATTAGTGTTCTCATTAAGATATATCTGCTAATATTACTTTCTACATTCATTAGCTCAAAGACAAATGAAATGGTAATTTGAACACCTAAATTTTCATTGAATTTTATTTTTCACATGCTTAGACTATGGTAGTTTAATTGTAGTATGAAATACAAATGTATATTATTTGCTAAAATTCATGGACTTATATATAACTCAGAGCGTTACCAGAAAAAGAGTCAGGAATTGAATGAGTCTTCAAAGGCTTTTCTGAGTTGATTTCTTCTAATATCTTCAGCAAGGTAGGAAAAAATAAAAACCAAGACCATCAGACATTCAACATGGCTGGAATACATAATTTATATCATAATTCCCTGATTTCTAGCATGTTTTCACTGGCAAGGTAGTACCCAATATTTGATGTTAACCTTTCACTTCTGCAATTGTCATGGCCATAGTATGATTTTATATTCCTTCATTAAATGTTGAGGATTTGAAATGTGCTCATGGAGGGTTATAAAGTCAAATGAAATATGATAAAACCTTTTAAGCAGGTTACTTCCATTTCAGTATTGTGACTGCTCACTACATTTGTTGGCTCTATGAACTTCTGTTTTCTTCAATCTTGACAGATGCATCTGTGAGAATAAATCCCAAGTATCAGGTGGTAGAAGTTTTTAACTTCCATATGCTCTAAAACACACATTTAATAAACATTTATGGAATATTTTTGATGTGTAAGCTTCTCAAAATTGAGAAAGCAAACAAAACAAAAACAAAAGAAATATATTAAAAATTCTCAGGCTAGTGACAATCATCAAAATGTTAACAAACTATGAAATAAAATATTAAATATTATAGCAGAGAAAGGAAGTTATGTTTGGGGAGTACATTGGAAGGAAAGGCTAATTGTGAAATGGTTTGGGAAAGGTTTTTCTGAGTAATAAATGTTTGAGCTAGTTTTTTAAAAGTGATTTCACACCTCTTCTCTGTTGAGATAAGAATAATCTCAGGATAATTAACCTTCTTGAGAAGGTACAAATAATAAATTGATCATTTTGATGATAAAAGAACCATAATATGATCGATCAGTGCTTATGAATTTTGTGTAGTAGAGAAAATTGGCCTTTTTCTTAAGAGTCTTTTCTAAAAATTTCTTTCAATATCATGAATGCTTTAATATTTTAATAGACATGGTAACATTTGAAATAATCTAAAACACTACTTATATCCCTGCTGAGTCTTCTGAACTTTTTAAAAAGGGGGATCACAAGGGACCCAGAGACTGGGAACCAACAGCATATACTCTGCACAAAAGAGGGTCATTGGACAGAAAATGTTCCTTATGCTTCAAGGGAAGCAAATAGTCAGCTAGACCATGGCCCATTCTGGAAGATGGCACAACGGTTAGAAGAAAAGCCTCATAGATTCCCTAGGAGGAACATTGAGAAGCCTTGACTGACCTTAACAAAATTTTTATAATTTATGTTTGCCCAACATTGGAAAAACTACTTGGTCTTGAGCACCCAGCAGAAAAATATAGCCAAAAACAAGTATGCTATTCTAGGGCAGAAGAGTCATACTCATAGAGCCATTTTAAAGACCACCCACATAACTTACCTAGCTTCTAACTTTGGCTCCCTCTTATATTCTACATTATAATTTATAATGATACTTCTGCTTTTAGGCTCACAGAAAAAATATAATATGGCACTGTTGTCCAAAACTTCTGAGTTTGTACAAGATGCTATAAAGCTATACTTGTTTCTTTTGAGGTTTTCTGGGTCCAGGAAAACTGACATCATAAAATAAAAAAATATTTCTATTCCTATAAGGTACTAGAGGTTCTAATAGTCCTACTCAGGGTTAGAAAATAAAAGCCTGTTTTAATTTTCCTATATTCTATAAACCAAGAATCTTGCTTCTTTCTACTCTTGTAGAACTTTTTCTTTCTTTTTCATTATGTACATTTTCTTGCTAAACCAGAAACTTTAAAGATACTTAAAGAGTTAGTAGGATCTCTCATAAATTAGAGAAAAAAATACAATAGCCCTAAACTTAAAGGAGAAATGTTTGTTTTATAGATGGCTCTGCCAAATATGTAAAAATAAACACAGATAGCAGTGTTATATAACCTTAGTTAGCAAATTATTGTTACTAAGAAATAGAATCATAACAATCAATATGCTAAAATGTATGCTGTGTTTTAGACTTTGTGCCTTGAGGATATTTTACAATACATAATCTAAAAGGTTGGCAACCTGGCTTTCAGTTTAAAATGCTAATCATTTGATCCAGGGTAAAAATATTTTCTGGTTTTTGCTTACACATTTTCTCTGTGGGTAAAAGCATATACTGCCCAAACTAAAAAGACCCAAGACTAATAAGGCATTATTTTATTTAAAAAAATTTATTGGTGCATTGTAGTCATACATCTTCATTGAATACAAGATGGTAGAGGCATAAATGCATAGATCACTCAATTAGCTGTTACCCAATTTCCACCCCATTCCCTCCTTCTCCCTCTTTCTCATGTTTGGCTTAGTGATTGACTTTGACATGTTTGTGAATGTACATCATGTGCATTAAAAAATTTCCCTCTCTCCCCCTACCCCCTCAGTTAGGTTGCATTATTTGCTCATCTATAGTATCTCCTTCATCTAAAGTTTCTCCTATGACCCTTTTTCTTTTTAAATTCCTTATATTAGAGAGAGCATCTTATTTTTTACTTTTTGTGACTGGCTAATCTCACTTAGCATAATGTTTTCCAGTTCCATCCATTTCTCCAAATGACATAATTTTGTTCTTCTTTATGACTGAGTACAATTCCATTGTATACAAAATCTATAGTTTTATAATTCATTCATCAGTTAATGGACATCTTGGCTGGATACACAGTTTGTCAATGATCAATTGTGTGCCTATGAACATAGGTATGAATGCATTAGTCTGGTAGTTTGGTTTCTATTTTTTGGGTAGATACCCAGAAGTGTTATTTCTGGATCATATGGTAGATTTGTTCCAATTTTTTTTTGAGGATCTTCCATACTGTTTTCCAAAGTCCTTGCACTATTTTGCAATCCTACCAACAATGTATTAGAGTTCCCACTTCTCCACATTCTTGCCAGCATTTGTTGTGTGTGGAATGATTACTATTCTAATTGGAGTTAGATAAAATGAAATCTCACAGTAGTTTTGATTTGCATCTCTCTGATTGTTAATAATATTGAACATTTATTGGCCATTTGAATTTCTGCTTTTGTGAAGTGTCTATTTAGTTCACTTGCCCATTTTTTGACTGGGTAATTTGTTTTCTTTGTGGTGAGTTTCTTGATTTCTTGTATATTTTAGATATTACTCCTCTATTGGAGGAGTAGTTGGCAAAAACTTTCATTCTGTCATCTTTCTCTTGAGATTCTTGATAGTTTTTGCTGTACAGATATTCTTCAGTTTAATGCAATCCTATATATTGATCATCCTTTTAATTTTTTGTGACTTTGTGGTGCAGGATGAGAAAGTGGGGTTTATTTCTATTTTTCTACATACAGTTAATAGTTTTGTCAAAACCATTTGTTGAAGAGATATCTTTTTTTCCAGTGTATATGAATACTGAGCAGACTTGGGCTTTGCAGTCCTCCTGGGTCTCTGTGGATTCTTTCAGCCATTTAAGTTTTACATTATATAATAGTTTCCAGAGCATGTTCCAAGCACTCTCATTTTCTCTGTAACCCATAGTAATGATGTCAGTTTATAGTCCCACTCTTTGGTTTCTTTCAATGATTTGAACCCTAGTCTGGTGTCTTTCTCTGTGCGTCTGCCAAGTGCCACTGGCACCTTTCTCGCTGCAAGCCTGGGTCTCTAAGTTTTTGAAAAGGAATTGTTTTTCAGACTCTCTCAGGCTATGCAGGCAGCTGTTATCTTTGTGGCTGAATCTAATGTTAAGCTCAAGTCTCCATACTTTTCACCAATGCTGAGCCTGTGTCTCTCTTGAACTGTGTAGGCAGCAGGCGTCCCTTGGACTAGACTCAGTGTAGAAGTAGAAGACTATGTTCTCCATAGCTAGGGCTGGGTATGGCTGACTTCTCCCCAGTCACCATGATTGGGTAGTCTGTGGACCTCTCTAGAGACCATACTATGGCTCTCAGTCCTGGAAATTTTATGCATTTTTTTTTTTTTGTCTGATTGGCTCTGGGGGCTGTCTGCTAAATCATGCCTTTGCTGTGTCCACACTTGGCTCCACCTCCACCTTCACCAGAGTGAGCCATAAAGTCTCAGACCCTGCAAATCTATTGCTTGCTGCTCAAGTCCCTGTAGTCATGCTGGGAAGTTTCCCACGAGAACAGCTGGTTTACTTATGGGGTGGTTGAGCACCACTCTGGATCTCTGAAGAATGCAGTGTTCTTGGCTGCCAGTACTGCAAGTCATAGATGGGTTCAGTTGGGTAGGGAGCCAACCTCTTAAAATGCCAATGAACTGCAGTCAAATACTTCCTCTCAGGTTGTTGGCTTTTTTTGCTAGGGGTTTCTGATGGTATAGTGTTGGCAGCCTTAGTGGATGAAGCAAGATGGTGCTTTGGCATTTGCAGTCCCCATGTCCCCTTCAGCAACAACTGAAGACATTAGAGGTGAGCAGGGTACTTTTATACTCTCTGATTTGCCTTCTAGCCTTGTTTTCACTGCCTTTCAATTATTGGTGCTTTGTTAAAAATAGTATGCTGCTTTTTTTTTTTTTTGGTCAAGATACTGTTTTCCCCGTGATAGCAAGTGAGTGTCAGCAGGACTGATACATGCTACTTTCCTTGGTTGACATCTCCTTGTTTTTAAGGCATTATTAAAATAAAGTATTTCTAGATTTGAACTTCTTATGTCACTTCAAAGTGACAATAGACCTTCTTTTGCCTCAAAGAAAACAAAGGAGGTGTCTTGAGCTCTGGGCATACTATTTCCATAGTTTCTGGCACTTTCAATCACCAGTAAATGTAAAAAGAGCTTACAAATCAAAACCACCCTGGAAAAACTATGCCAAGAGACCTCAGAGCCCCGATTATGCTTACTGCCTATTGATCTGTTAAGGATTAGAATTGCTCCTAAAAGCCCTCTTCCACTGAGTCCTTATGAAATGCTTCATGGAAGGCCTTCTCTAACCTCATATTCTCTCAATGATCCTAGAACACAGGAAATGATTAAACATGTACTTAACTTTGGGTAAGTGTAAAAAGCTTCACTGGAATATGGCAATGAGGTCCTTCCAACACCTGAAAATGTTCCCTATGTGACCCAAATACAAACAACTAAGTGATTCTGTCCTACTCAAGACTTGAAAAAGATATGCACCCTTAGATCATTTTCTCCAACATGCAAAGATCCTTTCCAAGTTCTTCTTAGTACCCCCATAGCTGTTAAACTACAGAAATACAATTCCTGGATTGGTATATCTAAAATCAAGCCTGTTCGCCTCAAGATTGCAGAATCAAGCCCTCTGATGAAGCCAGGGATAAATCTCTGAAATCACTATTTGTTTTAGTCTTTGAAAGATTTTAAGAGTATTATAAAAAGAAAACAAGGGGACTATATTAAAATAAGTTTTACTTTGTGTTCTTCCTTATGACACCATGTTTATCCAGGATAAGAAACATCAACATATTTGCCTCCTAATTTTTGCCTACATAATATGACACCTATAGTACTTTAGTAAATATATGCAAAAAGCATTGAACAATACAGCTGAGACCATTTCACTAATAAATGATAAAATGAAAATGAAGAGAAAGGTCATCTTACAAAATTAAATGACCTTTGATATATTAACTATAGCACAAAGAGGGGCCTGTGCAATTGCTTAAAAATGTATTTATATCCCGGGTAATTCTAAAGATGTATCTTCCACACTACAAGATCTTCACTCCAAAATTAATAATATGTATTAAGTTTCAATTATTTAATAACCTCCTGGTTCTCAGAAATATCATGGTAGAATAAGAATCTCATTTTCTTCGTCAGTTTACTTTGCATTGGAATACTCTTCTGTTGTTTGATTTACTGTTTATCAGGGGCTAATATCTCACATGTTTTGAATGTTTATGCCTTATTTTTCAGAATATCAAAGGATGATGGTTCTACAACCAGCACAATCTGACTTTCCTATGTCTCCTTTAGACCAGGCAGGACAAGGCTTCCAGTCTTTGGGTAGGTAGGGTTTTTGCCCTTGTCAGCTTTGAAAAACCTATAGAAGATATATTTTCTTTTCTTATTAATCCTTAATATTAAGGGATAAAAGTCTCAGTGGGGATAAATGAATTAGGATAGGAAAAATAAGATATTATGTAGAAAAGAAATGAACTGGGAAGAAAAGAGAAAATATACTTTTAAAATCTGAAAAATTCAAAATCTCTAACTCCACTTTAAAAGATCTGTCCTCAGTGAGCCCACACCTTTAATTACAATGGCCCCTATCCTCACCTGAGATTCCTGATATGCTTAGCAAACTAAGATTTCATAAGAAACGACAAGATCCGGCATCAGCAAGTCTCCACTCATTAATTCTGAGAACATGAGGATTATTAGAAAGCCCAATACCTCCACCTTTGCTGTGCAACCCTACCCACCCACTCATGTGTGTTCTATAAAAGAAGAACTGTAAAAGTCACTAAAACTGTCTCTCTCACATTGGTTCTCTCCCTCTTGAGATTGTCCCAGTTCTTCCTTGAATGTATATCTCTCAGTATCCTAAATAAACCTCTGTATTTGTCTCTGACTGGCACATGCCTACTTTATTCTGCTACAAGGGCCAAGAACCCCACAGAATTTTTATCATGTTTTTCCATGACAATCTCAATAGATGCTGACAAGGCATTTGAAAAAATCCAACACTTATTAATATTAAAAACACTGAAGAAAATCAGAATAAAAGGAACTCACCTAACATTATTGGAGCAAAATACAATAAACCTAAAGCCAACATCATATAAAATGGGAAAAAACTGAAAAGTCTCTTTAAAGTCAAAAACAAGACAGATATGCCCACTAACATTTTTTCCAATTTAATTCTGAAAACTCTAGCCAGAGTGATAGGCAAGAAAAGGAAATCAAAGGAATACAAATAGGAAAAGAAAAACTAAAATTATCTCTATTTGCAGATCACATGATTCTATAATTAGAAGACCCCAAAACTTAACCAAAAGGCTTCTAGAGCTGCTTAACAAACTCAGTAAAGTATCAGGATGCAAAATTAGTATAAAAATCAGTTGCTTTTCTATACATAAACCATGAATTGACTATAAAAGAAATCTAGAAAACATTCACAAAAACCTCAAAAACAATACAATTCCTTAGACTAAATATAATCAAGGAGGTAAAAGACCTCAACAATAAAAATTATAAAGTACTAAAAAAAGAAATTGAAGATGTTAGATGGAAAGATCTCCTGTGATTTTCAATAGACAGAATAAATTTTAACTGAATGACCGTTTTACCAAAAGTGAGCTATATATTCAATATGATCCCTATTAAAGCACCAATGTCATTCTTCACAGAGAAAAATCAGTCACAAGTTTTATATGAAGGAACTAAAGATGCAGAATATCCAACAGAATTCTCAGCAATAAGAACTATGCAAAAGGCATCACAATTCCTGACTTCAAATAATACCACAGAGCTTTAGTAACAAAAACAGCATGGCACTGGCACAAAAATAGACACATAGACCAATAGAACAGAAGATACAGAAACAAATTTTCACATTTAAAGCCAGTTGATTTCAGACAAAGATGCCAAAATATCTTTGGCATGTTGGAAAAGAGTCTTTTTTTTGTGGTGGTACTGGGGTTCCTGGAAACCCTTCTACCTCTGCACTACATTCCCATACCTATTTTATAATTTTATTTGGAAACAGGGTCTTTTAAACCAGCAAGACTGGCTTTGAACTTGCACAATTCTCCTCTCTCTGCCTCCCAAGCACGGGGATTACAAGACAAGCGTCTTTAGAATAAATGATGTTAGGACAACTGGCTATCCATTTGTAGAAAAATTGAATTAAATCCCTACATCTTACCCTGCGCTAAAATTGACTCAAGATAGATTTAAAAACCTGGGAATTATACCAGAGACTTTGAAATTACTAGAGGAGAATATAGGTCCAATACTCTAACTTATAGGCACAGGTAGAAATTTCCTCAATAAGACCTTCAAAGCTCAAAAAATTAAAAAGCAAAAATTAATAAATGGGATGGCATTTAACTAAATAGTTTTTGCTCATCAAAGGAAACCATCAAGAGTCTAAAGAGAGAGAGACTACAGAATTGGAGATATTTGACAACTATTCTTCTGACTGAGGACTAATATCTACCATATACAAAGTCCTTAAAATGTATAACACTAGAAAACAAAAATCCTAATCAATAAATGGGCAAATGCAATAAATAGACACTTTGCAAAAGAAGAAATAAAAGTGATTAATAAATTCATAAAAAGTTTTTCAATAACATTAGCAATTGGGTAAATGCAAATCAAAACTACACCAAGATTTCTTATAACTCCAATTAGAATGGCAGTCATCAAGAAGTCAAACAACAATAAGTGCTGGGAGGGAGTGAAGAAATAGGAGTTCTTCTACACTGTTGGTGGGATTTCAAATTAGTTCAGCCACTATTAAGATCAATGTGAAGACTTCTAAGAAAACTGGAAATGGATCTACTGTGGGATCCAGCTATATCAGTTCTGGGTATCTTTGCAAAGACTGAAATAAAAATATTACAGTGATAATGCATATTGATGTTTATAGCAGCACAATTCACAACAGCCAAAATATGGAACTAACCTTGCTCTCCATCAACAGATGAATAAATTACAAAATTATGGGATATATGCACAATAAAATTTTACTCAGCAATAAAGTGCAACAAAATTACATCACTGGCCAAAAAATAGATCTAAACATTGAGATTAGCCAGTCACAGAAAGTGAAGGGTTATATGTTTTCTCTCTTATGCAGAAGCAAGGGAGTAGTTGGGATACCAAAAGGATTTCAGATAATGGAAGATAAACTCTAGTGGAGCTAAGAGGTGGTCCAAGGGAAGCTGAAGAAGGGGTGAGAGGGAGAATCAATGAAAGCATCACTTCCACTGACATTATGTACATATGTGAGAATACCAATGCCAATCTCAATATCCTGTCTGGGGAAAGATCTGAGTGGGAAGGGAGCCTGGGGAAAGTCCACCAAGTGCTGTGTACATGTATGTCACTATCACTATGAAACACATTATGATGAACCACACTATAATGAACCATGAAAGTGTAAAATATATATATATATATATATATATATATATATATATATATATATTGCAGTAGAACTGTGTGATATGTTCTCTAAAATGCCATATATTTTCTCTTATATGTGAAAGCTAGTGAGTAATCAGGATATAAGAAGGACTTGAGATAAAGGAGATACTTCAGTGGAAAGAAAAAGGTGATCTATGGGAGGGCTGGAAAGGGGAGAGAAAGAATTAATGAAGAAAATATTTCTACTAGTATCATGTACATTTGTGAGAAGACCAATGCCAATTTTGATATCCTGTATGGGAAAGAGGAAGGAAGTGGGGAGGAAGCCAGAGTAAAACTTACATGTTCTGTGTCCATGTATGTCATTATCGTTGTGAACTACATTATGCTGTGAGGCTTTAATGCACTAATAAAAGTATATAAAATTCTAAATATATAAAGTTAGGACTTTTAGCAAGTTTTTAATAAGGAGAGAATTACTGAATACAAGAATGAGATGCTATATATAAAAACATCTTTTTAGCATAGAAGCTGGTTCACAGAATGTATCCAGAAAAAATCATTTTATTTTATTTTGAAGATTGGGCATTATATTTTATTCCTCATCATATTATCTTGGGACAAGTAATTTCAAAAAATATTTGTGGCAATTAAAATTATTATATGTCTGATTAAGATTCTAAAATAAATTGGAGAAATTACCATTGAATATATTTTAACATTAAGAAGAAAGTAGGGGCAAATCTAAATTTCATTAACATTCAATTAAGTTATGTTAGGGATTAGAGATACTTTGGAATTCCAATATATTGTACTTTTTCTCAAGGTGTAATTCAAAACAGAATTTATATATGACCTAGAAATGTGGTGTTTGGAAAATTTGCTTCTTCATTTAATCTTTTTGTGTGTGTATGGCACTGAGGATGGAACCCAGGGGCATTCTACCTCTAAGCTCCACCCCCAGCCCAATTTTGTATTCTTGATTTTGAAACAGGGTCTCACTAAATAGCCGAGGTTGTCTGAGAACCATGATCCTCCTGTCTCAGCCTCCAGAATGTTGGGATTACAAGCATGCACCACCACACCCAGCTTTCATTTAATCTTTAAGAATCACATACAATAAATATTGAGAAAATGCAACTTAAGTGAAGACATAGAGAGGTGAGGTATTGAATTTCCGAACATAATTCAAGGTTGCCTTTTAACTGGTTTTCATCTAGTGCTAGTCAGCTTTCCATTACTGCGATAAAATATCTGAGATAATCACCTTATAAGGTTTTAGAGGTTCTGGTCTATTGGTGAGAATACCAATGGTGTCCTGTTGCTTTGGGGATGTAGTGGCACAGTGCATCATGGTGGAAGCATGCTATCTGAGGAACAACTCACCTCATGGCAGGCAGGAAGTAAAGAGAGAGACAGGAAGGGGCTTGGTTCCAATGTCTCTTATGACCTAACTTCTTGCTGCCAGGCCTCACCTTCAGTATGGAGGAGGGTTCTTGTATGGTTCTAGAGGCTAATTATCAAGCCTTCAATACATGGGCCTTTTGGAGACACTCTAGATCCAAGCTGTGGCATACTTTTAGGTCCTCCTCTGTCCAAACCATCCTATGGTTTGTTAGAACCCACCGTCCTTTTATGGGTTAGAACTAAAGTTTCTTATAATTTTACTTCCATGTTTTAAAAGAAAATCTCTAGTGACTTACCACTAGATTCAGAGTTAAAACTAAACTTCTTTTAGCACTCAAGGTCCTCCTTATCAACCTATCAATCTTCTTACCCATATTTTTTGTCATTCTGCTATAAAATGAACATACTGTAGTATCATCAACACTTTATACCTGCAAGTTCCACATCTGCAGATTCATCCACTTTCCCCTCTGTCTAGTTTGCTTCATAACTTTTTATTTGGAAGAGTGTTTCCTCAATAAACCAGAAGCATCTGACTTCCTCTAACAGGTTGTCAGATAAATCAACCAAAACAAGATTTCATTTTTCTTTTTAGAGGTTCATATGGCAAGGAAAGCTGCTGATCTGCAAAAGTATACATTATATCACAAAGTGATTAGTGTCCCCACTAAATGTGCAGTAAAGCTGCACCAACTGTGTAGCCAAGAGTGTTACAGATACTTTGCTGATTTGTGTCTTTTAAAAAAGCCTTGTAAAGTTACTGAGAATATTTCAGACAGAGCATAGGGAAAGAAAAATGCATTGAATCTAGAAAAACTTTAAATGAGTTGATGAGTCTCTAGTTTTGAGTCTCTAACAAGAAATTTCCTTCATAGCTAGCTACAGTCTTCCTCTTGATGAAGGCCAATTTTCTCCCAGATACTTGGTTCTTGAAGATGTAGCCTGGCAGATGATCAGTGTCTCCCTGTTACTGTGTTTATTCAGGACACATTTCCTATCCTCTAGTGCAGCAAAAATAGAATGTGCAGGACTTGGAATCCTGGGCCCTGTGCCTTCAGGGCTTAGTGCTCTGACTGGCACATAGTGCATACTAAATAGTTGATTAATAAGCAAATAATAGGAAATGAACCTGGAAATAAAGGACAGAACAACTTTGAAAGACCATATATTTGTAGCCATAAAATATGAACTGATCCTATAAACACCTGAAAATTTTTAGGCAGTTTTGTCTTATGAATAATACAAAGACAGAAATTCGGTCCTAAATAGAAAAACTTATGATTAACTAATAACCATTAGCTATCATTCCTTGAGTATTTACTATGCCAGAAGCTGTACAAAGTGCTTTACAAAGTTGAAGTAAGTCACTTAACCCTCACAGATATGAAATTGATGCTATTTCCTTCCATTTTATAAATAATATTAATTGGGCCTTGAAAGGTTCTTAAAATTTCCCAAGTCACATACATATTAATTTTATAGGCAGAGATTGAATCAGTTATATCATACCCTGAAGTAAAACTTCTGTAACTAAACCACTTAAGAGATTGATTACTAGCCTGATAACTGCACTGCTACTTTTTTTTTTTTTTGCAGTATTTGGGATCAAACCCAGTACCTCATACATGAGTTTTGTTTGTTTGACCTAAATAGCTAGTATAATGTATCATCTAGAAAAAGAGTCACCACACTAGAGCCCAAAAGGCCAAATTCAGCCTAATACCTTGTTTTCAGTATTACCTGATGGAAAGCTGAGTTTTTACAGTTTTAAATGCTAGAAAAATTTTCAAAAGCAAAACAATATTTTTCAACACATGGAAAACTTGTAATATTCAAATTTCAGCATCCATTAATAAGGATTTAGTGAGAAAAGGGTTTATAAACCATACCCATTTTATTCTGTATCATCTGATTGCCCTACTCCATATCAGGCCACATTGAGCAGTTGCAACAAAGACTATCAGGCTTGCCAAAGCTTAACTATTTACTATGTGATCTCTGCTGCAAATGTTTATTAAGGTCTAATAGAAATAGATGACCAATTTCCCATGTAGAGGCAAAATGGTTGGAGTGGTGGGGCTTTAGCCAGCCACAGAAATAATTAGCAATGGTCCTTACATAGACCAGGTCATGACAGAGTATTTCTACAGAAATGCATTCCTAGTAGCATGGATGGAAATGCTTTGTCCTCTTCAAATTCCTTGAGTTCATGCAGTAATTCAGTTTTTTGTCACTGTTCTGCATGTAATCATTCATCACCTTTTCTCTCAATGAAGCAATGTTTACATTCTGTAGTGTCCAAGGACATTCCTCTTTGCCTAGTTCCCGGCTACATTTATTCTTGTTGTTTACTTCCCCTTGAGGAGGCTGGAAAGGAAGACTTGAACTTTTACTGTCTATCTGATATTATTATTGTATTTTATTTCTCAGCTGGTATAATATTACAACCTTCACAGGTCTAAGGGGTCAAAAACTACTAAAACAGATACACACACACACACACACACACACACACACACACACACAGATGCACACACTGTGCATTGTCATAATAAAAGCCCATTTGAGTAAAAAGCACATACTGCAGAATATATTCAACTTAGGATACGATCATAGAGTGAATCACTGATGGAAAAGCTTTTAAAATAAGTTTCACTGAAGCTCTCTAGTCAAAGTGAACTATAAAGCACAGTCTGTTACTACAGCTCTGACTTTCTGGTTGAATATAGCCAGTATGAAAGCAGGAAAATGCATCATTTTGGTACATTGAAAACTATAATGCAATAAATTATTAAATGTAATTTTAAAGATCAGTTCCACCAATAGTAAAGCACCTACTATGTACAAAGAACAATTTTTGATACTAAAAATAGAGTAGTAAACAAAATCAGACACTGCTTCGAAAAAGTTTAAAAGTTTCTGTTATTTTTCATGAGGAAGTCAATGAAAATAAATGCATTAATTAAATTAATTAAATAGTGGTATTACACATTAATTTATATCTAATATACTTACCTTTTATATGTGAATTCACTTTTATTAGTATATATTATTTGTTAACTTATGAGTGATAATGGATATAAATGGAGATAAAGAAGAAAGACAAAGAATAATAGAGATTCTATCTTACACATGGCATTCAGGAAAAGTCTCTCCTTTTCCTGAATGGTAAGAGGTTTTTTTCTGAAAGGTAAGAGGTTTGTAGATATTTGGATAATTTGACTGGACAGATATGTAAATTTCTGAGGGAGAAGGATAGAGGGGAAAGAGGAAGAGAGAGAGAGAGAGAGAGAGAGAGAGAGAGAGAGAGAGAGAGAGAGAGAGAGAGAGAACAGAATGGGAGTTCTTTGCTAGCTACTCCTTTGATAGAGGACTAATATCTAGAATAAACAGAGATATCAAGAAACTCACCATTAAGAAAGCAAATGACCCAACCAAAAAAGGGGAAGTGAACTAAATAGACACTTCACCAGAGAAGAAATACAAATGGCCAATAAATGTATGAAAAAATGTTCAACATCATTAACAATTAGAGAGACACAAATGAAAACTACCCTGATATTTTACCTAAAATCAATTAGAATGGCAGTTATTAAAAACACAAACAACAAATGCTGGTCATAACATGGAGAAGTGGGAACTCTAGTACAATGCTGGTTGGATTGCAAATTAGTGCAATCACTTTAGAAAACAATATGGAGGTTCCTCTCAAGAATGGAAAGGAACCTACCACAAGATCCAGCAATACCACTTCTGGGTATCTACTTAAAAAATGGAAACAAAACTACCAGATTACTGCATGTTTATCTATGTTTATAGCCATATAATTCACAATTGCCAAACTGTGAGACCAGCCAAGATGTCTATCAACAGATAATTAGATTGCAAAACTATGGGATATGTCCACAACAGAATTTTATTCAGCTATAAGGAAGAACAAAATTAAGTCACTTGCAGGAAAAAATGGATGGAAGTAGGAAACATTATACTAAGTAAGATTAGTCAGTCACGAAATGTAAAAAGTTGGATGTTCTCCCTAATATCCAGAATCTAGCAAGAAAATGAGACATAGGAAGAGCTTTAGACAAAAAAGGATAAAACTTACACGAGTAAAGAAGTGATCTAACTAAGGAAAACGGGTGGGGGATATTTTTGCTGGATAGGAAATTTTTGGCTGCAAGTTGTTTTCTTTTAGAGTTTGGAATTTGTTACTACCTACTTCTCAATCATTCAAAACACACACAAAAATGTTGGTGAGGATTTGGGAAAATGATAACTCTAAGACATTGTTGGTGGAATTGCAAATTAATGCAACCAGTTTGGAAAACAGGAGGATCTCAGAAGAATGGGAATGAATTTACCATATCATCCAGCAATACCACATCTGGATATCTACCCAAAAGAATGGAAACCAAACTACCAAAGCAATGCATGCATATCTATGTTCATAGCTGCACAATTTACCATTGCCAAAGTACAGAACCAGCCAAGATGTCCATCAACAGATGAAATAATTACAAAACTATGGGATATGTACACAGTGGGATTTTACTCAGCCATAAAAAATACAATTATGTCATTTACAGGGAAATGGATGGAAGTGGAGAAGATTATGCTAAGTGAGATTAGTCAGTCACAAAAAATAAGAAATTGGATGCTGTCCCTAATATGCAAAAGCTAGGGAGAAAATGGGTCATAGAAGAAACTCTAGATGAAGAAGGAGATACTATAGATGAGCAATAAGGCAACCTAGCTGAGAGGATGGGAGGAGAGGAAGAGGGAAATTCTCTAATGCACATGATTTATAGTAACAAACATATCAGTGTCAATCACTAAGCCAAACATTAGAAGGAGGGAGGGGAATGAAATGGGGTGGGAATTGGGTGAGGGATAATTGGGTGATATGTGTATGTATGCCTCCAACATCTTGTACCCCATTAAAATATATGACTACAATGCACCAATAAATTTTTTTAAAAAAATTTGAAAAAAATTTAAAAAAAAGGAGAAAGGAAAACACCCTGACACACAGCAAAATATTGGTGACATTGTTCTGTAAACTAAAGGTAATATCTTCTCCTAAATTTTTTTCAAGATACTCTAAGAATAATTAGGTGGCATTATTGTGACAAAAATGAATGTCATTAAACAACAATAAGTTAAATATTGATTTAATAATACCCATGTATCATTTTAATTTTGGATTTCTTAAAATATTATGTGCTACTTCCGGGAAGATGGCGACAGAGCAAAACGGGGCCTACAAGCCCCGCTAACAACCAATCTCTATTACCACAAAATCAGCGCCTTTCATAGCCAGAAAACGCCATCAGCAGAGAAGCAAAAAATGTAATTTTAAAGGACAGAGAAAAAGAGGGCTGGAAAAACGAGACACCAGAAACCAGACCGCAGTGCTGCAGCCGGAGCCACGGCGTGAAGCGGCGGGCGCCATTTTGCCTTGAAACACCAGGCTCCAGAGAGGAAGGGAACTCATAACGGAGTTCAGAAACCAGAGAGGAGATATGACGGCCTCACGCCCGAAAACGCGGCAGCAGTGCCTTACTGCTGGCAGCAGCGGCAAGTTCACCAGATGGCACCAGAACAACACACTCAACAGCCTACCAAGCTCCAGAGAGGAGTGGCAGACAGCGAGCCGAGGTGAGCCGCTGCGGAACAGCCGGGCAGGATTCAGCAGATCTCTCGGCGCAGCGAGCATCTAAAGCTCCCAGGGGCTGGGCTCAGCGCACCCTGCAGGGACCCAGAGTGGAGTTCAAAACAGAAAAGAAATACAGAAAAGAAATACGCCAGCCTCACGGCCGAGGGCGCAGCAGCGGCGCCATATTGCTACTAGCAGCAGCAGCAGCGAATTCACCGAGTCCACGACAGCTCCATCTGCGCACTCAACAGTGAGTCAAATTGGTGCCGCTAGAGGAGAAATCCCAGTACTGTACTCCCAGGGACTTGACCCAGTGGGGGAGTGGTGGTGGCAGAGATGTTACACCATAGGAGAACGCCCAACCTGACACCCCCCATGGTCTAAAGCAGCCTCGATTGACTCCCAGGGTCTGAGACTCTGCGATACATCCCAGTAAAGGAGTAGTGGGAACTGAGATACCATAGAATCGAGATCCACAGCACCTTAAGTGAAGTTGTAGTGACCCAGGGAAGAACCCAGAGAAGGCACAAACTTCCAAAATCATGGGAAAGAGGAATAAAAATGGAGCAATGAATGCCCACAACCCCACAACATCAGAACCTGATAAAACAGAAATTCAGAGATTTATAGAAGATCAAATCAGGAAAATAACTTTAGAAATAATAAAGGTGTTTCGAAAAGAATTCAGAGAGAGCCAAAGAGAAATAAAGGATGCAATTAATGAAGTAAAGGCCTCAATTCAAAGTATAAACAACTGATTAGACCGCATGGAGAATAGAATCTCGCTCCTAGAAGATGATCATTCCAAAAATGAACGCATAGTTTCTAATTTAGAAAAAAAAAAATTGACAGCAGGAATCTGACATTGAAGAAATATGGGTCCATTTTAAGAGAGCTAACCTAAGAATAATTGGAATAGAGGAGAGAAAAGACGGTGAAACGAAAGGGATTAACAATCTTTTCAAGGAAATAATAGCAGAAAATTTTCCAAACATAGAGCAAGAGGTCGATACACAGGTCCAGGAAACTTATAGAACTCCCTTTAGACAGGATCAGAGAAGAGGATCCCCACGCCACATAATTGACAAAATGACCACCGTGGAAGCCAAGCAGAGAATCTTAAAGGCAACAAAAACAAAGGGCCAAGTGACATTCAGAGGCAAACCAATTAGAATCACTCCAGACTTCCCAAACCAAGTCATGAGAGCCAGAAGGGCTTGGAGTAACATATTCCAAACTCTGAAAGAACACAACTTCCAGCCAAAAATTTCCTACCCAGCAAAACTTTCTATCAAATTAGATGGAAAAATGAGAAGCTTCCACGACAAACAGAAACTGAAGGAATTTATGTCTTCAAAACCAGCGCTAGAGAAAATACTCAAAGAGATTAACTACAAAGAAGAAATAGGTAACACACACCAGAACCAGAGAAACAAGATTTTCCATCCAACAGACAACTAAGATTGGTTATCTGTGGAGATTTATTATTTATGTTAGTCTTTTACCTATCTCTAAATTGTATTGTTTGCCTTTATTGTTGTTAATTTTTAGGATGTCTAGTTGGAATATTAATATACCTTCAGATATAGCATTTGGAAATATTTTATCCCATTCTATCAGTAACTTTTAACTCTGTTTACATTGTCTTTGGATATACAATATTTTTTTTATTTTTTAGGGAGTTTATTTACCCTTTTGTTGCCTGCGCCATTGAAATCATATCGAAGAAATCCAATTTCAATGTTGTGAGGTTTTATGACCCAGATTTTCTTCTAAAAGTTTATAGTATTAAGATTTATACTTAGGTCTTTTATCTATTTTGAGTTAATATTTGTAAATATGTTAGGTAAGGGTCCAATTTTATTATTTTTCATATAATTATTATTTTTCAACAATATTTAGTTAAAAGATTATTATTTCCTCCACCAAATGTTCGTGGAAACCTTGTCAAAAATAACTTGACAATATATGGAAGAATTTATCTCTAGGCTTTTATTTAACTCCAATGGTTTATATATTTGCCTTTAGAACAGTACTACACTGTTTCAATTATTGTAGCTTTATATGGTTTTAAATCAGAAAATATACATCTTCTAGCTTTGTTCTTCTTTGATATTGTTTTGGGTATCTAGAGTCCATATTCCATATCAAGATAGATTTTTTCTTAAAAATAAATAAATAAATGTATGATAGCTTCACGTAAAAAATAAAATAAAAGAAAAAATTATTCTCTGGTAAGAAAGAAAGCAAAAAGAAATATTGAACTGTTATCTTTTAGTCACCAAAAGCTTGGTATCAGACAAATGAAACTGTTTTGTGAGATTATCATCGTTAATATTGGATAAATTGCTATAAAACTAGATGTCAACCACTAAGCCAAGCATGGGAAGGAGGGATGGGGAGGGAACGGGGTGGGGATCGGGTAGGGTCTAACTGGGTGATGTGTGCATCTATATCTAAAAAAATATTTTCTTTATACCATTATGATGTATGAATACACTGCACCAATAAAAAAATTAAAAATAAAAATTAAAAATAAAATAAAAAAAGAAAAGAAAAGAAAGAAAAAAATATTATGTGCTACTAAAAATTTATTTTTTCAATATTTATATCTTTCAAATTTTAATTTTAGTTATTCACTGACCCCTATACTTTTTATGTAGTTACATCAAGTAAGAATATTTTAGCTTTTACAATTGTTTTTCACATTTCTATTAGCTGAGTTCATTCTTTTGAACACTTAATGCTCTAACACTTATTGGAATTCATAATATTCACTTTTTATGAACAATGCATAATATAGATCTGTTGAGAGTTCTGGCAGAGCTCTTCTGAAATGCAAGTCTTCAAAGAACATTGGAACAATGATCTTTTAATCAGTACCAGAGCCCTAAGAGGTAAATGGCAAGTCTAACCAGAGCAATGGATTAGTGAGCATTTTCAATATGCCATTGGCAGATGCCAAGGGAGCTGGCCAAAACTTAACCAGATGAGATTAGAAATTGAAAGACACTTTAGAGAATTGACTAGATGTTACACAATGGAATTTTTAAAAGACTACTTCTCTATAGTAACTAACAAGAATAAATGTGAAGTGCAAATGGGGCACAAAAATAAAACATGAATTGAAAATTGTTAAGTAAAAACAAAGAAACAAAAACTTATACATAGTATAATGTAAAAACATTAAATGTTATCTGATTTTCCAAAGGAAAAAAATATCTTTCACAATATATTTAGTATTTGTCACATTCTCTTTGGTATCTATATTCTAGTTTCTTCAATCTAAGAGACATACAGTAATATTTAAATAGATACAAAGGAGGTTTATGATAGATGAAATGATACAGGATATTTTAAAGAACATTAACATATTTTGTGCTGATTTTGAATGGGAGAGAAAATATATTTATAATAATAAATTTTAAATGTGAGAAAGATTATAGAAAGATAAAGAGTTTATTCTTTAATTCTCTACCAAGGTCAAATAATTGCAAATAACTATAAAAAGCAACTGGATTTACCAGAGAAAAAAAGGAGAGATTTTAAACATCACTAAATAAATAATATTCTGAGAGCTTAGGTGAGCTGGGTTCTCAAGCTCTTCTTGTACATATCATATTATATTATATCAAACATATTGGTCAGGTTAATGTTTTTAAGTGGCATACAGCTCCATGGTATTAATTACATTTGCAGTGGTGTAAAACAAATAACACTCCCTATATTCAAACTTTACCCCCAAAAGAGAAATGCTATAGCCATTAAGTAATAACTCTCCATTTTCCCTTTAAATCTCTGGTAACTTCTAATCTATGTTCTGGTAACTTCTATCTATTTATAATGTGTGTATTATAGGTACCACATTTTTAATGGATTGGATTTATAATGTCCTCTGAGACATCATGGAAAGTAGGCAGCCATGTCAGAAGGTGATTGCTGAGGTGGGCTCCATTGTAATGTGGCTTTATGTATTATTTATCATCCTTCTTCCTTCTGCTTTACAGCTGTGTGTGTGTGTGCGTGTGTGTGTGTGTGTGTGTGTGTGTGTGTGTGTGTGTGGCAATGGGGATGGAACCCCAGGGATGTCTACCTCCGGGCTATACTCCCAGACCTATTTTATATTTTATTTGGAAACAGGTCTCTTAAGCCAACTGAGGCTAGATTTGAACCTGAGCAATCCTATCTCAGCCTCCCAAACACGGGGATTATAAGTGTGTGCCACCATGCCCAGCTGGTTTACAGCTTCTATGATGTGCAATAAGAATTTTTTCCCTCTCCATCTCTCTCATTCCTGCTGCCATACTCCACAAATTTAGTCTGACATTTACTGAACCTTTCAAATCTGCAAAGACGGAACAAATCAATCTTCCTTTCTCTAAGCTGTGTGGTCAGGCTTATGGAGTCCCTCAGTTCTGAATGATGACTAAGACACATGGGTAGGTGGAGACATATAGTATTTGTTCTTTTACATCTGGCTTATTTCACTTAGCATTATCCTTTTATGACTTTTCCATGCAGTAGGCATTGGAAATTCGTTCCTTTTGGATTATTGAATAATATCCCATTATATATTGTGCTACATTTTTTTTCCCACTCATCTGAATAGACAGTTGAGTTCCTACCTTTTGGCTGTGAATAGTGTCATACAAGTATCTGCTTTGGTTCCTGCTTTCAATTACTTTAAGAACATAACTAGGAGTACAATTGCTGAATCATACAATAATTCTGAATTTTGTTTTTTGTAGCTGTTCAGTTGTGAGAAACAACTGTTTCTCATTGCAGCTGCATCATCTTATATTTTCACCAACAATCACATAGATTGTAATTTATTCACATTCTCACCAACATTTGATATATTGTTTTATTAATTTTAACTTAACTTAATTCTCAGTATTGAGGTAGAAGAGTAGAAATAAGGACAGGTACAAAGGAGACACAAGGAACCAACCGAGGATAGCCATAATAAAAGTCCAGATTCAAAGTTTACTTTAATATGCTCTGATAACAAAGAGCATAATTAAATCAATTATTTGACCTTATTTATAGGTCATCTGATTACTTCAGTTGTGTGTGTCATACCTTTGATCAAACCCTCAATGTTCATTAGTGTAGCACTGTTTTTAGTGCAGTACTCTTCACACACACACATGCACATATACATATAAACCCAACAAAACACCATGGTGTGTGTGTGTGTGTGTGTGTGTGTGTGTGTGTGTGTGTGTGTTACTGGAATTGAACTAAGGGAATTCTACCTCTGAACTGCCCTTTACATTTTTTTAAAGGGTCTTGCTAGGCTTCTAAAATTCTCACCAAGTTGCCAAGTTTAGACTCAAACTTGCAATCCTCCTGTCTTTGTTTTCCAAGTACTGGGATTACAAGTGTGCAACACCACACTTGACTGGATAGTTTTTTTATCAAGAGAAAAGAGGACAACAACCCCTAGGAGATAATTATTGGTATATACACTCTCCAATTTTAAAAAAATCAACCTCTTAGGTAATGCTATATACTATATATTTTACATGTATATGTATGACTGGCTTAGATTACTTAGTGTATTGCTCTGAATGACCAACCCCACTCTAGTCTGTCTCTTAGAGTGTGTATTTTTTCCTATGCTCAATATAACCATCTCACTGTGATTTGTCCTAAAATTCCTTTCTGTGATGATGTCAAGGACCTAGGAGGTTCTTTTTCAAGACCTCCTAGGAGTCTCATCCCATTGACATAACATCCATCAGAAAAGAAGGTATAGTGACTAATAAAAACAGTTTTAATGTTACTGACAATTTGTATATTTTATTTGGAGAAATATTTTCTCTAATTCTTTGCCATTTTTTAAACAGTGTTGTAGTTTTGTCATTGAGTCATAGAGTTCTTAATCCCTTTCCAGGGCCTCTTCTTAAAAATAAGATAGATTCTGGTAACGATAAAATATAAAAGCTGAAGAAATAATGAACTTTTAAAAAATAGCTTCAGGATAGGTGTGATGTTGCATTACTCTAATCCCAAAAATTGAGAGACTGAGACAGGAGGATTACAAGTTTGAGAACATCATCAACAATTTAGCAAAACCCTTAGAAACCTAGTGAAATTTTGTTTCAAAATAAAAAAAAAAAATTAAAATGTATAGAGCTCTATTTCAGAAGTAGAAATCCCCTGGGTTCAATTCCCAGGATCAAAAAAGAACTTTTGATGTATAACTTTAGTATTATAAAATTTATCAAGTTAAGGTATAGGGTTAAATAATTTTAGCATATAGCAACAGTTATGTAACCATCATTACAATCTGATATTAGAACATCTTTGTTACTTTAAAAACAAATGCTGGAAGTCACCACGGCAAGATAATCCAGGACTGAAAATAGACATAGGACCTCATCTTAAGCAGCGAGCAGCACCCACGTCAAAATTCTGTGTGCTCACCAGCGACTGGATCACAACAGCACGGGGACTCCCACAGAAGCCTGAACCAAGGAAGCCAGGTACCTGAGTGCGTCCAGGGAAAGTGCGGGTCCTAGCATGCGCCCCAGCCCAAATCCTAGCACTGGCCCAGGGCATCTGTCTCATGCCTCAGAACCCAGCACTGTCCTTGTGCACCCGGTCTGTGCCCCAGACCCCTGCTAGTAGTCAGTGCCTGCACCACTGCCACCCTTAAATCGAAGTCTGCCTTCCAGATGGCGAAAGCTCGGTGTGCCCGGAAATCTCCTCGCCCCCCACCCAGCTCCTACGTCCCACGGGAGGCAGAGATCACTGCTGGACACCGCATACTGCCTGTGCACCTGGACTCTTGCACACCTATCCTGCACCCCGGGCCCACCGCTGGGAGTTCCTGCCCGCCCGGTAGCCTAATGCTTAGTTCTAATTGAGAACACAGCTCAATACACTTTGGAAGAGCATAGCAGCAGCAATAGGCAGCTGCACCCACTCACACCTGGGCCCAGTAATAGCAGCGCACCCAGCCTGCACTCTCGGAATAGGCAGAGCTCTGGCAGTAAGTGTGGGCATCCAGGAACCGGCATCCCTTTGCCCAGGGTACATCTTGGGACCACACCGGCTAGCCCAGTTGGAATTTCCAGAGACACAGGAAAATCCATCAAGACACAATATCTGCACAGGACCTCAGGGGGAGGCTCCAAGTATACTTTGGACATCCTCCACCCCTGCTGTAGGGAAGCACAGGCGGGAGTCTAGGGTGGTGAGTGCAGAGGTGCTGACTACAGGTTGGAATTTTGCAGAACCTGAGATTTGTACAGAATCTAATAACAGTGAAACCAGATATCCTGACACATAAACCCAAAGCAGTTAAAGGAAAGAAAGGTGTCCAAACACCCAGAGAAACCTAAGAAGATAAAGATAGAGTACAAAGAAAACTAAGAGACATTGGACTATATTCTGAAAGCTACCAAAGCAATCAATACGCAAATATTATATGGACCTGACCCCATATTCGTAAATAAGTAGGACTGTTTGTTTTACTTTTATTGTGGATGTTTTGTTTTGTTTTGCTTTTACAGTGCTTTTGTTTTTGGTATGGTTATTGCTGTTTTATTATTTTTTTTTCTTAACCCACCCTTCTTTTACTTTAACTTGTTGTTTTGTATATAAATATTTGATAGTTTGCCTTATTTTCTGATTTCACACAGCTGCTAGTTCCTTTTATTTTATTCTTGTCCTTTTTTCTTCTTTCTTTCTCTTTCCTTCCTTTTTTCATTCTACTCCTTTGATTGGTTTTTCTTTCCTTTTCTTGGATTACATAATAGCCTTTGTATCTTGTGTGGATTTTTTTTTATGTTTGTCTGCTCCTTCCATCACCCCCCTTTACAAACTTTTCCACACTAACCTACATACTCTTCTCCCCCCAAAATTTTCCCCATAATATACCTCCTTGTTTAATACTCAAAGTATCTCATATATCCATACTTACTCTACTAATGACAAGAATCCTACTAGTTAACTCTCTCTCATTCTTAGCAAGATATTACCTTATCATACTTAAAGTCTTTCTCAACCTAAACATATCCTTTACCTAATCCAATTCCTTTACCCATCACCCCAGCTCCTTCCACATCACCCACCCTCAACTGGAAAAGCTCTGCTGATTTGCCGATACCCCTAAACTCCTAATATAAAGATTGGACTAAGCATAATACTTACGATCGATGGGTAGAAACCAGAAAAACAGGACAGAGAACGCTATAAATATGAGAACCAGAAATTATGAAGAGACAGCAGAAATCACGAATACTGACCTACTAGAAATGCAAGAAGGGGAGTTCAGAATCTTGATGTACAATATGATGAAAGGATTTAAAACAAGTATAGAGGAGGTTATAGGTGAGATAGAAACACTAAAAAAGAATCAGAAAGAGGTCTGGAATGAAATGAAAGAGGCAATAAGTGAAATGAAGACAGCAATAGAAAGAAATTCTGGAAGATTAGATGAAATGGAAAACAGAATATCAATATTAGAAGACAGTACATCCAAAACTGAAAACACAGTCAGCGATAAACAGAAATCTCTACAACAACAAAACCTAAACATCCAGCAAATATGGGATAATATGAAGCATCCTAACTTACGGATAATAGGCATTGAAGAAGGGATAGAGGTAGAAACCAAGGGCATCTGTAATGTCTTTAAGGAAATAATCTCAGAGAATTTTCCAAATTTGGAAAGAGACTTGGACCTTCATGTCCAAGAGGCATACAGAACTCCACTGAGACAGGACCAAAGAAAGACCATTCCACACCACATAATAACCAAAATGACCAACACAGAGACCAAGGAAGGAATCTTAAAAGCAATGAGAGCAAAAGGAAGGGTGAAATATAGAGGCAAAACAATAAGAATCACCCCAGACTATACAACCCATGTCAGGAATGCTAGGAGAGACTGGTACGATGTGATTCAGACCCTGAAAGAAAATAACTTCCAACCAAAGCTCATCTATCTAGCAAAACTACTATTCAAGATCAATGGTGAACCTAAAGTCTTTCAGGATAAACAGAATCTCAAAAAATTCATGAATTCAAAGCCAACACTTGAGAAAATTCTTAAAGAAATAAACCATAAGAAAGAAAAAAGAAGCAGACTTCAGAATCAGAGAAGAGAGGAAGTTAATAAGTGGGTCATTTAAGTAAAGAAGAAAGATCACACCACCCAAAAGTAGAAAGAACACAAAATGGCAGAAAACAAAAATCATATTTCAATAATATCTCTTAATGTCAAAGGACTTAACTCACCAATCAAAAGACATAGACTGGCAATGTGGATTAGGAAACATAATCCAAATATATGCTCTCTGCAAGAAACTCACCTCACAGACAAAGACATTCACAGGCTGAAAGTTAAAGGATGGGAAAAATATACCATGCCAATAGTGACCAACAAAGAGCAGTGGTAGCAACCCTGATATCCAACAAAACGGACTTTAAACTGAAACACATAAAAAAAAACAAATCAGGGCACTTCCTTTTATTAAAAGGAACAATACACCAAGAAGATATAATGATAGTAAATATTTATGCCCCAAACGTGGGTGCAACCACATTTGTAAATCAAACCCTTCTGGACATAAGATCCAAAGTAGACCCAAATACAATAATTCTGAGAGACTTTAATATGCCTCTCACACTACTGGAACGATCTTCAAGGCAAAAGATGAATAAAGACGCTTTAGAACTAAAGGAAACATAAACCAAATGGGCCTAATAGATATTTTAAGAGTATTTCAACCAGGAACTACAGAATACACATTCTTCTCAGCAGCCCATGGAACCTTCTCCAAAATAGACCACATCCTGGGACAAAAAGAAAATACCAGCAAATTCAAAAAATGTAATATAATTACTTGCATCTTTTCAGACCACAACGGAATAAAAGTAGAAATCAACAACAGGAATCTCGAAAGGAAGTATTCAAATTCATGGAGAATGAATGATACACTATTGAATGATGAATGGGTAAGAGCAGAAAATAGGGAAGAAATAAAGAAATTTATGGAAACAAACGAAAACAGAGATACAACCTACCAAAAGCTATGGGACACCATGAAGGCAGTATTAAGAGGAAAGTTTATTGCATTGAGTGCCCACATAAGAAGGACAGAGAACCACCAAATAAAGAACCTAGTGACACAACTCAAGGACCTAGAAATTCTGCAACAGTCTAATCCCAAAGCCAGCAGAAGGCAAGAAATCATTAAAATTAGAGCAGAAATAAATAAATTAGAGAACAAAAAAATACTTCATAACATGTTCTGGAAAATAGAAAGAGATGGAACTCTCCCAAATTCCTTCTATGAGGCCAGTATCACATTAATCCCCAAACCAAATAAAGCCACCTCAAGATATGAAAACTACAGACCAATATCCTTAATGAACATAGATGCAAAAATTCTAAACAAAATACTAACTTTACGCATTCAAAACTATATCAAGAGAATAATACATCATGACCAAGTCGGTTTCATCCCAGAAAAACAAGGCTGGTTCAAAATACGCAAATCAATACATGTTATTCACCACATAAATAGAACCAAGAACAAAACCCACATCATCATAGCAATAGATGCTGAAAAAGCATTCAACAAAATCCAATACCCATTTATGTTAAAAACACTGCAAAAATTGGAACAGAATGAAAGTACTTCAACATCATTAAGGCAATATATTATAAACCCAAAGCCAACATCATATTGAATGGGAAAAAACTCCAAGAATTTCCGCTAAAGTCGGGAACAAGACAAGGATGCCCACTATCACCACTCCTTTTCAATATAGTCTTTGAGACTCTTGCTGCAGCAATAAGCAAGAGAAGGAAATCAAAGGAATTCACATAGGAAGAGAGGAATTAAAATTATCCTTATTCGCAGATGACATGATCCTTTATCTGGAAGACCCAAAGAACTCAACCAAAAGACTTCTGGAGCTGATTGACAAATTCAGCAAAGTCGCAGGTTACAAAATCAACCTAAAGAAATCAGTGGCTTTTCTTTATGCCAACAACGAATCCACAATGAAAGAAACTAAGAAAACAATTCCATTCACTATAACATTAAAACCAATAAAATACCTAGGAATAAACCTAACCCAAGATGTAAAAGACCTCTACAACAAAAACTATAATACATTAAAGAAAGAAATTGAAGAAGACCTTGGAAGCTCCTGTGCTCATGGATAGGCAGAATAAATATCATCAAAATGGCCATTCTGCCAAAACTGATGTATAGGTTCAATGCAATTCCCATTAAAATACCAGCGACATTCTTCAGAGACCTAGAAAAATCAATCATGAACTTTATATGGAGAAAGAAAAGACCTAGAATAGCCAAAGCAATTCTCAACAATAAGAAACATGCAGGAGGCATTACAATCCCAGACTTCAAACTATACTACAGAGCAATAGTAGTAAAAACAGCATGGTACTGGCACAATAACAGATATACTCACCAGTGGATTAGAATAGAAGATACAGAAACAAACCCACACATCTTTAGTCAATTAATCTTTGACAAAGGGGCCAAACTCATACGCTGGAGAAAAGACAACCTTTTCAACAACTGTTTTGCTGGGAGACCTGGCTAATCATTTTTAAAAAGATGAATCTAAACCCCTATATCTCACCAAGCACAGGAATCGACTCAAGATGGATCAAAGACTTAGAAATTAGACCTGAGACTGTGAAGTTAGTAGAGGATAGCATAGGTTCAACACTACAACATATGGGCACAGGCAGTAACTTTCTCAACAAAACCTCCAAAGCTCAGGAAATTAAAGCAAGAATAAACAAGTGGGATAACATCAAACTAAAAAGTTTCTTTTCATCAAAGGAAACTATCAACAACCTAAAGAGGAAGCCTACAGAATGGGAAAAAGATCTTTACCAGCCGCCATTCTGTTAGGGGGCTAATATCTAGAATATACAATGAGCTCAAAAGACTCTACACTAGCAAAACAAACAACCCAATCAAGAAATGGGCAAATGAACTAAATAGACACTTCACAAAAGAAGAGATACAAAGGGCCAATAGATACATGAAAAGATGTTCTTCATCAGTGGCCATCAGGGAAATGCAAATCAAAACTACACTGAGATTCCATCTAACCCCAGTCAGAGTGGCAAGCATAAAGAAATCAAACAACAACAAATGCTGGCGAGGATGTGGGGAAAGAAGAACTCTTTTACACTGTTAGTGGGAATGCAAACTAGTTCAGCCACTATGGAGATGTGTGGAGATTCCCTAAGAAAGGTGGGAATAGATCCACCATATGATCCAGCTATACCACTCCTGGGTATTTTTCCAAAGGGGTTGAATTCAGAGAACTACAGCAACATATGCATACCTATGTTCATAGCAGCACAATTTGTAATAGCCAAAATATGGAACCAACCCAGATCTCCATCAACAGATGAATGGATAGCAAAACTTTGGGA
Source organism: Muscardinus avellanarius (assembly GCF_963383645.1). Taxonomy (NCBI): domain Eukaryota; kingdom Metazoa; phylum Chordata; class Mammalia; order Rodentia; family Gliridae; genus Muscardinus; species Muscardinus avellanarius. Next base: position 136,019,185 of record NC_137787.1, on the reverse strand, counting down.
AATACACACAATGGAATTCTATTCAGCCATAAAGAAGAACAAAATTATATCATTTGCAAGAAGATGGAAAGCCCTGGAGAACATTATGTTAAGTGAGATCAGCCAAGCACAGAAGGAGAAGGTACATATGTTTCCTCTAATATGCCCAAACTAAGAAACACTGAGGATACCAGTGGGTCTCCAGATAATGGAGGGGAAATATCAGCAAAGTTTGAATGGAAAGATAGGAGAGGAGGAAGACTGATCTTGATTAATGAGGGTCTACATCTGAATATGTGTAAAATTATGAATATGACATTGTTAACCTGGACAACCATTGGTGGGAGGGGGGAAGGGAAAACGGGGGTGGGGGGGGAGAGGGCACCAAATATAGTTTAAATGTATACCATTTATGTTCAATAAAAATTTTTATTAAAAAAAAAAAAGAAGAAGCCGGTTTCCACACCAGAACATTGCTCCTGTCAGACCAGTGGCACAGATCCTTGGAAAAGTTACATTTGCAGATTTGTCACTATTTGATCTGATTTGAAGTTTACAACATGGCCAAACCCTTTTCTTGGGGAATTTGTTGGAAAAAAAAGGCAATTGCTTAAAATTTCAACTCCCTAAGCTGCAAAATTAAGTTGGGACAAGCAAGAGTGCAGCCAAAATCTAAAATGAAGATCAACAAAGTCTCATTCTTAGAGTCTGTAGGAATGAAAGTTAAAGCACAGAAGTTATGGAAGTGTACAGAAACCTTAAGTAACTTCCATTGTGTTTATTTCCCTGCCTTTTAATTATAGGAATTTTGCAGATGTCAAAGCCAGATGGGTCTTACATTTTAAAGAATGGTATCTTAGAAAAGTATGTAATTAGTTTGTAAGCAGTGTTTTCTCTCAATTACTCTTCTTGATTACAAAGCAAAGGCTGAGGAATATAATTTTAAGTTTTCTGTGTGGTATTTGCTCAGTTTTGCAAAAAAGGTTCATCCTCTTACTTGTAGAAAATTATCCTTTTTTTCCCTTCAGAACTGGGGATTGAACATAGAGGTACTCTAACCTACACCCCCAGCTCTTTTCATTTTATCTTTTATTTCAAGACAGGGTTCATCTACATTGTCCTCGCTGGCTTTGAATTTGAAATCCTCCTGCCTCAGTCTCCAGAGTCACTGGAATGACAATCATGTGCCAGCCATCTGCTATCATTTTTTAGAAAACAGATTAGTTTGTCAAGAATAGAGATGTATTGAATTAAATTTGTCATAGACACATTTATAATAACTGTTGCTTTAAGAATAAAGTAGGTTTAACATTGTTTTATGAAATTTACACTAGAAATTTTGCATATGTAATCTATTCTGTAATAACACCAAAATTTATATTTCTAGTATTTCTTGAGATACACTAAAGTAATAAAATAATCAACTTACTGATGCTCAGTGTGAATTTTTAAAGAAAAAATTTCTACAGAATTACTAAAAGAATCCCTATTGGAGATTATTATTATTGTTATTTTGAGCAAGATCTTTGCACATTAAGAAAAGCACTGAGAGTACTGACAACTTTATTAAACTTTCTGTATTGGCAAATAAATTTCCTGACCCAATGCTTAAAGAATTTCTCCTATGAATTAGACTCTTTTCTTATTTTGCAATGTAAATATTCTTCATTTGTTCTAGATGCAAATTTTCATCAGATATGAGATTTCCATATTTATTTATTTATTTTTGTACTAGGGCTTGCATCAGGGGTATTCTACCCCAAGCTATACCTCAAACCATTTTATTAATTTTTTTTTGGGGGGGGGATTAGAAACAGTCTCTTTCTCTCGGTTGATGAGACTCTTATATGTTGCTAACACTGTCCTCAAAACTGTATTCAATCTGTTTCAGCCTCCTAAGTACTAAGATAAAAGACCTATGCTATATGGCTGGCTTGCAAATATTTTATCCAAGTCTGTTTGGCTTTTCTATCTTTTGAAATGCAAAAGTTTACAAAGTGTTTTGATTTTTTTGTTATTCTTTATGGACTGTGGTTTGGAGTTTAAACAAAGCTTGGGCTAAGATACTGACTCTATCCTTTTCTAGCTGTGTTGCTAGAAAATATGTGTTGCATATTTCATATGAGATGATTAATATAATCAAAAGTTAAAGTTAATATAAAGTGTTAATAGTCTGTCCTAACATTTTAGAGATTCTTAACTCTAAAGTGGCAATTACAATGATAATGTGAGTTGTGATGACAAATGCCACTTGTTGCTGTCGATTTTGTTATTATGGTCTTGTTGCTTTTAGAGTCATAGCCATAATTTACTGTTCTGAAAGGCATCTGTCTCAGCAGAAAGAAAGTGAAAAGAATCAGTCCCTTCTCTTGATATGAATAAGATCCACAGTGCTTCACACTCTCTGAGTACTTCACACTTCCTTCCATCGTTGTGAGTATAAAATATTAATATTCTGCATGCTGGGGCCTGCTTTAAGTAGACCTTCTGTGGCTATAATGTTTTGCCTTTTAGCTCTCATCTCCCACTGACTCTGTGTGACTCTAGGATGGATTACACAGCCATTTCTTCATGAAACATTTGAAAGGGGAACCAACTCTTCTATATAAGCAGCAAGTACATAAAGACCCTCTCAGCAATTTTTATATCCATATACAACCAAAATAAGGTGTGAAATTGTATAATGTATATTTGCAGAGAAAGCATAACTTGCTTGTGGTAAATATAATTAAGGGGTTTAGCAAACACCTGTTTTAAGTACTAATAGAGATGTGTACATCCATGGGCTTTTATTTACATAATAGAATTATTTAGCTGAATCACTTATTCAGCTGAATTATTAACTAGGGAAAATTGCATCTAAACATTGCTTAACAGATATACTTATTGTATAAATTTCCATAAGATGGACCTCAGTCGGGATTTGTGACAAAATATCAAGAATAAAGTGTTTAGGCAATACTAAATAAATGGTATGGGTCAGGCATGGTGGCACACACCTACATCCCAGTACTTGGGATCCTGAGACAGGAGGATTGCAAATTTGAGACTAGTCTCAACAACTTAGCTAGGACCTCAGCAACTTAGTGAGACCCTTTCTCCAAATAAAATATATGTAGTACTTGGAGTATAGCTCAGAAGTAGAATGTCCCTTGCTTAAATCCTCAGTACTGGGGGAAAAAATGATCATGTCATGGTAATCAAACTGAATGTGCTTGATAATTTTCCCCTCTTATCTCCAAGTATTAAAGGTCTTCTGAGTCTTGAATACCTCCAGCCAGTGGTGCACACAGAATATTCTAATACTCATGGTGTATGGCCTGTCATAGGAGAACGATTCTCAAGACAGCCAACCTGCTTTATAGTAAGAAGAATCTAAATGCAGAAGGCCCTGTTGTGGGTATGGCAACAATTTGCTAGTTGTATATTATCATTAATTAAATGCTTCTCTCTTTGATTCTTAATTTGGGACAAAATTTCACATTTTTAACATAATTATAACATTGTCTTTGTTGTAACCATATGCCATTACCCTTTCATTGACTAGTTAATTCAGCTACAAGGCACAGCCATACATTTGCATGTATTCAGGTCCCTCTTAAGTACATCTCCAAGGTCAAAAACAGCTGGTCTCCAGAAACATCTGTGGAGCTTGCACAAATAACAACTCCAAGTGAACAATTGCAAGGCACACTGGATTGGGCTCCTTGAGGGACTCTCAGGACAAAGTACCTTGATTCTGATGAGAAGTAGACTTTGTTAAAATATATTACAAATGGAAGTCTTTCTGCCCTTCTAATTATGGCTACACTGTTTCATTGATGTTTATAAGAAAGTGTCATTGCTTATTATTTTTTCTTTTAATCAGAGCCCTAACAAACCTTTTCTGAATATTTCAAGGGAAAAGGGTAGGAAGAAAAGAGCAAGTAAATATCACTAAAATGAACAAATGTAAATCTCCCATTTGAGAAGTGTTAACATTATAAAAATTATTGGGCCTCAGCATCGCCATTGTTGAGACAAAATTACACTGTTCACCTGTGAGGACAAGACTTTGCCAACTGTTTCATACAAGTAATTACAAGTCTACATGTATGTGCAAGAGCCACAGCTAATATTATGAAGAGTGTCATATAGACAGGTGACTGAGCTCATACTCACAGCTTTGGCTTAAATATTATTGGTTTTTATGCTGAGAAATTATTTTGAATAGGTATTTGGAAAACTGTCCTGAGCAATTCATCCCCAAAGAATTTACCAAATTAAACTCTCAAGAAGATATATTCTTACCTAACTTATAAATAAAGTTCCAGAACTCAGCCTTTAGTTTATTTAGTTTACTGTTTCCCTGAGTGATCTTAACAATTCTCTAGCCTAAATATCTGTCAATATGGTGATAACTTTAACATTTATATGAGTAGTGCAGGCCTCTTTATTGAGTACCCTACTATTTAACTTCTCATTTAAAAATAAGAATTATGTTTATAATCCCAGTACTTGGGGGGTTGAAATAGGATGATTGCAGGGTCAAGGACAACCTCAACAAGTAATGAGACTCTCATCAAGCTAGCAAGACTCTGTTTCAAAATAAACATGTAAAAATTGGGCTGGGAGCTTTTTCTTGAATGGTTAATAAATACTTCCTAATTAACATCAACATTACCCTCTCATCAAGGAACATTTAATGAAAGCACCTCACCTCTTCTCTAAAGAGTATCTAGAGAGACATTGCCAAACAGATGGCATATTCAAGGGCAAGTTGTATTGTATTCAACAGTGAACGCTGAGCAAGGAGAGAAGTTAAGGAGTAAATGAAAGAATAGGGTAAGGTCTCAGATAGGGTCGAATAGTATGAGTATATAAATTGGAAAGGTAGTATATACTAGAGATTAGAGATAGTACAAATGTAGTAGTATTATAGTATCCAATGTAGAGTTTCTGGTATAGTCATATGAAGTGGATTTAATACAAGACAAGAGAAGAGAAAAGATAGAAAAGGGATAGAGAGGAGAGTAGGTTCGTATAAGGGAAGAAGCTTGGGAAAGGATTTGGGAAGAGGGTTAAAACAAAACAAAACAAAACAGAGAAAACCACAAAAAACCACAACCTCCCCCCCAAAAGAAAAAAAAAAAAAACAGGTATCCACTGTCAAAAACAAAAAAAGAATTAAAAAACCCCAAGCAATTCCAATAAAAAATTAATGCAATTCTACAAATAAATGACTATTCAGCAGTCTCTCTGTGTGTAGATACTGAGTGCAACTGGCACCTTTCCCTCTGTGAGTCTGGTTCTCTGAGTCTTCTCAGTCTATGCAGATGGTCGATGTCAATGGGGCTGGATTTAATACTGAGTTTAGGGCACCCTCCATACTTTCCACTGATTTGGAGTCTAGGTCTCTCCCTGCCTCAGTTGGTAGTGTATGCCTCTGAGACCAAACTCAATGTAGGAGTCTCTGTTCTCCACTAGGGCTGGGCGAGTCTGACTTCTCCCTGTTCACAATTGGGATGTCTGTGGTGTTCCCAGAGATCCTACTCATTGGCTTTAGTGTTAAATATTTGACTCCCCCCACACTTTTCAATAATCAGAGCCTGAGTCTATTTGAGCTTCTGATATGATCAACAGCAACACCCACTCCCACCTTCTCTGGGTTCTTCTCCTTATCACCACGACTTTACTTATTGTGCTCTGGTTCTCTGGAGGGTGTGGTAATCTCAGCCACCACCACTTCTTTCCTGGGATATATTACAAAGTCTCAGACCTAAGAAGTTAGTCATGGTTTCCCTAGACCCTGAGGGCACTGAGTGAGTGTTTTCCCTCAGGGGAACTGCGACTAGGGTGTGGTAATCTCTGCCACCAGTACTCCTTCACTGGGTAAGCAAATCATACATCATGACCAGGTAAGGTTCATCCCAGGGATGCAAGGCTGGTTTTAATATACTAAAATAAATCCATGTAATTCATCATATAAACAGAATCAAAGACAAAAATCACATGATCATTTCAATAGACACCGAAAAAGCATTTGATAAAATCCAACATCCATTTATGATAAAAGCACCACAGAGAATTGGAATAGAAGGAACATATCTCAACATCATAAAGGCAATCTACAATTGCCAACATTTTATTAAAGCCAACATTTTATTAAAGGGGGAAAAACTTCAAGAATTCACCCTATAAACAGAAACAAGAAAAGGATGTTCATTATCACCACTTTCTCTTCAATATAGTACTTGAGACTCTAGCCAGAGTAATAAGGCAAGAAAAGGAAATCAAAGGAGTACAAATAGGGAAAGAACTCAAACTTACACTATTTGCAGATGACATGATAGTATATTTAGAAAACCCAACAGACTCAACCAAAAGGCTTATAGAACTGATCAATAAATTCTCCAAAATGTCTGGATACAAAATCAATCTTAAAAAATCAGAAGCTTTTCTGTACACCAACCATAAATTCACTGAAAAAGAAATTCAGAAAACATTTTCACTCAGGATCCCCCACATAAAATAAAATACTTAGGAATAAACTTAACCAAGGAGGTAAAAGATCTTTACAAAGAAAACTATAAAACATTGAAAAAAGAAATCTAAGAAGATCTTAGAAGATGGAAAGATCTGCCATGTTCATGGATAGGCAGAATAAATATCATTAAAATGGACATTCTTCCAAAACTGATCTCCAGATTTAATGCAATGCCCATTTAACTAGCAAGATTATTCCTCACAGATATAGAAAAATCAGTTCTTAAATTTATTTGGAACAACAAAAGGCACAGAATACCCAAAGTAGTTCTCAGCAACAAAAACCATGCAGGAGGAATCACAATACCTGACTTCAAACTATACTACAAAGCCATTTTAATAAAAACAGCATGGTACTGGCACAAAAAACAGATACATAGACACATGGAGCAGAATAGAAGACCAAGATACAAGTCTACACACTTACAGCCAATTGATTTTTGATGAAGGGAAGAAAAGCATACACTGAAAAAAAGATAGCCCATTCAACAAACGTTGTTGGCAAAACTGGTTAACCATATGCAGAAAATTGAAAATTAAACCCACTTTCTCACTCTGCACAAGAGTCAATTCAACATGGATTAAAGACTTGGAAATCAAACCAGAAACCTTGAAGCTCCTTGAAGAGGGCTTTGGTCCAAAACTGTAACATACATACAAAGATAAAAACATTCTCAACAAGATCCCAAAGGCACAACAAACCAAAAGGTGAATCAATACATGGGATTGCCTGAAATTGAAGAGCTTCTGTACAGCAAAAGAAACTGTCAAAAACCTCAATCAAGAGCCAACAGAATGGGATAAGATTTTTGCCACCTACTCCACAGATAGAGGACTAATATCTAGAATATATAAAGTACTCAAGAAACTCAACACTAAAAAACAAATAATCTAATTGTAAAATGGGCAAGCAAACTAAATAGATACTTAACAGAAGAAATTCAAATGTCCAATAAATGGATGAAAAAATGTTCGGTATCGTTGGCAATCAGAGAGATGCAAATCAAAACTACTCTGACATTTCACTTTATCTCAACCAGAATGGCAACTATTCAAATCACAAACAACAACAAATGCTGGCAAGGATGTGGAGAAGTGGAAACTCTAAAACATTGTTGGTGGTATTGCAAATTAGTGCAACCACTGTGGAAAACAGTATGGAGAATCCTCAGAAGAATGGGAACAAATGTACCATTTGATCCAGCAATACCACATCTGGGTATCTACCTAAAAGAAAGGAAACAAAACTACCAAACAAATGCATGTGTATCTATGTTCATAGCTGCACAGTTCACCATAGCCAAAGTATGGAACCAGCCAAGATGTCCATCAACAGATGAATGGATTACAAAACTGTGGAATATTTACACAATGAAATTTTACTCAGGCATAAAATAAAAACACAATTGCAGCATTTACAGGGAAATGGATGGAACTGGAGGACATTATGCTAAGCGAGATTAGTCAATTGCAAAAAGTTAAAAATTGGATGCTTTCCCTAATATGTGAAAGCTAAGGTGAAATGGGTCATAGGAGGAACTCCAGGTGCAAGAGGAGATCCTATAGAGGAGTGAATAAGGCAACCTAAGTGTGGGGATAGGAGGGGGAAGAAAGGAAACTCTTTAAAGCACAGGATGTACTTATTCATATCATAGTCAACCACTAAGCCAAGCATGGGAGGGAGTGATGGGGAGGGAGTGGGATGGCGACTTGGTGGGGCTGGCTGGGTGATGTGTGCATTTATGTCTACACAAGGTTTTTACCCTATTGTGATGTATAAATACAATGCACCAATAAATTTTTTTTTAAAAAAGGCTGAAATGGGGCTCTGGAAATTATGTTATTCTTTTTTTTTTTTTTTTTTGTGTGTGTGTGTATACTGGAGATTGAACTCAGCGACATTCTACTTCTTAGCTACATTTCTGGCCCTTTCAGTTTTCTAAATTTTGCTTTAAAAGAGAGACTTGCTAAGTTTCTGAGAACCTTGATAAAGCTCTGAGTTTGGCCTCAAGCCTGCAGTTCTCCTGTTTCAGCTTCCCCAGTATGAGGATTATAGATGTGGGCCATCACACTCAGCTTTTTATTGTTTTGTATGTTTGGACTGATGGATCAGTGAAATTGTCATGTAAAGCATTATATGACACCAGTAAAGAGTGTGCCCATCAGATGGTGCTTTAGGTCCACAGAGCAGATTCTTTCTTAACAGAGACCAGTTTGCTTCTTCTATAACCAGAATACATGGGTCTTGAAATCTAGAGAGGGAAGAGGCAGGGTTTGCCCGCATTAAACAACCTAGGAACCCAGCCATAAACATTTTTATTTTTGTTTCCACAATATAGAGCTTTGATTTGACAAATATTTCCATCAAAGGATCAACCAGTGGTTCCTCTCAATTAAAAGTTGGTACTGCCACTCAGCACTTTTGTTCTTCTCATGACATCAATGCAATATGTAGAGAAGACAGTAACTCTACTTACTGGGGTGTTTGATCCTAATTATCAAGGAGAATTCCTTGGGCTGCTGATAAGCAGTGTGAAGCAGAATAAAAGGCCTGGGTATTCTCTAGGGTGGTTTTCTTTTATCACTCTCTTTAGAGTCACTAGATCTTAAACAGAGGCATTCTACATTCAAGGTACACTTTTAGCCTTTTTTAATTTTTTGCTTTCAAAACAATATCTTGTTTTGAGATATTGTTAGGTTGTTGAGAGTCTCACTAAATCTCCAAGGCTAATCTTGAACCTGTGATCCTCCTGTTTCAGACTCCTAAGTGCTGAGATTATAGATATGTAGTCCCACACCTTGCTGGATTTTTATCATTTTTATATCCTGCTGGCAATGGTACAAGGCAGCATTATTTTAAAGTCAAACCATTACAAAATGAAGGTTTGCATTGCCTCACAAGATCAAGATGAAGAAAATCTGAGATTCTCAGTGAAATAAAGAAAAGAGATGAGTAGCCCAAATGTCAGAAGTAGAAACTAAAGTTACTAGTCTCAGATATGGACTGATGACCTGGAATTAAAACAGTAGCATCTATTAATACTTTCTTCTTCTGTAATTATATATGCATTTTTTCTTGTGAATTAAAATACTCCTTCTGCCAATATTATTATAACAACTGTTATTAAGGTTAACTTTATGATTTTGTGTACCAAGTATGTAAAATAGACAGAGAGAGAGAGAGAGAGAGAGAGAGAGAGAGAGAGAGAGAGAGAGAGAGAGAGAGAGGAGAGAGAGAGAGAGATCCGTGGGGAGTAAATGAAAATGTCTATCTGGGCCACAAAAGGTCAAGCATTTGAATTTTCCTTTAGATACATCAAAATGAGGAAAGAAGAGATGCCAACAATGTAACAATTTGTGTTTTTCAATGTTAAAAATGTCTTTTTATAATATTCTCAAGCGATCATTGATAACAGGCATGATCTGCTATAGAAGGCTTATTGGGAAACTTACCTTAACTTTTTTTGTTGTTATTTTGTTCTGGGAATCAAATTCAGAGCCCCATAAATACTTGGCAAGATGCCTACCACTGATCTCCACCCCTAGCCCAGAAAACCTACTTTAAGCCATCTTCAGTGCAGTGTTGTTCTGTCCAACTATACTATTGGGAACTTGAGAAAATGTGAATTGGAATTACTGATAGAAGGGCCACTGTAAGTACAGGTATTAGAAGCTGCCATATCATCTCTGAAAATGGCACTTCAGAAGAACAGGTCAGGATGAGGTCAGGGAAGGAAGGTGCAGCGATGGTCAGAGTTGACAGATATTGATTCCACATACTGTATTCTCTTCTTTTAGTTGACCCTGACTAGTGACCTGCTTAATCATCCTTTCCTTCAATCACCAATTTAAGGACACATCAACAACCTATTTTTATGTTTCTGTTTGGAAAACATCCATCATACTAATTATTTAATCCCTCTTCATTTTTCTTCCAAGTAATCTTGATTTGCTTTAAGATACAAATCATAAAACTTCAAGGTCCAAATCTTCTATCAGCTGATACATATAGATAATTATTTTAAGAAAACAGTTTCTGCAATTTGCATGGTTCATTAGAAGCTGAATAATAAAATGAGATTCATTTTCATATTTTATGTCTTAATGTCTCATTATAGTTAATGATATTTAGAAAAATTTATAAGTTGGGAAGGACCCCAATTAAGGGAATGCACTATGTCTTAATAAAACCATATGGTAAATTATGCCTTTGCCTTCTCTCTTTTTCTACCCACTGTGCTCATCTTTCTCAGGGCTCTAGCTGCCTCATTTTTAGAGTGCCTTTTAATTTCATGTGGTAGATATTTATTGAGTACTAAGGACTTCCCAGACACCATGCTAAGGAACTCTTATAGAGTGAGGAATTGGTTACATGTCATCTGACCTCAAGTCCATTCTAATTCTGACCTCAAGTCCATTCTGCCCTCCATTCTAATGGAAGGGTGGTCAGTTATCCACAGTGTTTCATCATTCTAAAAGGTGGAATAGAAAGAAGTTGCCTATTTTCTGAAACAAGTCATTTTAACTCTAAACATACTTAACTTATTTACATAAAGTTACATCAGATATTCTCTTTAATAAAGAGTAGGTTGGAGAAATAGAGTGTAATTATAGTCGAGAAACAGATAGTTCCTGGGATAGACAAAATAATACCCCCTTAGCTAAAGATGCGCATCCCTTAATCTCCAGAGTCTGTGAATATGTTACCCCACATGGCAAAGGAGACTTTGCAAGATGTGATTAAGTTAAGGCTCTTAAGATAGGGTGGTTATCTTGGCTTACTCAGGTAGGCTCAATCTCATCAGAAGACAAGAAGGTTGGAGAAACTAACAATATCTACAGGGGTTGAATAAAAGAGTCAGAAACCAAGAAATGTGGGCAGACTCTAGGAGCTTGTAAAGCCAAGAAATGGATGGATTCTCCCCTGGGGCTTCAATAAAAATCCCACAATTCTGCCACTACCTTGAATTTTAGCCTAATAATACTAATACTGCACTTCTGATGTCCAATAATGTAAGCATGTAAATTTATTAAGTCATGAGTTGGTGGCTTTTTTGTCACAACAGCAGTAGAAAATTAACATAGTTTCTTTTTAGTCTACCAAACACAAACCTTCTGTGAGGCTGGTGCATGAAGACAGGGTGCAAATAGAATGCAATCTACTGTTCTTTGACTAGGTGCATGGCCTGTGAAGTCTTCATTTGTCTTCTGTTCCCATTCACCAATGTGCATTGTATTAATATACAACTAAGATAATATACTCTCTTCATAATTTAAAACAATCAGCTCAGGTCTGGTGTATAGTGGGCATGGCATAAAAAGTAATATGTGGATGGAGATATGTTAATAGCTATAAGTAAACAAATGCATGATAGATACATTGTACAAGGATAATATCTTTCATGATGCTATACTCTAGTCTTTTCCATGTAGATATATAACTTCTCCTAGAGCTTTATGTTTTTATTTAAATTTCTAGAAATTAAAATTGCATCAAACTTTTCACAAATATAAAAATATCTTTACTTTTTATTCTTGATTTTTAATAAGTTTTTTAATTATTTCAAGTCACAGTATTTCTAATTTTTCCTAAACATATTTCATAAAATATATTTTATATAAATGACTTTAATAAGATATTCCATAACTATACATATTGAAAATTAATAATTTATTCAGTTTGAAATAGATAAATCAGTAAAATATTCAGAAAAATAAAAAGTAATTAATTCTATTTTCTGTTTTGTAGTTTTAATTAAATTTTTAAAAATAATATTTAAAGCTAATAAAATACTCAAATATTTTGTAAGTGTGGGACATAATGTGCTTGGGTTAGCTGAAATTTACAATAGTATTTCAGTTTTTCATTATACTTATGTGTAGACAAGACCATAGTAGTAAGGTGATGTAAATAATAATTTATGATATTTTCCCCTTAAAGTGAAATATAAATACTCATTGCAAAATGTTTTCTGTTTTGAAGAATATCTCATTAATATGAATTTTAGGTTAATCTGTATAGTCAAGGCATATCAGAAACCTGTTATTTATATTCTCTTTAGTGTTACTATGTCAAATGTTTGGGATTGTTATAATGTTTTTTGTGTTCTTTTTAGGGCACAATTCTTACTGACATTTCATTTTAGGAAGAAATTATGTTATGAAAGTTTAAGTTTGTATATGTATTTGTTAAGTATTTTAGTTGTCTAACTGCCATATATTTTAAGCTTGTTTTTTTCTTGCTTTCAATATTGATGAAAACCATAAATTAACTTATAGTATACCCCTTGTTGATGGTTTGGGTTAATTTTATGTTTATTGTTTTAAAATAGTTTTTATACTGTTTTTAGTATAGGAACTTCATCTCATCTTCATGTGTGTTATACAATAGTAGTCTTAAACTTTCTCAAGTTACTGTTGTAATATTTAAAGTAATGATTCTTTAAAATAGCAGAAAGTGCCAGGTATGGTGGCGCACGCTTGTAATTCCTGTGCTTGGGAGGCAGAGATAGGAGGATCGCACAGGTTCAAAGCCAGCCGGGCTGGCTTAAGAGACCCTGTTTCCAAATAAAAATATAAAGCAGGTCTGGGAGTGTAGCCTGAAGGTAGAAGGGTTTCCAGGAACCCCAGTACCACACACAAAAAAATACTTTCACATTTTATTTTTATTGGCATTAAGATGTTAATGATGATATTTCTCACTCTACTTAAAAAAAATATACACACACACACACACACACACACACACACACATGCTTAGGTGGTCTCACTTCACTTATTTCTGATATTGGCAATTTCATCTTTCTCTCTATTTTGTTAGTTTGACTCTCTTACCAAATTCTAATTTACTATTTGATACTCTGCTAATTTACAAATTGATACTCTATAGTACAATTTGAATTTTTTACTGTATGGTGTTAGATAAGGGTACATACAAGATAACATTTCTTCTTTTTGTTTTTAATTAACAAATTTATTCAATTTACTTAGCTTGTAGTAAAAAATAACTCAGTACTGAAGTCAGGACATTGCTTATGCTAAGCATGTGTTCTGTCTACCACAGAGCTACACCTCTACTTCAACACTTTGATTTAGAATATTCTAACTTTGTTTTCCTTTTCTCCTACTTCATGTGAGTACATAATATTGTTCTATATTTAAATAGCAATATCTATTTTCTAATTGAATAGTGAAGGTTATACAAAAAACTCTTTGATTTAGAAAAATTTGGATTTCATTCCTAAATAATATTCACTATACAGTCTAGCTATCTTTTGTGTAAAAGGAGATAATGATGGTTAGATTGTAGTTACTAAAACTATTAAATATTTTAGTCACTGAAGATATAAAGTTCAAAAAGCTCAGTGAATACATAAAGACTTTCAACAACTATATTTTGGGTTTAATTCATCTATACCGTTTTTCTTAACATCATTATCTTTTATTAACTATTGTTTAATCATTATTTTATTTATTATTTCCCAAATTAAAATTCAATGGGTGAATATTCATTAATATCTTAATATGATTTTTTTAGAAATAATATTATATTATTATATTCAGAATTATAAGACAATATTTTAACTCTTAAACTCCTTCATCCAGGAATGGTGACACATGTTAGTAATACCAGTTTTTGTGAGGCTGAGATAGGAGTGTAGCTCAGAAGTAGAATGCCTCTGAGTTTAGTTCCCAGTAGTACAGTATATTTTTTCCCAGAATTTTATTCAAATTGTGAGAGCAAAATATATCAATTATGCTGTATTTGAAAAAATTGCAAAACCATGGAAGCTGATTTTGGTGTATTTATTTATTTTTTATTTTTTTTTATTTAAATGTGGCTCATATTAAAAATGGCATATATTTAAACTGTTCTTGGTACCTCTTCCCCTCACAATTCCCCTTCTCCCCATCCCAACAATGAGTATCCAGGTTGACCATGCCACATTCATACTTTTACACATATTTAGATGTAGCTCCTCCATTAATCAACTTCAGCCTTCTTCCTCTCCTCCTCTTCCATTCCAGCTTTGCTGAAGTTTCCCCTCATTATCTGGAGTCCCTGTGGTATTCCTAATATTCCCTAGTTTAGGTATATTGGATAAAACCTATGTCCCTTCTGTTTAAACCTCTTTCTGTGCTTGGCTGATCGCATTTAACATAATATTTTCCAGGTCTTTCCATATTCTTGTAAATGACATGATTCTGTTCTTTATAGCTGAGTAAAATTCCATTGTGTACATTTCCCATAATTTTGCAATTCATTCCTTTGTTGATAAAGATCTAGGTTGGTTCTACATGTTGGCTATTGAGAATTGTGCTGCTATGAACATGGGTATGCATTTGTTACTGTAGTTCTCTGATTTCAATCCCTTTGGAAAGATACCCAGGAGTGGGATAGCCAGATCATTTGGTGGATCCATGCTCAATTTTCTAAGGAATCTCCATACTGATCTCCATAGTGACTGAACTAGTTTGCACTCCAACCAACAGTGTAAAAGAGTTCCTCTTTCCCCACATTACACCAGCATTTGTTGTTATTTGATTTCTTTATACTTGCCACTCTGATTGGGGTTAGATGGAATCTCAGCAAAGTTTTGATTTGCATTGCTCTGGTGGCTAATGATGTTGAACAGTTTTTTCATGTATCTTTTGGCCATTTGTATCTTTCTTACAAAAGAAAGATACAAATGGCCAATTCAGTTCAGTTGCCCATTTCTTGATTGGGCTATTTGTTTTGCTAGTGTGGAGTCTTTTGAACCCTTTGTATATTTTGGATATTAGCCCACTATCTGAGTGTGGCTGGTAAAGATCTCCCATTCTGTAGGCTTTATCTTTAGGTTCTTGATGGTTTCCTTTGATGAGAAGAAACATTTTAGTTTGATGCCATCCTACTTGTTCTTGCTTTAATTGCTGCCCTTTGGAGGTCTGGTTGAGAAAGTCACTGCCTGTGCATATATGTTGAATTATTGAGCCTATGCCTTGCTCTAATAACTTCACAATCTCTGGTCTAATTTCTAAGTCTTTGATCCATCTCAAGTTGATTGCTGTGCATGGTGAGAGGTAAGGATTTAGTTCCATCTTTCTACAAATGGATACCTAGTTCTCCCAGCACCATTTGTTGAAAATACTGTCTTTTCTCCAGAGCACAAGTTTGGCCCTTTGTCAAAGATGAATTGACTATAGGTGTATGTATTCTGTATCTTCTATTTTGTTCTATTGGTCTGTATGCCTTTTGTTGTGCCAATACCATGATGTTTTTACTACAATTACTCTTTAATATAATTTGTAGTCAGGGATTGTGATACCTCCTACATGGTTCTTACTGCTGAGAATTGCTTTGGCTATTCTAGGTCTTTTCTTTCTTCATATAAAATATATGACTAGTTTTTCTAGGTCTATGAAGAATGTCATTGGTATTTTAATAGGAATTGCATTGAATCTATAGATCACTTTTGGCAACTGGCCATTTTGATGATATTTATTCTGCCTATCCATGAGCAAGGGAGATCTTTCTATCTTTCAAGGTCTTCTTCAATTTCTTTTTTTTAATGTTTTATAGTTTTCATTGTAGAGGTCATTTACATCCTTGATTAGGTTTATTCCTAGGTATTTTGTTGGTTTTGAGGTTATAGTGAATGGAATTGTTTTCTTTATTTCTTTCATTGTGGCTTCATTGTTGACATATAGAAAAGCAACTGATTTATTTAAATTAATTTTATATCCTGCAACTTTGCTGAATTGATTAATCAACTCCAGTAATCTTTGGTTGAGTTTTTTTGGGGAGTCTTCTAGATAAAGAATCATGTCATCTTCAAATACGAATAGTTTTAACTCCTCTCTTTCTATTAGCATTCCTTTGATTTCCTTCTCTTGTCTTATTGCTGTGGCAAGAATCTCGAGTACTATATTGAAAAGGAGTGGTGATAGTGAGCATCCTTGTCTTGTTCTCCATTTTAGAGAAAACTTTTGCAGTTTTTCCCCCTTCAATATGATGTTGGCTTTGGGTTTATTGTATATTGCCTTAAGGATGTTGGAATACATCCTTTTTTTTTTTTCAATTTTCTGCAGTTTTTTTAAACATAAATGGGTGTTGGATTTTGTCAAATTCCTTTTCAGCATCTATTGATATGATCATGTGATTTTGCTCTCAGTTCTATTTATGTGGTGAATAACATGTATTGATATGCATATGTTGAACCAGCCTTGCTTTTCTGTGGTACTTTGTTGTGGTATACAATTGCTTGATATGGTGCTGAATGTGTATAGCTAGTGTTTTGTTTAGAATTTTTGCATCTATATTCATCAAGAATATTGGTCTGTAATTTTCTTTTCTTGAGGCATCTTTATTTGGTTTTGGGATTAATGTGATACTGGCCTCGTAGAAGGAGTTTGGAAGAATTCCATCTCTTTCAATTTCCAGGAACAAGTTGTGAAGTATTGGGATTAGTTCTTCACTGAATGTGTGTAGAATTCAGCTGGAAACACATCAGGGCCTGCACTTTTCATTGATGGCAGATTTTTTATTGCTGTTTTTATTTCTTTGCTTGCTGTTTGTTGGTTTAGGCTTGCTATAGTCTCTTGGTTCAATTTAGTTAGGTTATATGTGCATAGAAATCTATCGATTTCTTCCATGTTTTCCAGTATATTGGAGTATAAATTTTCAAAAAATTTAAAAAATACTTTGAATTTACCCACTGTCTGTGGTGAAGTCCCTTTTTCATTTCTGATTTTAATAATTTGAGTTGATTTTCTCTTTTATTTTGGTAGTTTGTCTAGGGATTTGTCAATCTTAAGCTTTTCAAGGAAGCAGCTTCTTGTTATGTTGATTCTTTGAATTGTTGTTTTGTTCTCTATTTCATTTATTTCTGCCCTGATTTTAATAATTTCCTGCCTTCTGATGGCTTTGGGATTAGACTGTTGCAGTCTTTCTAGATCCTTGATATGTGTCATTAGGTTGCTTACTTGGTGACTCTCTGTTCTTTCTTATGTGGGCACTAAATACTATAAATTTTCCACTTAACATTACCTTCAAAGTGTCTCATAGGTTGTGTTAAATTGTGTCTCTATTTTTATTTAATTTTAGAAATTTCTTTATTTCTCCCCTTATTTTTGATCTTCCCCATTCATCACTCAATAGTGTATCATTCAATCTTATGCAATTTAAATGGTTTCTTTTGGTTTTCCTGCTTTTGATTTCTACTTTCATTTCATTGTGGTCTGAAAAGATGCAGGGAATTATATTACATCTTTTGAATTTGCTAGTGCTTGCTTTGTGGTTCAGGATGTGATCTATTTTGGAGAAGGTTCCATGGGCTGCTGCTGAGAAGAATGTATATTCTGTTCTTCCTGGTTGAAATATTCTGTATATATGTCTATTAGGTCCATTTGCTTTATAGTTTTCTTTAGTTCTGAAGCATTTTTACTCATCTTTTGCTTTGATGATCGATTTATTGTCATGAGTGGTATGTGGAAGTCTCCCAATATTGTTGTATTTGGATCTATTTGAAATCTAATGTCCTGGAGGATTTGTTTTACGAATGTTGGTACACCCACATTTGGGGCATAAACATTTACTACCATTATATCTTCTTGGTGGACTGTTCCTTTTAATAAAAGGTAATGTCCTGATTTGTCTCTTCTGATGTGTTTTAGCTTAAAGTATGTTTTTTTGGATATCAGCGTTGCTACCCCTTCCCGTTTTTGTTCTCCATTAGCATGATATATCTTTTTCCATTCTTTCATTTTAAGTCTATGCATGTCTTTGGCTGTAAGGTGAGTTTTCTGCACACAATATATATTTGGATTATATTTTTTAATCCACATTACCATTATGTGTCTTTTGATTGGTGAGTTTTCTTTGATGTTTAGAGTTATTGAAATATGATTTTTGTATCCTGTCATTTTGTGTTATATATTTCGTTTGGTAAAATGTTATTTCTTCTATATTTGGATGCCCTGCTGATCAACTTCATCTCTTTTGAAATTTGCTTTATTTTTTCTTTATTATGGTTTATTTCTTTAAGTATTTTCTTTCTTGTTATCTTTATATTCATAAATTTTTTGAGATTCTTCTTATCTTGAAACACTTTTGTTTCTCCATCAATTTTGAATTCTTCTGGATATAGCAATTTTGGTTGGAACTTTTTTTCTTTCAGGGTTTGAATCACATCATACCAATCTCTCCTGGCATTTTTTACTTGGATTGTAGAGGATGGCATGATTTTTATTGTTTTGACCCTATATTTTACCCATTCGTTTGTTCTTATTGCTTTTAAGATTCTTTCCTTTGCTTCTATTTTGTTCATTTTGATTATTACATGGTGTGGGAAGGTCCTTCTTTGATCTTGTCTTACTGGTGTTCTGCAAGTCTCATGAACATGTAAATCCAAGTCTCTTTTCATGTTTGGAAAATTCTCTGAAATTTTTTTTCTGAAGAGATTATGAATACCTGTGTTCTGTGCCTCTATCACTTTTTTAATGCCTTTTATCCATAAGTTAGAACATTTTATATTGTTCCATAGTCATTGGATGTTTAGGTTTTATTGCTGTTATGACTTCTGTATGCTGTTGACTGTTATTTTGGTTTTGAATAAACTGTCTTCTAAGACTAAAATTTTGTTTTTCATTACATCTAATCTTTCAGGATTTTTTCTATTGCTATCTTGATTTAATTTATCAACTTTTTCATTTCATTCCATACCTCTTTCTGATTCTTTATTAGTGTCTCCATTTCCTTTTTCATTTTCTGTACACTTGCTTTGAGGCCTTCATCATATTAAAGATCAGAATTCAGAATTATCCTTGCATTTCTTGTATGTCAGTATTTGGGATTTTTGTTATTTCTTCACTGTTTCTAGTTCTCATATTTTCAAGGCTCTCAGTCTTATTTTCCTGATGTCTTGGAATCTTGTCTTTTGTGGGTATTATATCTGAACCAATCTTCTTTTTAGTAGTAGAAATTTAGAGATGTCAGCAGGTAAACAGTGCTTTTTTCAATGGTTAGATTTGGGTAATGGGGGAGGAGCTGGGGTGATGGGTACAGGAGTCAGGTAAGTAGAGGATATGTTTAGGTTGAGTAAAAATTTAATTATAATAAGGTAGTATCTCGTTGAGAATAAGAGAAGGTTAGATAGTAGGATTCTTGTAGTTAGTAGAGTATTTAAGTATGGAAATATAAAATACTTTGAATATAAAACAAGGACATACAGTAAGGGAATAAAGAAAAGTTTTAAGAGAAGACAGTAGATGGGCTAGAGTGAGGAAATTTGTGAAAAGATGGGGTAAGGAGCAAACAAACATGAATAAAGTAAGAAAACAAGTTACAAAAACTAGCAATTATAAATCAAAGGCAAAAAAAACAAAAGGAAAAAAGGAATAAGAAAAAGAAAAAAGAAAGAAAAAATAAAGGACAAAAATAAAATAAAAAACTAGTAACAGTGTGAGTGTGAGAGAAAAACAAAACAAAACAAACAAAATCACATATAAGAAAAAAAAGTCCTAGTACTTTATGTATATAGTATCAGACCTGTATAATATCTGTATGTCTGTTCACTGTCATAGATTCTGGAGTATATTCCAATGTCTCTTACTTGCTCTATAACCTATTATTGGCTTTTGAACCCACTTTCTGAATGTTTGTGCCCCTCTTTCGCCTCTGACAGCTTTGTGTTTAGGTGTCAGGGTGTAGGATGTCACTGTTAATGAGTTCTGAGTAAGTTCAGGGTTCTGCATTTTTCTACCCTGTGCTCTGCGCGCCCTTGGGTCTCTACACTCTCTGCACAGGGCTCAGGCCCTCTGCTCTGCACCTGTGCTTCCCTACCTGCTCTGGTGGGGGCATCCAGTATAATCTTTGAGCAACCCCCTGTGACCCTGTGCAGGTACTGTGCCTTGAGCACCTTTCCTGTGTCTCTGTAGGTTCTAACTCGACTAGCCCACTAGGTTCCACAGCTGCTTTGCAAGCAGTTACCTGGTCCTCCTACAGGGTCTTTGGAGGGCTCACTGTGCTGCTGTGGGTGCCACCTCTGGTGAGTGCATGGTCTTTTGGATCTTTTTCTGCATCCCTGAAATGTGATGCTTGTCACTTAAGATGTTGGAGTTCTGTGGCCACTTTCAGGTTTTTGAATTTTTTTCTTGATTTCTTGGGGCTTCTGTAGCAGCCAGAGCCAGGACTCACCTGTGATGGTGCCAGTAGCTGGGCACGACTGCAGCAGGTCAGTCATGTGTTTGGGCTTTTTGCAGTGGATCTCACAGTCCAGAGTACTGAATTCCTTCTGCAGTGGTTCCTGGTTCTGTTTTGGTTCATTAGCTTTATTTATTTTATTTGTCAGGACACTGCCTGCTTGGTAGTTGATCGCTATTTCTTTCAGCTACTGAGATGTGCTGCATTCCACAGTCACCATTTTGAATCCCCCTGCTTTTCTATTTAAAAATAAAGCCATCATGACTTAATCTTCCTATTCCGGCATAGTTCCACCATGCTTAGTCACTGGCTCAGGACTGTTTAGGAATAGAGCAGTCTCCATAAAAATCTTGTGATGTAATCCAAAGGTTCTATAGCTAAATACATTTAGCTGACTTTAATCTTCCCAGTTCAACACTAAGATCTGTGTTGAAAGAGTCCTGAGAGAAGCCAAGGCTGTTATTTGACTGTATTTGTATTAACATATAAAAAGTGTACACATATTGCATGTGCAGAAACTTGGAGAATTTTTACACATTTATGCATTCCAGTCAAGATACAGAAAATTACACAGAACTTCAAAATCTTCCACTGAGCTTATTTTCAGTTATGAATTCCTAAAGGTAACTAGCACCAACTAGTTTTGCCTGCTTTTGAAATTTTAGTAATAAAATTATACCATATGTCCTCCTTTGTGCCTAATTTAATTCACTTAAATTTATATCTCTAAGATTCATAACTGTGGTTATCTGTGACAGAAATTCTTTAATTGTAACTGCTGAAAAATAAGGCTATCATAATGTATTTATAACTGCATGTCTATTCATGAAAGGAAAGGCAAGAAAGGCTGGATCCCTGAAGCTTGCTTTTAATCTCATCAATTTCCCTAATAAGTTTTGCAGTGTAATTTGGAAGAAACAACAAATACTTTTCTCTGCTGTAGACTAGACTTTTTTTTTAGACTGAGAGATGTTTATACCTGATAGTGCAATGGCTCTCATAATGGTGGTGCTATCAGAGTACCAGTAGCACAAGGGGAGCTTTTAAAAAATTTGAAATACCAGTCATTTCTATATGAATCAATAAAAGTATCTCTCAAGCATAATTTGTGAAGGTATATTTTTAAATTTTTTACTCTTTCTTATAAATAAACAAACAATACCCGTTTGTGGTGGCACACACTTGTAATCCCCGTGCTTGGGAGGCGGAGACAAGAGGATCACGCAGGTTCAAAGCTAGCCATGCTGGCTAAAGAGACCATGTTTCCAAATAAAAATATATATAAAATAGGTCTGGGAGTGCCACCATCCCCCCTCGGCAAAATGCAAGCATGACAAACGCTTGCATTCTGCAAGGCCCATGCAGGCCACGCCCCAAGGGAGGAGGCATCATCTCTGGCAAAAATACTCCCTGCTCTTAGATTTTACACTAATAAGAAGCTCCAATGATGTAAAACAGGATCCCAAGAATTAGGACTGTGGAAAAGGTTGAGTCCATGAAAGATAAATTTTCTAGTAAAATGTCTGAACCCTCAGAATTTCTTTTTTAAAAATTTTTTTCTTTCTTTTAACAATTTTTTTATTGAACATAAATAGTATACATTTAAACTATATTTGGTGCCCTCTCCCATTTTCCCTTCCCCCCTCCCACCAATGGTTATCCAGGTTAACAATGTCATATTCATAATTTTACACATATTCAGATGTAGACCCTCATTAATCAAGATCAGCCTTCCTCCTCTCCTATCTTTCCATTCAAACTTTGCTGATATTTCCCCTCCATTATCTGGAGACCCACTGGTATCCTCAGTGTTTCTTAGTTTGGGCATATTAGAGGAAACATATGTACCTTCTCCTTCTGTGCTTGGCTGATCTCACTTAACATAATGTTCTCCAGGGCTTTCCATCTTCTTGCAAATGATATAATTTTGTTCTTCTTTATGGCTGAATAGAATCCCATTGTGTGTATTTCCCAAAGTTTTGCTATCCATTCATCTGTTGATGGAGATCTGGGTTGGTTCCATATTTTGGCTATTACAAATTGTGCTGCTATGAACATAGGTATGCATATGTTGCTGTAGTTCTCTGAATTCAACCCCTTTGGAAAAATACCCAGGAGTGGTATAGCTGGATCATATGGTGGATCTATTCCCACCTTTCTTAGGGAATCTCCACACATCTCCGTAGTGGCTGAACTAGTTTGCATTCCCACTAACAGTGTAAAAGAGTTCTTCTTTCCCCACATCCTCGCCAGCATTTGTTGTTGTTTGATTTCTTTATGCTTGCCACTCTGACTGGGGTTAGATGGAATCTCAGTGTAGTTTTGATTTGCATTTCCCTGATGGCCACTGATGAAGAACATCTTTTCATGTATCTATTGGCCCTTTGTATCTCTTCTTTTGTGAAGTGTCTATTTAGTTCATTTGCCCATTTCTTGATTGGGTTGTTTGTTTTGCTAGTGTAGAGTCTTTTGAGCTCTTTGTATATTCTGGATATTATCCCCCTATCAGAATGGTGGCTGGTAATGATCCTTTCCCATTCTGTAGGCTTCCTCTTTAGGTTACTGATAGTATCCTTTGATGAGAAGAAACTTTTAATTTGATGCTATCCCACTTGTTTATTCTTGCTTTAATTTCCTGAGCTTTGGAGGTTTTGTTGAGAAAGTTACTGCCTGTGCCCATATGTTGTAATGTTGAACCTATGCTCTCCTCTACTAACTTCACAGTCGCAGGTCTAATTTCTAAGTCTTTGATCCATCTTGAGGTGATTCCTGTGTTTGGTGAGATATAGGGGTTTAGATTCATCTTTTTACAAATGGTTTGCCAATTCTCCCAGCACCACTTGTTGAAAAGGATGTCTTTTCTACAGCGTATGTGTTTGGCCCCTTTGTCAAAGATTAATTGACTAAAGATGTGTGGGTTTGTTTCTGTATCTTCTATTCTAATCCACTGGTGAGTATATCTGTTATTGTGCCAGTACCATGCTGTTTTTACTACTATTGCTCTATAGTGTAGTTTGAAGTCTGGGATTGTAATGCCTCCTGCATGTTTCTTATTGTTGAGAATTGCTTTGGCTATTCTAGGTCTTTTCTTTCTCCATATAAAGTTCATGATTGATTTTTCTAGGTCTCTGAAGAATGTCGCTGGTAGTTTAATGGGAATTGCATTAAACCTATACATCAGTTTTGGCAGAATGGCCATTTTGATGATATTTATTCTGCCTATCCATGAGCACAGGAGATCTTTCCAGCTTCCAAGGTCTTCTTCAATTTCTTTCTTTAATGTATTATAGTTTTTGTTGTAGAGGTCTTTTACATCTTGGGTTAGGTTTATTCCTAGGTATTTTATTGGTTTTGATGTTATAGTGAATGGAATTGTTTTCTTAGTTTCTTTCATTGTGGATTTGTTGTTGGCATAAAGAAAGCCACTGATTTCTTTAGGTTGATTTTGTAACCTGCGACTTTGCTGAATTTGTCAATCAGCTCCAGAAGTCTTTTAGTTGAGTTCTTTGGGTCTTCCAGATAAAGGATCATGTCATCTGCAAATAAGGATAATTTTAATTCCTCTCTTTCTATGTGAATTCCTTTGATTTCCTTCTCTTGTCTTATTGCTGCAGGAAGAGTCTCAAGAACTATATTGAAAAGGAGTGGTGATAGTAGGCATTCTTGTCTTGTTCCTGACTTTAGTGGGAATTCTTGCAGTTTTTTCCCATTCAATATAATGTTGGCTTTGGGTTTATAGTATATTGCCTTAATGATGTTGAAGTACTTTCATTCTGTTCCAATTTTTGCAGTGTTTTAACATAAATGGGTGTTGAATTTTGTCAAATGCTTTTTCAGCATCTATTGCTATGATGATGTGTGTTTTGTTCTTGGTTCTATTTATGTGGTGAATAACATGTATTGATTTGCATATGTTGAACCAGCCTTGTTTTATTGGAATGAAACTGACTTGGTCATGGTGTATTATTCTCTTGATATAGTTTTGAATGCATAAAGTTAGTATTTTGTTTAGAATTTTTGCATCTATGTTCATTAAGGATATTGGTCCGTAGTTTTCCTTTCTTGAGATATCTTTATTTGGTTTGGAGATTAATGTGATACTGGCCTCATAGAGGGAATTTGGGAGAGTTCCATCTGTTTCAATTTCCCGGAACAAGTTATGAAGTATTGGTATTAGTTGTTCACTGAAGGTTTTGTAGAATTCAGCTGAAAACCCATCTGGGCCAGGGCTTATTTTGGTGGAATAATTTTTATTGCCATTTTTTTCTTTGGTTGTTATTGATTGGTTTAGGCTTGCTATATCCTCTTGGCTGAGTGTAGGACGGTTAAATGTGCTTAGAAATCTATCAATTTCTTCCACTGTTTCAAGTCTATTGGAGTATAAATTTTTAAAGTAGTTTCTGATAATCTTTGAATTTCTTCCCTATCTGTGGTGATATCCATTTTTCATTTCTAATTTTGATAATTTGAGTTGATTCTCTTTTTCTTTTGGTTAGGTTGGCCAGGGGTTTATCAATTCTATTAATCTTTTCAAAGAACCAGGTTTTTGTTTTATTGATTCTTTGAATTGTTTGTTTGTTCTCTATTTCATTTATTTCTGTTCTAATTTTAATGATTTCTTGCCTTCTGCTGGCTTTGGGAATAGACTGTTGCAGAATTTCTAGGTCCTTGAGTTGTGTCATTAGGTTCTTTACTTGGTGGTTCTCTGTCCTTCTTATGTGGGCACTCAATGCAATAAACTTTCCTCTTAATACTGTCTTCATGGTGTCCCATAGATTTTGGTAGGTTGTATCTCTGTTTTCATTTGTTTCCATAAATTTCTTTAGTTATTCTCTAATTTCTGATCTTACCCATTCATCATTCAATAGTGTATCATTCATTCTCCATGAATTTGAATACTTTCTTTTGAGTTTCCTGTTGTTGATTATTACTTTTATTCCATTGTGGTCTGAAAAGATGCAAGGAATTATATTACATCTTTTAAATTTGCTGGTATTTTCTTTGTGTCCCAGGACATGGTCTATTTTGGAGAAGATTCCATGGGCTGCTGAGAATAATGTGTATTCTGTTGTTTGTGGGTGAAATAATCTGAAAATGTCTATTAGGTTTATTTGGTTTATGGTTTCCTTTAGTTCAAAAGCGTCTTTACTCATCTTTTGCCTTGAAGATCGATCCAGTGGTGTGAGACACGTATTAAAGTCTCCCAGAATTATTGTATTTGGGTCTACTTGGGATCTTGTGTCCAGAAGGGTTTGTTTTACAAATGTGGTTGCACACACATTTGGGGCATAAATATTTACAATCATTATATCTTCTTGGTGTATTGTTCCTTTTAATAAAAGGAAGTGCCCTGATTTGTCTCTTTTGATATGTTTTAGTTTAAAGTCTGTTTTCTTGGATATTAGGGTTGCTACCCCTTTTCTTTTTTGGTCACAGTTGGCATGGTATATCTTTTTCCATCCTTTCACTTTCAGTCTGTGAATGTCTTTGGCTGTAAGGTGAATTTCTTGCAGACAGCATATACTTGGATTATGTTTTCTAATCCACATTGCCAGTCTATGTCTTTTGATTGGTGAGTTAAGTCCTTTGACATTAAGAGATATTATTGAAATATAATTTTTGTTTTCTGCCATTTTGTGTTCTGTCTACTCTTGGGTGGTGTGATCTTTCTTCTTTACTTAAATGACCCACTTATTAACTTCCTCTCTTCTCTGATTCTGAAGTCTGCTTCTTTTTTCTCCCTTATGGTTTATTTCTTTAAGAATTTTCTCTAGTGTTGGCTTTGAATTCATGAATTTTTTGAGATTCTGTTTATCCTGAAAGACTTTAGGTTCACCATTGATCTTGAATAGTAGTTTTGTTGGATAGATGAGCTTTGGTTGGAAGTTATTTTCTTCCAGGG
Organism: Muscardinus avellanarius; assembly: GCF_963383645.1. Classification (NCBI taxonomy): domain Eukaryota; kingdom Metazoa; phylum Chordata; class Mammalia; order Rodentia; family Gliridae; genus Muscardinus; species Muscardinus avellanarius. The sequence continues at coordinate 135,992,597 of NC_137787.1, read as the reverse complement.
TCTGAATCACGTCGTACCAGTCTCTCCTAGCATTCCTGACCTGGGTTGTATAGTCTGGGGTGATTCTTATTGTTTTGCCTCTATATGTCAACCATCCTTTTGTTCTCACTGCTTTTAAGTCTCTTTCCTTGGCCTCTATGTTGGTCATTTTGGTTATTATGTGGTGTGGAGTGGTCTTTCTTTGGTTTTGTCTCAGTGGAGTTCTGTATGCCTCCTGAACATGCTAGTCCAAGTCTCTTTCCATGTTTGGAAAATTCTCTGAGATTATTTCCTTAAAGACATTACAGATGCCCTTGGTCTGTACCTCTATCCCTTCTTCAGTGCCTATTATCCGTAAGTTAGGACATTTCATATTATCCCATATTCGCTGGATATTTAGGTTTTGTTGCTGTAAAGATTTCTGTATATTACTGACTGTGTTTTTGGTTTGGGATGTACTGTCTTCTAATATTGATATTCTGTTTTCCATTTCATCTAATCTTCCAGAATTTCTTTCTATTGCTGTCTTCATTTCACTTATTCCCTCTTTTATTTCATTCCAGACCTCTTTCTGATTCTTTTTTAGTGTTTCTATCTCACCTATAACCTCCTCTATACTTGTTTTAAATCCTTTCATCATATTGTACATCAAGATTCTGAACTCCCCTTCCTGCATTTCTAATAGGTCAGTATTCGTGATTTCTGCTGTCTCTTCATAATTCCTGGTTCTCATATTTATAGCATTCTCTGTCCTGTTTTTCTGGTTTCTACCCATCTATCATGAGTATTATGCTTAGTCCAATTTTAATATTAGGAGTTTAGGAGTATCGGCAAGTCAGCAGAGCTTTTCCAGTATTTGGGTAGTTGATGTGGGAGGAGCTGGGGTGATGGGTAAAGGAGTTGGATTAGGTAGAGGATATGTTTAGGTTGAGAAAGACTTTAAGTATGATAAGGTAATATCTTGTTGAGAATGAGAGAGAGTTAACTAGTAGGATTCTTGTCGTTAGTAGAGTAAGTATGGAGATATGAAATACTTTGAGTATTAAACAAGGAGGTATATTATGGGGAAAAGTTTTGGGGGATAAGAGTATATAGGTTAGTGTGGGGAAGTTTATAAGAGGGGTGATGGAAGGAGCAGACAAGCATAAAAAAAATTCACACAAGGTACCAAGACTATTATGTAATCCAAGAAAAAGAAAGGAAAAACCAATCAAAGAAGAAGAACAAAAAAAGGAAGGAAAGAGGAAGAAAGAGGAAAAAAGGACAAGAATAAAATAAAAGGAACTAGCAACTGTTTGAAACCAGAAAACAAGGCAAACTATCAATATATATATATATATATATATATATATATATATATATATATATGCAACAAGTTAAAGTAAAAGATGTATGGGGAAAGAAAAAACAAATAAAACAGCAATAACCATACCAAAACAAAAGCACTGTAAAAGCAAAACAAAACAAAACATCCACAATAAAAGTAAAAAACCCCAGTCCTACTTATTTATGAATATGGGGTCAGGTCCATATAATATTTATGTATTTGATTGCTTTGGTAGCTTTCAGAATATACTCCAATGTCTCTTAGTTTTCTTTGTACTCTATTTTTATCTTCTTAGATCACTCTGGGTGTTTGGACACCTTTCTTTCCTTTAACTGCTTTGGGTTTATGTGTCAGGATGTCTGGTGTCACTGTTATTAGATTCTGTACAATTCCCAGGTTCTGTGTAATTCCAACCTGTAGTCAGCACCTCTGCACTCACCACCCTAGACTCTGGCCTGTGCTTTCCTACAGCAGGAGTGGAAGATGTCCAAAGTATTTCTCTATATTGTTCCAGCTGTAATAAAGGACAGCCAGAATTCAGGGACTGCAAAGTTCCTTTTGCTTTTTTCCACAGGCAGGTCCTTTGATCTAAAGATTAGCTCCCAGCACCTCTCTGCCAGCAGGGGAAGCTGCAAACCCACCTCTTGCCCCATTTCCCAAAGAGATATAAATCTGTCTCTGTAACCTGGGCCATTTGTTTTTCCTCTTAAGAGATGCTAATAAGCTCTTCTCTGGCCTTAAAAGGCCTACTGTTTGTGACTCAGCAGCAGGACAGTAAAAAACTCCAAAGTCTGCCTCAAAATCATGCATTAAAGAACAATTATAGAAATCCAATCACCTGTGTTATAATGTTTTTGCCCTGTCTACTAACTGTAATATAAGTATTGCCTTATAGGGGATGGTGGAGCAGACAGGACCTGACAAATCTGCAGCGAAGCCCATGGATCTTGATAAAGGAGGGTCTGGACTAAGCCTTAGAGACAAAAAGACTCTGGAAGGATCAAAGGAGATCCTAGAAGATTTAATTTCCCCAAAACGGACTTTGGGTGTGACCCCCACCTGCCTGTCCTGGATGCCTTTCCAGACTTCGGACCTTGCCCCCTACAGCTCACCTGTGAGGCCAGAAACCTGATTCCAATGACAAAGGTCAAGGGGGCTGACTTCAATCACCTAGTCCCAGACGAATCTTAAACTGTGATGCCATGGATCTTCTTTTATCCTGTCTATCTTATTTACACTTAATGCCTCACTATTGTCCTTTGGTGCTTACATGGAGTATAGGGTATAAATACTGGTGATGGAAATTAAAACATTGTCAATTTCACAGAAGGCAGTTGTCCATGTCAATTATTTCAGATCTTTTTTTTTTCCTGGAGAGGAATCTTCACTTTTAGTGCTGTGAACAGGAACTTAAAGGAGTTTATTTCATAAAAAGGGAAAAAATCACTGCAGATAAGTGGCTGCAGAACTACATCCGAAGCCCTTGTCCATCTTTCTGAGGAACACACACACACACACACACACACACACACACACACACATATATATATATATATATATATATATATATATATATATACACTATAATATATACTATAACGTGCTTTTACTGGTAGATTATATCTCACATCATAATGTTAATCATGTTGACAGTGACATACATTGCACAGCACTTAGTGCCCCCTAATTTATATTATTGATTAGTTTCAGAGGCCAGATATGAACTTAAAATCCTTCTGTCTCAGCCTCCTAAGTACTGGGTTTACAAGTGTGTACTATTACACCTGGCTTGTACCTTTCAAATATGTACAATGGAGGAGAAGCATAAAATGGCAACACAGTAGGACACTAAGGCGAGCTCATTTGTAACTGGAATTGGGAGCTCTGAATTAAGAAACATCCCACATTCAAACTACCTGTTTGGGAGGTGGGAACTAAGGACAGAGAAACTCAAGGATATCTATGAAGACACTTTGAAACAGGAAGCCTAAAAAAGAAAAGAAAAAGAAACAAATCCCTGAAGAAGTGGAGATGTGAGAATAATAGCATGCACCTGCAACTGGCAGAAACTTTGGAAATTGTCCCAAATCACACACTCAGAAACCTGAGACTTATTCCACAGGCAACAAGAACACTAGCCACAGAATCACACAGCTCCATGGCAGCAACGGACAGAAAAAGGTAACCAAACTCACCACTCCATCTGTCCCTATATCCCTGGACCCACTGCAAGCCTGGAAGAAGAGGTGATTACACTATACATAGGAAAGTAAGTGCAGGACCCACATGTGGGTCAACTGAAGAGACCATAAAAAAGAGGATGGGAATACCTGCAGACCTTGGCTACATGCTATACATAAAATTCTGAGGAAAACACTGGGCCTGAAAGGCACAGACCAATTTGGCTTTGTTGGTTGAGAGCATGGACTCCCTACACTTGCTTTTGGAGGGACTCCCTCCCACCTAAGATGAGAGTGGGAGTCCACATTCAATAAGCCATAATAAGCAAACATAACACAGATAGCCCCAAAACATGGACAATGTCACTCCAGTACTTTTTCACTAGTATATTCCAGCATCTAAAAACTTACAGCCTTGTGTCAGTTCAATCTCCTTCCCCTATTGCAAAAGTCTTGGCCCTAATGTTTGTCTTAAAGAAAACCTTTGTCTATTAAACTCTTTCCATTGCAGTATTTGACAGAATGCTAAGGAAATATTTCTATATTTGTACATCTATATAGAATTCAAATACCATGGTTGGGAGGGGGAGGAGAAGCAATGGGAGGGGGAGGAGAAGCAGAGGGGACCAAGTACTGTGTGAATGTATGCCATTGTCAATATAATACACATTATGATATGAATCTATAATGTACCAATAATAATAATAATAATAATAATAATAATAATAATAATAATAAAGAATTCAAATATATGTTGATAAGCTCTTTGGCCATGTGACTATGATTTTATAAAGTTCACAGAGTCTTCAATTTGGCTTTGAGAAGGAGAAGAAGGGGATCTGATCTCCTTTTCTGGCATCTTAACTAGAAAAAGGAGAGAGAAGAACAAGGATCTGGTATGCAATTCTATCTATGAACTAATTACAGCAGTTTCACACTGAATGTGAAAGTGAAAGTGTCAGTGGGAAAGTAACAAATGGCTTTGGGAAAAAATTAGCAGGCAATAGGAAGAGCAGTAAAAAGCCTGTTCCCTTGTACAGACATAAAGTATAATTACCTTCTCCTTCACCTGTAAGGAGGGCACAGCTGAGTCTGTTGGCACTAATTAGCTTAGGCAGAAATATTAGGGAAAGATTTGTTGTACACACACATATACTGGGAATTTTAAAAATATTTTAATGTGTAAAATTTAATTCACCATTTTAGATACAGAGGACCATTTAGAGAGTTTAATAAAGTAATTACCCTCAAGAAGAACAATTTCACAATTTTAAAACATAAATTATTATAAGTCTAAAAAACATAGCCTATTTTTCCAGCTAAATGATAAACTTAATATTTTATATGAACTTTCTTTTGCATTTTAGGTGTTGTATATATTCTTACTCTATTATTAACCTTATCATTTTGGTTATCATTACAGAAATGCTGACCCTTGCCTGTAATCCCAGTACTTTTGAGGTGAGACAGCGAGATTGAAGGTTTGAGGCCAGCCTCAGCAACTTAATGAGGTCCTCAACAACTTAGCAAGACCCTGTTTTAAAATAAACAATATGGCTGTGGTTGTAGCGTGATGGTAGAATGGCCTTGTGTTCAATCCATAGTAGCATGAAAATAACTTTTAATAACTTGACATAATTTCTTACAAATCAATAAAATTGATTATCTCCATTTTATATAAGCTATTTTAGTCTGTGTCTTTGTGATAAAACCAGGGCTAACCCACAAAGACTTTGATATAATTATATGTTAGGTCTAATTCCCCAATCTTCCATGGATTCAACATAACATTTTGTCCCAAGAATTTTAGATTCTAAAATCTTAGCCACTGGATAGTTGAAGAGTCTATAGCAGAGGTCAGGGCATGTGAAGATCACAATTTTACATCACTGCTCTCAGAATCAGGATCAAATCAGAGAAATACTGAGATGCAAGAAAGTTTAGAAATTATTCAACCCAAGCAATTCTTATCTCAAGAGGCTCTATATTAGTGATTATACTTTATAGTTGAGTGTTTTCTAGAATGTTCCTGGTTTTGATTTATCAGATTTTTAAAAAGTTAAGTTAGCTGGGCGTGGTGGTACATGCTTGTAATCCCAGCATTTGGGAAGCTGAGACTGGAGGATCGTGGTTTGCAGACAGCCTCAGCTACTTAATGAGGTCCTTTGCAATTTAGTGAGACCCTGTTTCAAAATAAAGAATAACAAATAGGGCAGGAGGTAGCTTGGAGGTAGGGCAAGGGGTAGATAGAATGGCCCTGTGTTCCATCCCCATACCTGCCAAAAAAAATTAAATGCATTTGTTTAGCTAATACATAAAAAACATATAAACTGTACACATCAAAACTGTACACATTAAGAGGGTGCCATGATAAGGACTAATTGAGTGATGTGTACATATATGTCTCCACCATCTTTTATCAAATTAAGATGTATGCCTACAATGCACCAATAAAAAATTTTTTAAAAGGGTACCATGAGATGTTTCAATACATGTATAGACAATTTTTAAATCAGGTTCAACATACCTGTCTCCTCAAACATTTATCATTTCTTTGAGGTTAAGACATCTAGATTCTTTCTTCTATCTTTCAGAAGTATACAATATTTTAATGTATAAATTGGGTTATGGGTTTTAGGAGAGATCACAAAAATACAATGTTATTCTCAAGAGACCATATCAAGAATAAGTGCTATCAAAGTAGCTTATCACTGACAAGTTAACCTTGGTTACCTGGTGGAAGCCATGCTTTCTCAGATCAGAGAAATACTGAGTTGCAAGAAAGTTTAGAAATTATTCAACATAACCAATCCTTATCTCAAGGCTCTAGATTAGTGATTTTACTTATGATAAAATGAGCAAGTACATTCACCTGGAGAGAGACATAATTGTATATAAACATAAATAACAGAACTGAAGCTGTCAGTGAAGTGTCGACCATCATCACGATGCCATTGACAAGAAAGTTTTTTTTTTTTTTGCTTGTTGTGTATATGTTAGGATTATTAACTCTTAAGACCTTAGCATACCTGTGAAATCAGAGAGGCACTTAAGAGGTAGTGATGCCTTTATGATGCCTTTATAATTTTTTATATTTTAATAAATAAACATTTAAATAAATGTATTTAACATACTTATTAAAATATAAAAATTACTTACACTTAAAAATATTAATACACTTAAAATAATTGCTTCCCACACTCCTTCTCCTTCTCTTTCTATACTTCTTTAGTTGGAAGCAAACCACTTTTATAGTTTAAATTTAGGAGATAGGGTGTTTTTTTCCACCTTCTTGGTGGGAAGATGACTTACATGATTGTTTGGAAATCTGTATAAAAGACTTTTTATTGTCCCTCAGGTTTTTTTTATACTAATTAAAGCATTAATTTATGTCATTTGGATTTATTTTATGCTCAGACTTATATCTAATGCTTTGTTATTTGTGTTTTCATTTTTTTTTTCCAGCTTTGGTCACTAGGAGCTCTTTCACCAGAGCTTTTTAGTTTTCTGATACCACAAGCTCCTGCTCTCTTTTCTTATTTCCCAGTGGTAGAATCAACAATGTCTCCAATAGATTTTGATACTTCTTATTGAAGAGTGGTATTAGGAACCAAGCCCTGGACATTGGGGCACTCATTTGCTGTGGGGATGTTGCTGCTTCTTGGCCATCTCAGTGGACCAAGCAAGAAAACACATGATTGCATAAGCCCAATGTCCACACACAGTTCAATAGTTAGATAAATATCCATAGATATTTATAGTAATTCAATCAAGTGTTCATGCTGCTGTTTCAAACTCTAATGCAGTACCATGTGGTCCATCCTAACCTCTGTGCACATGCTCATCTCTACCCTCTCACACCAGAAGTCAGGACCTGTCTCCCATTACCTACCAGCCACTCTTTTTTTTGTTTGTTTGTTTAATTCCCAATAGTTAAATTCTCACAGGGGTAGGGGTTAAACGTGGTTTTAGAACAGTTAATTCCTAACTCTATGAGAAGTGAATTCGAGTCTAGTGTTATTCACTTTCTTTTTATCTTTTTATCTTCAGTCTGATAGCTTCTATCATTTCCAGAATCACCTAAATCAGTTACCCTTTTCCTATCAACCTCAGGTGGTAAAGTCATGCATGCATAATATAGCTTGATTGTTTTGTCACAAGATACATTTTTTTCTTTTGTTATATTTGCACTTATTTAGTTTTAGTCTTTGTGAATTAAAATTAATTGGGTTTTGGCACACTGATCAACTAAGATTTTAAAGTTTTCTGTTAAAACTGGAGGTAAAAGCAAAGATGCTAACAAGTAGATGTGAAATAAGGTTTAGATACTAACCTTATAGGGACAGCGTCTGCTCTTTCCACCAGTGCACTTCTGCATTTAACAGTTTCTGTTTATAGTGAGTGCTAAGAGACATGTTGCTTAAATAAGTGTTTCTTAATGGCAAGAGATTTTTTTTATATACTCTTCCTTTATATCATTCTTCTCCATCTAAATCATTTGCTATTTTACAGACAGGTCTATGTTGCACATGGTGATACTCATAGCTCCTTTCCAAAATCCTATTTTATTTGCAAAATTGAAATTGTTTTGTAAATTTTTTCTTGGTAAAATATGCTTTGCAACTTCAAGCATGCCTGTGTTCTTCCCTTCTTATATTGAATTCTGTTTCTACTGCATAGTGTTATTGTTTTTTTTAACTATTTCACCATTTTCCTCCATTTGCTTCAGAATTCAATTCCCTTAGTCATTTACTGTACTCTCAGAGAGATTAAACTGTTATCACACAAGATGAAACTGTCTTTGGCTGAGAAAAACTTCTAACAAACACCTAGGGAGTAGGAATGTCCCAATGCTGCTCTGTCTTGCCTCTGGGCCTACTACAATTTTCATGACACTCATAATAATAGCGATGCTTCCAACATTATTCTTCATAATTTGCAGAGCACATTACAATTGCACCTTATCTTATAATTGCACCTTATCTTATCTTATTTATTATGATAAATCTAGAAATAAGTATTCAATTCATTATATAGCTGATATTCAGGGAAGTGAAAGAATTTGTTCACAATCATAATGTTAGTAAGCTATGATCTAAAATAGAAAGGCCATTCCTTCATTACTAAATTATGTACTCTGTATTTGTTAATTTTGACATAATAGGAGACAGAGGTATTATAACAATTATGCAGAAAAATTAGATGCATTTGCACGTATTTTTTCTGTCTGTAAAAATGCAGGGTTTTTGAGTCATTTCAGAGTAGGTTGCAAACCTAATGCCCCTTTACTAATACTGCACACTTCATTACACAGTTAAGTACATTTTCTTATATAAACGCAGTTCAAGATCAAGAAATTAACTTGACACAATACTATATTATACTCTGCAGACAATCAGATTTTTCAACAGCTCTCTTCTTTTAAGGAGAGTGCTTCCTTTATCTGGGTAAGTAGGACATTCATGTTAGTGATCCTTGGTTTTTCTTTTCACTTAAGTCTCATCCAGTCTCTTTAGGATGATTTCACTGAAAGGTTTTTTGATTTTCCTGTATTCCCCTACGTTTATTGCCAAAGACTCATGCTTCTTTCTTAACTTTGATTAACAAACCTCCCTGCAAAAGTGCGTATTTTCTCCTCCCATTCTAATACCAGTCTAACCTTATCAAAATTTGTTGATTTTTAGAGTGCAACATGAATAGTGCTATGATACTCTCCAGTTTATCACCCATTCTCTCCTTCATAATATGTGAGAATTTAAAGAGCATATCTGTAATCAATATCAATTGATATTTTTTCTTGTGTTGATCTCTGACCACCTCCTCCACTTTTCCTGTAACATTAAACTTATTATTTCCATAGAGACTAGACTCATATGTTTACCTAAAAGCATTTTCCATCTGTCTGTAGCTTCAGTTTAAAGTCCTCATTATTAAGCCATCTATCTCTGGAATAATACATTTCTCATGCAAATGGCATAGTTTATTGGCAAGAGATAGAATGTATCAGCCTGGTACCTTGAGTCATCATTTGGAAATGCACATATTTAAAAATTCCATTTTATGCTCAATGATTTTATTCCTGTATATTTCTTTTTCTTTCCAAGTTCCAGCTGCCAGTGGGAACAATGACTAAAACACCACCTGTGACTACTTGTCTTTATTAATTACCAAAGGCTTCATAATCTTTAAAGAAAAATTACAATTGAAACACTTGAAATTAACAATGTGGCAAAGTAGAAAGTGCCTTGTGGGGAGCATCTTTTTAAGTAGTGTGAGCCAAACAGTCCTTCCTGGTCTTATAAAACATAAAAACAAATATGTGGAGCAAAAAGCAAGGTAGGGAGTGTCTAAAATAAGCCTGCTGTTTCCAAATACAAAATACTATAGATGTATAGGTATGGCAATTGAATTAAATTATGAAATGCGCCTCTGTAGCTAGTATGAGAATTATTGTGAAGAAATTCAGGAGAGTCAAAGAAGCTTGTATTCCTCACTGAATAAAAGGTATGAAAGAGGGGCTCATTCTGATGCCGAACTCTCAGAGTAAGATCAGTCTGACATTCCTCAATAATTCACTCAGTTATTTGGATTTCTGTGTAATTTCTTCCTCTTCATGGTCCAGTGTTGGGGAACCAACCAAGGTTGGGAAGTCATGAATTGGATCTGTTCAATGTGAAAAAGAAGTGAGGAGCTAAAAGGTAGTGAGACATGGTTTAATTCCAGTGGTGGCACGCTGAAACAGGAGGCACAGGTATCCAGTTCACAGAGGCAGCTGACTGGGTCCATGTGACTTTCACAAGGAGCATCCACACATCTGCATATCTGCACTGAGGGCAATCCCTGCTAACTTTAGATATAAAGCAGAACATAGGTGGCATTGTGCTGGGGCAAAGGGTTACCAAAAGTGAACCTATGGAGGGTTAACAAAGGTGGCACTATGCCAGGGCAATATGTAATCTCCAAAAGTACGCATAGTTACTTTTCATGTAACAGTGCCACCTAGCAGCAGGGTGGTGAGAAATCCTAATTATCACCATGTTCTGACTGTCTCCATGTCCAGCAGTGCATGAGGGGTTCATCTGCGTGCTGTACAAAAGGAAATTGACTATCAAAAATGCATTAATCATTGCAAGTACATGTGTTCTCATCCATGATGTCTAGAATGCTTATCATACCAGTTGTCTAAAAAAAACTAGTATTTCTCTAACTAGAGTCTGGTCTTTTCCTTTCATAAATCTCCAATTATACTCAGGGTGTGTTCTTTCTCTCTCTCCCCTGCTTGGGAGGCGGAGACAGGAGGATCATGCAGGTTCGAAGCCAGCCTTGTTGGCTTAAGAGACCCTGTTTCCAAATAAAAATATAAAATAGGTCTGGGAGAATAGTCTGGATGTAGAAGGGTTCCATCCCCAGTACCACCAAAAAAGAAATCTCCATTGAAAGCATGTGCATATTCTGAGTCAACTGATCATTTAATTTTCACACGGTGAACAAAGTCATGTAAACTTAACACATAGAAAGAACTGAATTGGTCAGCATTGCTGATGTCTTCCTTTTAGCCCTTTGTAATTACTACATCCTCAACAATGTAAAAGCTCTTCCACTTAAATAGCCATGGGTCAGGTTTGCCCATTATTGAATTTTATATGAATGAATTGGAACAGCACGTTCTCCTTTGCTTCTGGCTTCTGTTCAAGATAGTATTAAGAAGATTCTTTGACACTGGCCCATTGTACATGTGGTGGTGGTTTGTTAATTCCCCAAGTTATAAAGCAGCCATGAGCAAACTCCTGCTGGTAGGTAGGATCTGGCTCAACATCTATTTTTGTAACTGTTCTATTTGAACACAGCTACCCTCTGTGGTTCATAATCTTCTGCAGATGCTTTCACACTTCAAGGGTAGAACTGAGTAGTTGTGACTTGAAAAACCTACAATATTTGTTCTCTGACCTTTTTCACACAAAGTTTGTTCAAGGTGGGCTCAGTCCAAACTTCTGTGTCCTCAAGGCAGAAAGTGTTAAAATATGGGTGTTGAAGCCAGGTCTTTGAGCTGGAGGACATAAATTCAAGTGCAACTCTGTGTTCATAGACATGAGAGCAAGGGAAAGCTACCTAATGCCCAATACTTAGTGTCTTCTTGTTGCTATTGTGGTGGCAGCTGCCAAACAGTAATAGACATAGTACCTTTCTCATATGGAGAGGCACAACAAGACTTAAAAGTGGTATTGCCTGCTGATTTCATTGTATATGCCATAATAGCTGTGAAGCTCAGAGCAGTGTTCTTCACTATCTTTTAAATATGCTGCATTGTGTGTATCTGAGGTATGTAACAAGATATTATAAAACACATACAAATAATGAAATAATCACTGTAGTGAAACAAATGACATATCTAGAGTAGATTGCTTAAATTTTCCATGCCACAATGTATTCATTTATGAAAAGGATACAATTGTAGCTGAGGTGGTGGTACACTTCTATAATCCCAGTATGTATTTGGGAGGCTCAGGAGGATCACAGGTTCAAGGATTCAAGGACAACCTCAGCAATTGTGAGACTCTTAGTAACCTAGGAAGATCCTGTTTTTTTTTAAAAAAAAGAATAAAAAAGGCCAGGGGTGAAGCTCAGAGATAGTAAGCATCTATGTTCTGGGACTGTGGTAAGTAATGATGAATTTAACAGAGACCTGGGAGAAATATCTCCCTTTTTTACTTTTTTATTTTTCTCTGAACCCAGGGGCATTCTACCTCTGAGCTGCACTCCCAGCTCAGAAATTTTTTCAAAATATTTTAATTTTGAAAGAGGGTCTCACTAAGTTGTTGAAACTGTCCTAGAATCTTGCACCCTTCTGCCTCAGCTTCCCAAGTACTGAAATTACAGGCATGTGCCACCACACCCAGGTGAGAGAAATATCTTCTAAGAGCAGGCATTTAGTACATGATAATCATTGCTTTCAACCTCATTACCATTATTATCAGTCCAATTGGGAAATTTAATCAAATGAAAAAGAACTCTAAAAACAAAATACAAACCAAGTGATTTTAAAACTGAATCTGATAATGAAGACTAAAATGTCTTTTGAGTACCAACTGTGACAGATAGACTTACTTGCTCTATAAATTGTCATCTACTTCCACTGGAGGATAAGTTTCAGAAATAATTTCTCTAATGATCTCTAAGAAAAGATATCTATTTCCAAGGGGAATGCTACAAATAAATTTCAAGAACTAAAAGCTTCTTGTTATTATAAAATATTTTGGTTTTTTCATGCAATCTTCTTCTCAAGTATGAAGAATATTAAAAGAATCTTTTCTAAATTCTGTAATGGCTCCATATTTCATTCCATAGAAGATTCAAAGCCCCTAAGAAAATTGGCAGGCCCCCCAGGAGTACATCCTCATTAACTCTATGAACTCCTGCTGCACATTTCAGGTCTCACAAGAGGACCTATTCTCATTCCTCCACAGTCTACAGGTATTTCTCCACAGTAACTCTTGTCTTCTCCATGTTTCCAGGATATAATTACCTTAGTCTCTGTGGTAGGGAGACTACTAAAGTGATTTCCCATAATTTCCTGCTCTGATCCCAGACCCTGAAAATGGTGAGATATCACTCTCCTGGTTTTTTTCATTACTGGGTGCAAGGGAGTTTGGTGATGTGATTAGGTCTGACAATCAGTTGACTTTAAGTCAATTGAAAGGAAGATTATCCAGGAACATTTAATCTAATTTCATGAGCTTTTTGAAAGTAGAGAGGTGGTTTTTTTTTTTTTTTTCTGCATAGTAGCAGATCAGGCATCCAAAAAGGCTTGAGACAAAAGCAGGCAATGTTGGAGGTGTAGCAGAATGATGCTAAGAGCTTAAATGCCTGGGCGCTCCTAGTTGGTGACTTCAATCTTACATTCACAAAGTACTAAATTTTACCACTGACTTGAGTGAACTGAGAAGTGGATTTCTCCTCAGATCCTCTAGATAACATTCTGCTCTGGCCAAAAACTCACTTTGGGCTTGGTGAGAACCTATGTAGAGATTCCAGTTATGACTCCGCTGGTCTCCCTGACCTACACAATTGTGAGGTAAGAAATGGGTTGCTTAACTTGCTGAGTTTGTATTGCTTTTTTACTCAGTGATGATGATGATGATGATGATGATGATGATGATGATGATGATGATAACCTGGCTCATTCTGTTCTTTTCTATTTTTTTGTTTGTTTGTTTTTTGGAGGGTCTCACTAAGTTGTTCTTTTTTTGTTTTTAGAACTGAGGTTTGACCACAGGGGAATTTTATCTCTGAGCTACATCTCTAGCTCTATATTTTTATTTTGAAACAGAGTCTCACAAAGTTGGAGAGGACCTCACTTCATTGCTGAAGCTGGCCATGAAACCCCCCTGTCTCAGCCACCCAAATACTGGGATTAGAAGTGTGTGCTACCATATCTGGCTCTCAGTCTGTTTTTTATTACTAACAGGCTTTTTCCTTGCCATCCAGTTAGCTAATTCCTTTTCTCATTGAAATCTACTCAAATATTTTCTTTTTGAGAGTTCTATACTTAGGACATTAATTAGTATTTTAATATGCCCCATTCTACCCTAATTGATATATTTTCTATTCAGTGTGTCTTGTTTTCTCATACTCATATATATATGTAATCATAATGCATAATATAATGTATTTTTTTCTTAAGCTTGTTGTTCCCCACCCTGCCACTAAAATATAAACAAAATCTCTGTTCTATGACAAATGCCACATGCATGAAAGGGCCTGGCCTATTATTATTATTATTATTATTATTATTATTATTATTTTATTTTTTTATTTTTATTTTTTGGTGGTACTGGGGTTCCTGGAAGCCCTTCTACCTCCGGGCTACACTCCCAGACCTATTTTTACATTTTCATTTTTGGAAACAGGGTCTCCTAAGCCAGCGCACGCGGCTGGCTTCGAACCTGTGCGATCCTCCTGTCTCCGCCTCCCAAGCGCGGGGATTACAAGCGTGCGCCACCACGCCCGGTGGGCCTGGCCTATTATTAACATCCAATAAAAATGTTGAATAAATGAGTGATGAAATGTTTACACAGAATGTTAGACTTGAAGCAATGAAATAAAAGTACACAAACATAAATAAGCAAAATTAAAAGTGTAAGTTATGAAGTTTTATTAACTCAGTAGTGATTTTATCTCCCCCTTTCCCTACTCAGTGTGGTAAATTTTTAGTAATGCACAGAATGTTATTTAGCCAGATGAAGTATATTGCAATTTGAAAGGATGTTTAAATAAAGGACCAGAGATTGGATGATTCATTTAAATTGATGGAGAAAAAGTAACTTCAAAAATATTTTAAAAATAATCTCATAGAGTCTCTGAACAAAAATGAAAAAAAAAAATGTAAAGAGACAGTGTTCTCAGCAAAAAAAAAAATCTATGAATAATGGAAAGAGCAGGTATGGCAGCATCTGAATCAGACTTCAGGAGTTAAATCAAACTTAAAGGCTAAGTAAGATTAAAAGAAGATAAAAGGAAAGCAAGATAAAGAAGGAAAATACCCAGAAATTCATATTTCTTCTTAGTGTCATAATTTTTAAGAAAATTTCAATTAAGAGACAAACATTTGCTTATACACATTTAAGTATAGAAGATACGAACTATATAATGTTCAACTATAAAATGTATTTAAGTTAAGAGTGAGAGAACAGTCTAACATCAGCAGTTATATGAGATCCTTTTTCATAGGAGTTAAGTTAGCTACATTGGCATGAAGGCAATTTGGGGCTGGGAAGGAAGGGGTGCAGACAAGCGCTGGCAAAGCATACCCAAGCCTGGGCCCTGGAAGCAGAGGTGGGCAGGAAATGTGCATGTTAGAATACCCTTAGCTTTAGTGACATAACAATAAACCTAAATTTGGAAAATATAATTATATATTTTTCCTTTTTTTGTGGTACTTGAAACTGAACTCTCAGGGGAGCTCTATATCTGATCTGTATCTCAGCCCTATTTTATTTTTATTTTTGAAATAAGGTCTTGCTAAATTGTTGAGGCTGTGCTTGAACTTGTGAGCCTCCTGTCTCAGCTTCCCAAGTACTGGGATTACAGGTGTGAGCACCATCCCTGGCTTCTCTTTTCTTTAGTGTTGTTAATTTTTCTTTAGTGTTGTTAATATTAAAGCAATTTTAGTGGTGTTAAAAGAAACCATGCTATAGTAGGTTTTCCATACTGGATTAGAGTTTGAAAATGGAATGAGTTGGTGTGAAGTTTAGAAAAGTTATAGTCAGGGAACCAAATGAGAAAAAGAATAGAGGAAAAATAAAATCAGGCAGGATTAGTGAACTGTCTTTTTCTGCCTCTGAGTTCTTTTGAGGCTGATGTTCATATAGTGCCTGGATTTCTCCTTGATGTAGGACCAATTTTGAAAAGAGTTTTGATTGGAAGCCTACTTTGAAATATCTACCCTTTTTTGGCTCAAGGTACAAGTTAAATGGTTCTAGACCATTGCAGTGACAGTATTCAGCACCTTTTAGTCTCTAATTTTTGGTGGCTCCAATATTCTAATCAACCATTTCACCACCCCTCCTGACTTTTTCTCAGTGATGAGATATGAACCAACTATCTGAGGTTTAACTTAAACTAAGAGGATGGTTTTAAAAATTATGTCATTTTTGAGAGAAAATGGCAACTGAGGGACACAGCACTTCTCAGTAGCTGAAATAAAGTTCAAACTAGTTGAAGGCAGCGTCTTAATCAACAAAATAAATATATCTCAGGAACCAAAACAGATCCAGGAAACTTGGCAGAAGGAATCCAGAAACCCTGAATTGCAATATCCACTGCAAAAAAAAAAAAAAAAAAAAAGTTCGGGCATCAGCCCTGCTGCAGACACAACAGGGCCACCTGCCAGTACCAGTGCAGGTTGTTGGCCCAAACCCCAACCCCTGGTCCTGACTGATACCACTATGGCAAAATAACCCAAGAGTTTGAAAACGGACATAGAGCTCCAACATCTTAAGCAGCAAGTGGTGCCTGAGCCAGAAGCCTGTGTGCTCACCAAATACGGGACCACAGCAGCAGAGTGAGTCCTCCAGACACCTGGGTCAAGGAAGCCAGGTATCTGAGTGCATACAGAGAAGCAGTGGGTCTTAGCATGTGCCCCAGGTCCAGCACTAGCTCTGGGCACCTGTCCCCCACCCCAGGACCCAGAACTATACTCGTGTGCCCTGTCTGCTCCCCAGGACCCATACTAGTTGTCTGTGCCACCCGCACCCTAGCCTGTGCACTTTGCCCGAGGCTGAGTGTTAACCTCGCAGGCCCGGCCAGCTCCCCAGGCAGCGATAGCTGTGTGCTCCCCACTCACACCTGGAGACCAGGAGCTATCCTTGGGCCCCCAGCCCACACACCAGGTCCAGCACTAGCTGTGTATGCCCGCCCCACACTCTGGGACCTAGCGCTACCCTATTGTGCCCTGCCTGAGCCAGAGACCAATGCTAGACGCTGTGCTATGCCTGTGTCCCTGGATCCATCTGCACCTGCCCCGGACCCCTGACCCACCACTGGCTGTCTGCACCTGCCCCACAGCTGGAGACTTGGTGCTAGTCTAGAGCGTCCAACCTGCGCCCTGGGTCAGGCTCTTACCCTGTGCACCCTGCCCAAGCCTAGGAACAGGCACTAGGTGTCTGAACCCACCCTGCCTGGTTCCAGTGATAGCGATGCACCCAGCCTGCACCCTGGGAGCTGGCAGTGCTCTGGTGGTAATTGTGTGTGCCCAGGAACCCTACAGCAACCCTTTACCCAGGGTGCATCTTGGGACCCCACAGGCTAGCCCAGTTAGAATTTCCAGAGACACAGGAAAAGTCATCAATGCACAATACCTGCACAGGGCCTCAGGGGGAGGTGCCAAGACTATTTTGGACATCCTCCACCCCTGCAGTAAGGAAGCACAGGCCTGAGTCTAGGGTGGAGAGTGTAGAGGTACTGATTATAGGCTGGAAATACACAGAACCCAGGACTTGTACAGAATTTATTAATAGTGACACCAGACACCCTGACACCTAAACACAAAGTTGTCAAAGGAAAGAAAGGTGTCCAAACACCCAGAGAGTGGCTTAAGAAGCTGACAAAAGAGTACAGAGCAAATTAAGAGACATTGGATTATACCCAGAAAACTACCACAGAAATCAGATATTCAAATATTATATAGACATGACCCCATATTAGGATTGTTTGTTTTGTTTTGTTTTTTTTGTTTTGTTGTTGTTGTTGTTGTTTTGGGGTTTTTCCCCTTCTTTCTTTTACTTTTTTTTTAATATATCTGATAATTTGCTTTGTTTTCTGGTCTCACACAGTCACTAGTTCTTTTGATTTTATTTTATTCTTGTCCTTTTTTCTTCTTTCTCACTCCATTTTTCATTTTTTCTTTTTCCTCTTTAGGTTTTTTTCCTTTGATTATATAATAGCTAGCTTTTGTACCTTGTGTTGATACTTTTTTTGTGTTTGTTTGCTCCTTCCCCCATCCCTCTTACAAACTTCCCCACTGTAACCTATCTCCTCTTTTTTCTCAAAACTTTTTCCCATAATATATCTTCTTGTTTAATATTCAAAGTATTTCATATCTCCATACTTAAATACTCTACTAACTACAAGAGTCCTACTATTTAACTCTCTTGCATTCTCAACATGATATTACCTTATCATACTTAAATTCTTACTCAACCTAAATATATCCTCTACCTAACCCTACACCTGTACCCATCACCCTGGCTCCTCCCCCATCACCCAACCCTCAACATTAGGTAAAGCACTGCTGAACTGCTGATGCCTCTAAATTCCTAATGCTAAGATTGGATTAGACACAATACTCACAAATGCTGGGTAGACATCAGAAAAACAGGCCAGAAAACCTTGAAAATAAAAGAACAAGGAATAATGAAAAGAAAACAGAAATCACAAATACTGACCTACAAGAAATGAAAGAAGGGGAGTTCAGAATCTTGATCTACAATATGATGAAAGGCTTTAAACAAGTCTACAGAAAATTAAAGAGGAAATAGAAACACTAAGAATCAGAAAGAGTTCTGGAATAAAATGAAAGAGTCAATATATGAAATAAAGACAGCAATAGAAAGAAATTCTCGAAGATTAGATGAAACGGAAAATAGAATATCAAGTAGAATATCACTGTTAGAAGTCAGTTCATTCAAAACCAAAAACATAGTCAACAGCATACAGAATTCAGTAGAGCAACAAAACCTAAACATCCAGCAACTATGGGACAATATGAAGTGTCCTAACTTATGAATAAAAGACATTGAAGAAGGGATAGAAGTACAGACCAAGGGCATCCGTAATATCTTCAAATAAATAATTTCACAGAATTACCAAACATGAAAAGAGACTTGGATCTTCACTTTCAGGAGACATACAGAACACAACTAAGATCAAAGATGAACATTCCCACACCATATAATAATCAAAATGACCAACATAGACGTCAAGGAAAGAATTTTAAAAGCAGTGATAACAAAAGGATGGGTAACTTATAGAGGCAAAACAATAAGAATCACTCGAGATTATACATCCCAAGTCATGAATGTCAGGAGAGACTGGTATGGTGTGATCCAGACCCTGGAAGAAAACAACTTCCAACCAAAACTGCTATCTACAAAAAAACTATTATTAAAAATTGATGGAGAAACAAAGTGTTTTAAGATTAGCGGAACTTCAGGGACTTCCGGGAAGATGGCGACCGAGAAAAGCGGGGCTTAAGAGCCCCGCTTACAACAAATCTCCATTACCACAAAATCAGCGCCTTTCATAGCCAAAAAACACCATCACCAGTGAAACAAAAAATCACCAGGCTCCAGAAAGAAAGCAGACTGAGAACAGAGCCACAGAGGAGATAACCGGCCTCACGCCCGAGGACGCGGCAGACGCGGCAGCAACGCCATACTGCCAGCGGCACCGGCGAATTCACGGGAGGGCTACAGCAAGCCGAGGTGAGCCACTGCGGAACAGCCAGGCGGGATTTCTCCGCGCAGAGAACATCTAAAGCTCCCAGTGGCCGAGCTCAGCACACGCTGCAGGGATTCAGAGTGGAAATCAAAACCAAGAAGAAAAACACCAGCCCCACGGCTGAGGGTATAGCAGCGGCGCCATATTGCCACCGGCGGCAGCAGCACCGAATTCAGCGAGGCCAGTACAGCTACATCTGCGTACTCAAGAACAGTGAGTCAAATTGCGGGACACAGAGGAGAAATCCCAGTACTGTACTCCCTGGGACTTGACCCAGTGGGGGAGGGGCGGTGGCAGAGATATCATACCATAGGAGAACGTGCAACCTGGCACCCCCCACAGTCTAAAGCAGCCTCTACCGACTCTTTGGGTCGGAGACTCTGTGCTACAACCCAGTAAAGGAGTAGTGGGGTCTGAGATACTACTGACTCAAGATCCAGAACACCTTAAGTGAAGTCATAGTGACCCAAGGGAAGAACCCAAAGAAGGCACAAACTTCCGAAATCATGGGAAAGAGGAATAATACTGGAGCAATAAATGCCCACAACCCCACAACATCAGAACTCGATAAAACTGAAAATCAGAGATTTCTAGAATATCAAATCAGGAAAATAACTGTAGAAATAATAGAGGTGCTTCGAAAAGAACTCAGAGAGAGCCAAAAAGAGATAAAAGATGCAATCAATGAAGTAAAGACCTCAATTCAAAGCACAAACAACCGATTAGAACACATGGAGAACAGAATCTTGCTCTTAGAAGATGAGCAATCCAAAAATGAACGCATAGTTTCTAATTTAGAAAAAAATATCCGACAGCAGGAATCTGATATTGAAGAAATATGGGCCCATTTCAAGAGAGCTAACCTAAGAATAATTGGAATAGAGGAGGGAAAAGAAAGTGAAACCAAAGGGATCAACAATCTCTTCAAGGAAGTAATAGCAGAAAATTTTCCAGACATAGAGCAAGAGGTCGATACACAGGTCCAGGAAACTTATAGAACTCCCTTTAGACAGGATCAGAGAAGAGGATCCCCACGCCACATAATTGTCAAAATGACCAATGTGGAAGCCAAGCAGAGAATCTTAAAGGCAACAAAAGCAAAGGGCCAAGTGACATTCAGAGGCAAACCAATTAGAATCACTCCAGACTTCCCAAACCAAGTTATGAGAGCCAGAAGGGCTTGGAGTAACATATTCCAAACTCTGAAAGAAAACAACTTCCAGCCAAAAATTTCCTACCCAGCAAAACTTTCTATCAAATTAGATGAAGAAATAAGAAGCTTCCATGACAAACAGAAACTGAAGGAATTTATGTCTTCAAAACCAGCACTAGAGAAAATACTCAAAGAGATTAACTACAAAGAAGAAATAGGTAACACACTCCAGAACTAGAGAAACAAGATTTTCCATCCAACAGACAACTAAGATTGGTTATCTGTGGAGATTCATTATTTATATTAGTCTTTTACCTATCTCTAAAGGGTATTGTTTGCCTTTATTGTTGTTTATTTCTAGGATTTCTAGTTGGAATATTAATATACCTTCAGATATAGCATTTGGAAATATTTTATCCCATTCTATTAGTAACTGTTAACTCTGTTTACATTGTCTTTGGATATACAATATATATATTTTTTTTATTTTTTAGGGAGTTTGTATACTCTTCTGTTGTCTGTGCCATTGAAATCATAACCAAGAAATCACTGCCAATTTCAATGTTGTGAGGTTTAATGACCCAGATTTTCTCCTAAAAGTTTATAGTCTCAAGATTTATATTTAGGTCTATTATCTATTCTGAGTTAATATTTGTATATGGGATTAGGTAAGGGTCCAATTGTATTCTTTTCCATGTAATTATTATTTTTTAACAATATTTAGTTAAAAGATTAATATTTCCACCACCAAATGTTTGTGGAAACCTTGTCAAAAATAACTTGAGAATATAGGGAAGAATTTAGCTCTAGGCTTTTATTTAACTCCAAAGGTTTATATATCTGCCTTTAGAATAGTACTACAGTGTTTCAATTATTGTAGCTTTATATGGTTTGAAATCAGAAAATATATATCTTCTAGCTTTGTTCTTTTTCAAGATCGTTTTGGGTACCTAGAGTCCATATTCCATTTTAGGATAGATTTTTTTTCTGAAAAATAAATATATAAATATATGATAGTTTCACCTAAAAAATAGAAAAAAAATATTCTCTGGTAAGAAAGAAAGCAAAAAGAAATATTGAAATGTTATCTTTAAGTCATCAAAAGCTTGGTATCAGACAAATGAAACTGTTATGTGAGATTATCATTTTTAATTTTAGATAAATTGCCATAATACTAGATGTCAACTACTAAGCCAAGCATGGGAGGGAGGGATAGGGAGAGAATGGGGTGGGGATTGGGTGGGGGCTGACTGGGAAAAGTGTGCATGTATGTCTACAAAAGTATGTATCCTACTATGATGTATGAATACAGTGCACCAATAAAAAAAAAAGAAAGAAAGAAAAAAAAAGATTAGCGGAACTTCAAAAAATTTATGAATTCTAAGCCAATACTAGAGAAAATATTTGAAGAAATAAAGTATAAAGAATAAAAAAGAAGCAGACTCCAGAACCAGAGAAGAGATGAAGTTGATCATCAGGGCATCTGAGTAATAAAAAATAATACTATATCCAACAGAAGATAGAACACAAAATGACAGGAAACAAACAAAATATTTCAATAATAACACTGAACACATAAGGACTTAACTCTCCAATCAAAAGACACAGAACATCTAAGGATATAA
Organism: Muscardinus avellanarius; assembly: GCF_963383645.1. Classification (NCBI taxonomy): domain Eukaryota; kingdom Metazoa; phylum Chordata; class Mammalia; order Rodentia; family Gliridae; genus Muscardinus; species Muscardinus avellanarius. The sequence continues at coordinate 135,970,337 of NC_137787.1, read as the reverse complement.
CTATCAAATCAAATGACACAGACTGGCAATGTGAATTAAAAAGTATAATCTAAAAATATGCAGTTTGCAAGAAACATACCTTATAGCAAAAGACATTCACAGACTGAACATGAAAGGATGGTAAAATATATATCATGCCAATGGGGAACAAAAACGGGCAGAAGTAGGAACAGTGATATCCAACAAAACAGACTTTAAGCTAAAACACATCAGAAGAGACAAAGAAGGGCACTTCCTTTTATTAAAAGGAACAATCCATCAAGAAGATATAATGATAGTAAATGTTTATGCCCTGAATGAGGGTGCAGCCACATTTGTAAAACAAACTCTCTTGGACATCAGATCTCAAATACACCCAAATATAATAATAGTGGGAGACTTCAATACACCTCTCACACCACTGGATAGACCTTTAAGGCAAAGGATGAGTAAAATCTCTTCAGAACTAATGAAAACTATAAACCAAATGGACCTAATAGATATATACAGAATATTTCAACCAGGAACAACAGAATACACATTCTCATCAGCCCATGCCACCTTCTCCAAAATAGATCACATTCTGGGATACAAAGCAAGTACCAGAAAATTCAAATGATGTAATATAATTTCCTGTATCTTTTCAGACCATAATGGAATGAAAGTAGAAATTAACAACAGAAAACCCCCCAAAAACTATTTAAATATATAGAGATTGAATGATACACTATTGAATGATGAGTGGGTAAGATCAGAAATTTGGGGAGAAATAAAGAAATTTATGGAATTAAATGAAAATAGAGAAACAACTTACAAAAATCTATGGGACACTTTGAAGGCAGTGTTGAGAGGAAAGTTCATAGCATTGAGTGCCCACATAAGAAGAACAGAAAGTCACCAAGCAAACAACCTCATGACACAACTCAAGGACCTAGAAAGACTGCAACAGTCTAATCCTAAAGGCTGCAAAAGGCAGGGAATTATTAAAATCAGAGCAGAAATAAATGAAATATAGAACAACAACAAAAACAAAAACAAAAACAATTCAAAGAATCAATAAAACAAAAATCTGGTTCTTTGAGAAGATTAATAGGATTGACAAACCTCAGGCCAACCTAATCAAAAGAAAGAGAAAATCAACTCAAATTATTAAAGTCAGAAATGAAAAAGGAGACATCACCACAGACAGAGGGGAAATTCAAAGGATTATCAGAAACTACTTGGAGAATTTATACTCCAACAGCCTGGAAAACATGGAAGAAATCGATAGAGTTCTAAGCACATATAACCTACCTAAACTGAACCAAGAGGACATAACATGCCTAAACCAACTGATAGCAAACAAAGAAATAGAAACAACAAAGAAAACCCCAGGCCCCAATGGGTTACTAGCTGAATTCTACAAAACTTTCAGAGAAGAACTAATACCAATACTTCACAACTTGTTCTGGGAAATTCAAAGAGATGAAATTCTCCCTAATTCCTTCTATGAGGCCAGTATCACATTAATCCCCAAACCAAATAAAGATACTTCAAGAAAGAAAAATTATAGACCAATATCCTTAATAAACATAGACACAAAAATTCTAAACAAAATACTAGCTATACACATTCAAAACTGTATCAAGAGAATTGTACACCATGATCAAATTGGTTTTATCCCAGAAAAGCAAGACTGGTTCAACATATGCAAATCAATACATGTTATTCACCTCATAAATAGAACTAAGAACAAAAACCATATGATCATATCAATAGATTCTGAAAAAGCATTCGACAAAATCCAATACCCATTTATGTTAAAAACACTGCAGAAAGTTGGAATAAAGGAACATATCTAAGCATCATTATTATATACAATAAACCCCCAGCCAACATTTATTGAATGGAGAAAAACTGCAAGAATTCCCTTTAAAATTAGGAACAGGACAAGGATGCCCATTATCACCACTCCTTTTCAATATAGTCCTTGAGACTCTTGCAACAACAATAAGACAAGAGAAGGAAATCAAAGGAATTCAAATAGGAAGAGAGGAGCTAAAACTACCCTTATTTGCAGATGATATGATTCTTTATCTAGAAGATCCAATGAACTCAACCAAAAGACTTCTGGAGCTGATTAACCAATTCAGCAAAGTTGCAGGATACAAAATCAACCTAAAGAAATCAGTTGCTTTTCTTTATGTCAATGATGAATCCACAACAAAAGAAATAAAGAAAATATTCTATTTACTATAACCTCTAAACCAATAAAATATCAAGGAATAAACCTAACCAAAGATGTAAAAGACCTCTACAGAGAAAACTACAAAACATTAAAGAAAGAAATTGAAGAAGACCTTGGAAGATGGAAAGATCTCCCTTGCTCATGAATAGGCAGAATAAATATCAAAATGGCCATTCTGCCAAAAGTGATCTATGGATTCCATGAAATTACCATTAAAATACAAACCACATTTCTCATAGACCTGGAAAAATCAGTTATAAATTTTGTATGGAGAAAGAAAAGACCCAGAATAGCCAAAGCAATTCTCAGCAACAAGAACCAGGCAATAGGCATCACAATCCCAGACTTCAAATTATACTATAGATCAACAGAAGTAAAAACAACATGGTATTGGCACAACAATAGGCAGATTGAATAGTGGAACAGAATAGAAGATACAGAAACAAACTCACACATATATCTTTGGCAAAGGGGCCAAACTCAAACGCTGGAGAAAAGACAGCCTTTTCAACAGTGCTGGGAGAACTAGCTATCAATTTGTAGAAAGTTGGATCTGAATCCTTACTTCTCACCATGCACAGGAATCAACTTGAGATGGATCAAAGACTTAGAAATTAGACCAGAGATTGTGAAGTTACTAGACAAAGCCATAGGATCAACACTCCAACATATATGCACAGGCAGTAAATTTCTCAATAAGACTTCCAAAGTGCAGGAAATTAAAGCAAGAATTAATAAGTGGGATCTAATCAAACTAAAAAGTTTCTTCTCATCAAAGGAAACCATCAAGAGCCTAAAGAGGAAGCCTACAGTATGGGAGATCTTTACCAGCCACCAATCTGATAGGGGGCTAATATCCAGAATATACAAAGAGCTCAAAAGACTCTACACTAGCAAAACAAACAACCCAGTAAAGAAATGGGCAACTGAACTGAATAGACACTTCACCAAAGAAGATATAAAAATGGCCAATAGATACATGAAAAGATGTTCAACATCACTAGCCATCAGGGAGATGCAAATCAAAACTACACTGAGATTCCATCTAACCCCAATCAGAGTGGCGAACATAAAGAAATCAAACAACAACAGTTGCTGGCAAGGATGTGGGGAAATCAAAACTCTTTTACCCTGTTGGTGGGAGTGCAAAGTAGTTCAACCACTATGGATATCATTGTGGAGATTCCTTAGAAAACTGGGAATAGATCCACCACTTGATCCAGCTATACCACTCTTGGGTATTTTTCCAAAGGGTTTGAAATCAGAGAACTATATTAACATATGCATATCCATGTTCATAGCAGCACAGTTTGTAATAGCCAAAATGGAACCAACCTAGATCTCCATCAACAGATGAATGAATTGCAAAATTATTGGAAATACAAACAATGGAATTCTATTCAGCTATAAAGAAAAATAAAATAATAGCATTTGCAAGAAGATGGAAGGTAATGGAGAACGTTGTATTAAGTGAGATTAGTTAAGCACAGAAAGAGAAGGGACATATATTTTCTCTAATATGCCCAAGCTAGGGAGTAGTGGTAATACCAGAGGGACTCCAAATGGTGGAGGAGAAATCTCAACAAAGCTACAATGGAAGGATAGGAGAGGAAGAAAGCTGAGGCTGTTCAATGGAGGAACTATATCCGAATATGTTTAATAGTATAAATATAACATGGTTAACCTAGACACTCTCTTTTGGGATGGGGAAAGGGAAAAGGGGGGGAGAAGGCACAAAGCACAATCTAAATGTACACCATTTTAAATATGTTCCACTTATAAATAAAATAAAATATGGAAAAAACATAAAAAATAAAATACAAAACAAAGTACTTTTAGAACTAAAAGAAATAAAAAATAAAATAAAAATTGTGTCATTTTTTTCAGAGAGCAAAACTTAAAAGTATAACACATCCGAGCATTCCAAAGCATCTTAGATTACAGCCATATACATAACTTTTGTTTATGAAGTGTTTCTGGGAATAAATAGGATGGAATGAAATTCTAATAATTGGCAGAACAATGATGAAAAAAATCAGCATAATAGCAGACATTAAGGAAAAGAAAATGTTTCAGCAATTGAATCCTTAAGAGAATATCAGAAATGATAGGACCACTTATAGGTGTTTGTAGATAACAAACAACATTGTCTTGGAATTTTATGCAAATATGAACATTATGAATGAAAGAAGAAACACTTCATTAAAAATATCAACAAGCCAGGTGTGGTGGCACAGGTTTGTAATACCCCCACTTGGGAGGTGGAGACAGGAGGATCATGCAGTTTTGAAGGCAGCCTCAGCTGGTTTAAGAGACCCTGTTTCCAAATAAAATATAAAATAGGTCTGGGAGTGTACCCTGTAGGTAGAAGGGTTCCATCCCCAGTACCACCAAACAAACAAACAAACAAACAACAACAACAACAAAACAAAAAAAAAAACCCAAACCAACAAAAAGCATGTGGGCTGATTTTTATTTAAAATAAAGATAAATTATAAATATAGATATAAAATAACATTGGAATAAGCACAAATAAAAATTTAAAATTGAATTGTATTATTTGTATATTTTATCCAGTATAGACAAATATCAATGTTCTGGTTTCCTATTTGAGTGAACCATGTCTAAGGAACACAGCTCAAATGACATTTTACTACTTTGCAGTACTTCAGAGCTCTGCCAACTGCTTAGAGTGATCACATTTGAGCTGGTATTGGATATGAGATGTCATTGTCAATTACTCTACTGTTGGCTTACTTGGAATTGCTTGGTAGTCTAAACTTTGGTCTGACAAGCAGATGAGTTAAGTGGAGAAAAAAAGAAAACAAAAACAACAACTTACTATCTAAGGAAATACAGACCCTAAATCAATCAGAAAGTCCCTGCATCTAAAAAAATGCCTATTTTAAGGTTTCAGGAATATGGAGAGATTTAAATAGAGGAATAGATGAATAATGCATTACATATAAACAGATAATCACATTTGTTTTGATGAATAAAAACAAGATTTTGAGCCAATCTGGGGAAAATTACCTGCATTTACATCAGCAATCTCAATTATATTCAAGCTATAGCTGAGGTTTGGAATCAGCTAAAATTTGCAAGAAATCTAGAAGCTTTAACCAAGATCAGGCTTACTTAGGGAAACAGAACATATTGTCCCATGCACATAACAGCATGTGATGGTGATCATGACTCCCAGGATTAGCTTCTGATATGTTCTGCACACACAGAGTATCTCTAAGTGCACCTATCCTAGGAGCACCGCAGCTCTGATGTCTCTTTTGATTCATCTATTATGAGTCACAAAATCCACTGAATGTTGCATTCTTGTCTCTTATATTTCTGAATATTTTATGTATTAATTATGGTTTATCTCATCAATAATAATATAGTTAAAGCTATTCTGACAGTGTAGTCAACAATGAGGTATTCAGTCAGCATCACCTTGGACTTTTTGTACCTGTAAATAAATGTTCACTTAAATCCTAATCTAAAGGCAGAGGGAAAACCTATAAACCAATGAACCTTCCTTCCAAAATCCAAATACAGCCAGTAACAATTGTGATGCCATATGCCTTTACATAGCAATGAGTATAATAACAATAGTTATCATCATCATCATCATCATCATTATCATCATCATCATTTGGTTGTGTGTGGAACTGGGCATTCTACTTCTGAGCTATACCTCCAGCTCCTTTTTAAAAAAACTTTTTGTTTTGAAATAGGATCACACTAGGATAAAAAAAGACTCATTAAGTTACTAGGGCTGGTCTTAAACCTGAGTTACTCCTTGTCTCAGCCTCCCAAGTACTGGGATTACAGTATGTTACCATACCTGGCTAACTTTACATTATTCATATACAATAGGGAGATAATTGAAAGATCATTGTAAAAATATTAGAGTTGTATGTGAAGTTTTTAACTAATATTTAATTCATAGGAGGTATATAATATGTAGGAGATTCTATGCATACAAGTCACTGCTAGTAGGAAGAGAGATAACATTCCAAAAATCTTCCTCCCTTGTACTTATCATTTCTCTGACCCTAGGCAAGAAGCTTGTGCAACTTCTGTTTTATTACTGGTAAAACAAAAACAAAACAAAGTAAAACTTGCTATCTGGGGGATGATATTAGGGTGAATGATCATTGTGACTGGCAGATAGCAAACACTTAGCATTGATCTATTAATGTGATCATTGTTTATGTTGCTACTACAAAGTCATAGACTAAGGAAAGTGATAATGATTTAAAATTATTAAGCATTTTAGTTCTGACTGTCCAAAGTGTCTTTTTTAGAATTCAGGAAAATAGTAAAAGGAATGTAGCAACCAAGTGAATGCTAAAGCAAGAAAAAAAGACAGTTTAAAATTGGCAGGCAAGCTGTGTGACATTTTCACTTGTCTTTTCCCACCTCTTCACTGACTTGATGGCAGTTTTACACAGCAGTCTGGATTCCCAGTGCAAAATGCTGGTTTATGCTGTGGAGGTGGTAGGTTAGACTTTATTTATATAGATTCTTTCTCACCTGTGTAGAGACTACGTGAAGGGATAATACAAGATATTCATCTATATTTCACCTAACTCAAAACTCAGAGTAGAAAAGAGAAGGGCATTGGTAAAAATTATTTAGGGCTAATGAAGAATACACATCAAAAGAAAAATCTAAAATGAATAATTTGAAGCAAAAGATTAAGGCTGAGACATCGATAAAGAAACGAAGGCAAGGAAAATAGCTTTATTTAAGAAATTACTTTAGGAAATTAGGATATTCATCAGTGTGCTCAGTGTGGAACAGAAACTCCACAGATTTCTTGGATGGAAGAATGAAGAAATCATAATTTGGTGATTTTGTAATCTTTTTTTGAGGTTTAATTACACCATGGATCGAGAACAGGAGAAATAATGACCCAGGCTGCTCCATTCAGACTTTACTTCAACCACTCAAAACTTCGCAGGCTAAGTCATCAGAAAAAAGAAAAGAATTTCCACCCACATTCTGGAAATATATTGGCTCCATAAGTATACAACAACAGAACCACCTCAAATGGTCAGGAGGATCATTGCAACTGAAGAGAATAAAAGAAAGAAGTAGATAAGGTGTTCTGAATATTTAATTATGTTTTAATAGTATTTTCCACCAAATAAATTGAATAATGCTAATGTCACTGAAATTTGTACTAATTAGCCTTAACCTTAAAATTGTTTTTACAATTTGATTAAGACATATTATTATAATCAGAATGATCAATAAGATAATATTTGTCACAGTTATTATTTTAGTAAAAGAAGTTTCCAGAAGAATGTGAAAGAACATTTCTATATTCAAGAAACAGTTACTTCATTTGTGTCTTTTGTTTTGGAAAAAAATGTGTCACAAAAATATTGGTTTGGCTTATAAAGTGTTTTCTCTCCCATGTTGTCTCAATCAACATTCTTATTGCTATAATCCAAAATGACTGTCCACACAAGTTAGAAGAAGATTTATTTGGTCAATTTTTGTGAGATGTAGAAGCTCCATCTATGTCAGACTGGATTTGCCAAACTCATGGCATGCTAGTAGAAAGCAGGGGTGGGGGGCAGGAACCATATAATCCTCAAAGTCTCACTCTAGGAACCCCTCCTTACCAACCAAGCCCCACTTCCAACACTGTTACCTTGTTTCTGTGAGAACCAGGGGGACATTCTAAATCCAAACCATGATACCTAGGAAAAAGGATTTGGGTGAGTAAGTAAAAGGAGCCATGTGCAGTCTGGAAAGGAAGGGACATAGATATCCAGTTCCTTTCAGTCCAAGTTGGAAAGTTAAAAAAAAAAAGGTAGAAGCAAATTGGTATGGTTAGCCAATACATGGTAGCATATGTCTGTGATCACAATAACTGGGAAGCTGAGCCAGTAGGATTGCATATTTGAGACCAGCTTCAGCAATTTAGTGAGGCTCTCAGCAAGCAACCTAGCAAGACCCCGTTTTAAAACAAAACATAAAAAAGGGCTGGGGGTATAGCTCAGAGATAGAATGCCCTTGGGTTCAGTCCAGTAAAACATACACACACACTCACAAAAAAAGAAAACAAGCTAAACCCCCAAGTCTGGTATGGCTAGGTTTATTAATTATTAATTATTCCTAATTATCAATTATCCCTCCTCTAAGGAGGAATTAATTTATGGTGATAGGAGAAAATTCCTGGCCTTTTGATCTGGTCTAACACAACTGATAACAGAAGGTCTTGTCTTGACCCAGGCACAACCAAATTTACAGCCTTCTGCAGACCTATCTGCCTGTTGAGGCAGTGTTTGGGGATATGAATCAACATGTAAGTGTGAAGTAAAAGAGCTCAGAACTCAGCAGTAATCTGAAATCGTCTGTCCCTTGCCTGAGCAAGACAACTTATCATTATATTATATAGGGCTGATGTTTAAACTACTTGCTATGACAACTGATTAAAAGAAATGTCAGTTGACTTATGAGACATTCTAGTGCTTCACTTTGCTGTTAGAAACCTGACCAGAGGCCTCAAATATGCATTAGTGAGAGTGCCTGTGATATGTGCATGTTTCAAGGAAAACAGGGAGATGGCTCAGAGAGGACATTTGTACTGATGGATGTATAATTGGACAAGTGAAAAGATTATGGTTGTATTTGCATACTGAATTGATTAATCCATCCCCTGTATATATTATTACCACCAGAGATCTATGAACGCATTTTCCTAATGTCTTACGATTGCCCATTTTAAAATTGGATCTCGAAACTATATTGATAAAGTAAGATAACCAATTCTCCTAAATACATGTAAATGAGTCAAAATTCCACATCCTTAATGTGATATACTTAAGAAATCATAAAATTGAGAGAAAAACAGGAAACTGGATATAGTAATAATTTTAAAGATCTGTGTAGATAATCATTCAATATATGGAAAATGTACTATCAAGTTAAGAAGCAAAGGATTTAAAATAAAAAAGAAATACTGAGATACTGCATTACTCAGCTTTTCATTGCTATACAAATACCTGACACAATATTTTTATCTCACTTGCTATTTTATTCTCACATGCCTAGCTTCCTTCCATAAATCCACAAAACAAAATACAAAAAACTCATATCTGAATAGTATCTACATATCTGGATGGTAGAATGCTACATAGTATTATTTTCCAAAGACTTTATATTTTTCAAGTGTTTTATATTTTATACAGTGGACATATATGATTTTCTTCATCAGAAAAATAAAAGCAAATAGCATTTTATGGAAAGAAATAGTTGCAACTGTAAATTTATATCAGGATTTGCATTTGTAACAATAAAAGCTGCTAGTTATTTGGTTTTTATTATTTAACCAATCTTAGGTTTGATAGTAAAAGCCATTGCTTTAGTTTTCAAAACACTATCCAGACTGTTAAGTAAATTAAACAGACACTGACTTCTCTTCTTTGCCAAAAAGTAAAACTCTTGCAAGTGACAACTTGCAACACTCACTCAGTTTCTTATAGCAGCTATCCTTTGGAAATAACTCAGCAGATTAGTTCAGAGTTATGCATCTGCGCTTCATGATAAATTAAAATCACCCCTGGTTTTTGTAATGGAATCTGTATTGTAACATGCTCTTTCTGAGTTGGTCCTGGGGCTTTTGCTCTACAATTGTATACCAACTGGATGAATATAACCAGAAACAGTGGGAGTGCATGTTTCTAGTTTTTTGGCAGACTCATTGATTTCTCCGCAAGAGAGAAAGTGCATTCAGCAATAACCATGGAGAATCCAAGCTGGGAAGAAAGAGGATTCACAGCTCTTCTCTAAAACATTTTCCCTATTCCATCTCTTAATTTTTTTTGGGGGGGATTATTAATCTATTGCTACTAACAAAAAGCCCTAGATCATGAGAATAAGCATACATATCACAATTGAATGTGCGTTATATTTGATGTTTGTGACTACTAAATACATATGCTTAATACAATGCTTTAGAAGAAAATACAAAGTAAAAAATCTTAAACATAAAAGGCTGGTCAGTCATTACATACATGAATGTGCATGCACACATAAAAATATTAAAAGGACATTATTTAAAGCTAGACAATTTTGGAGTGATTTCTAATCAGTGATGAATATTATGAAAACATCTTTTACTGCTTCATTATCAATTGATAATAAAGAGAATGTGTGTAATAAAAACAAGCCAGGGTAACTCATTTATCTTTATATCCTCATCAAAGGCTAACTCATGCCATGGTCTCTGTGGTCCTTTTCACTTAAGATGATTGCCTCAAGTATAATTATCTATTTTCCTACCTACAAATTTATGCCCTTCAGCATCTCATATTATTTTGGTGGCAACTTTTTGAGTTTATTTTTCCCCTCAGACAGTTGTCCTATAAATAATGGTACAATCTGCTGTGGTGTAATCTATATTATTGGCAAAATTCTTCATGTTTATGCATTAAGTATCACTAAAAATACATTCCACATTTTTATATTGGGAAAATATCACCTTTTAATCTTTTAGGATGTTATTTACAGATATAAATAAAAAGGAAATGATAAAAGGTTTCTAATGTAGAAAAATTAGCTCACTAATTGTTCAAAATTATTACTGTTATATAGCAGATTAAATTCATATGAGCAATCTAGTTTTTATAATTAAAAAACTTTTCTATAAAATGGTTGTATAGGTAATGCATATTCTGTCTTAGGAACTATCAGTTTTTCCTTAATAAACATCTTTTTAATATTTTGACAGTATTTTCCATTGTTTTAACTTAAGTCTTCATTTGTACTATGGTCTTTAGACCTATCCTACTTTTTCTTTTTGGGGGTCTGTGGATTGAGTCCAGAGGTATTCTACCTCTGAGCTACACCTTCAGATCTTTTTTATTTTTTATTTTTTGTTTAAACACAGGGTCTCAGTAGTTTGCTGCGAATCTTTCTACACTGCTGAGTCTGTACTGGAACCTGCTTCTTCCTATTGAAACTTCTCAAGTACTATCCTATTTTAACCTTAACTGCCAATGTGTTTTACTTTTGAATAATAAAAACTGCATGTTAAACTTAATTAATTAATTTTGTGGTACTGGAGTTCTGGGAAACCCTTCTACCTCCAGGCTACACTCATAGACCTATTTTTAAAATATATTTTTATTTGGAAACAGTGTCTCTTAAGCCAACAAGGCTGGCTTTGATCCTGCGCAATCCTCCTGTCTCCGCCTCCCAAGTGTGGGGATTACAAATGTGCACCACCACGCCCGGCAAAACTTAATTTAATTTATTATTATTGATTTCAGAAATTATAAAAAAGTCAAAGTACCATACATTTAAAAACTAGAGTAGAAAATATAAATTGAAATAGTGAATTTTAGCAAATGAAAGTCCAGTAAATAAGCACTTTATTTTATTTGTATCACCTAAAATTTTTAACCAGTGATGGAGATGATTAAGTGGAGATATTATAATAGTTATACATGTGCTATCCAGGGAAGTGAATATTGTGTTATTTTTACATTGTTTTGTAAATAATAAGAATGAATAATTTATCACATATAATAAGGATGAATCCAAAATAATCTTTTTGTCTCCTAATGATTAATACTATGTCTTCCTGATTGATTATTTTAAAAATAATGAACCCTTCTATAGTGAGATTTCCAACAAAATTTTAATATTCCTAAATTATTTTCAAACTGTGTTTCTTATAGTTAAAAAGGTCTATAAGAGCTGTTTCCAGGGCCACAAATAAGTGTGAAGGTAGAAGAAGGTAGAGAAGCTACCCTTAAAGTCTTCTCTTTTTCTGTTTAAATTAAAGAAATCTGTTTTGAGGGTAACAGCAATACAAATCCTTTTCTATGTTCAAGAGGCAGATTGAGAGGTCCTATCTCTTATACACATGTTGCTTCAAATGTTCCATGCATATATATGTATGGTATCTGTTCAAGGAATATGTGCTTCCCGCCTTTGACCATGGCAATGGTAACTCTTTGGAAAGAAGGTTGTAGCAGTGTTCTGAAAGATGGAGATTCAGAGCTAGAATCTCTGGGTTCCTCTGGTTTTGTGCTTTTATTTTGCAAGGGATAGACCCAAGACAAAAAAAGATGAATTACATGTTCAAAGTCTAACAGATTAAATCAAATAATATTCATTTATTCATTCAAAATGCTTATTAATCTAATATATGTCAGACATTGGCTCTTTACTGAGAATTGATAGGGTATTTACTAAAACAGGATAAGATGAGATACACAGCTCCATGGAGGTCCCTTTCCAGAGGGAGAAACAAAAATAAGCACATACATACCCATGACAAAGGCCCAGGTATTGCTGAATTCTGTGAGGGAATTACAGTAGGGGAAGGAGAAAGAAAGTGGAACATGGTGGTGGCTTGGCATGAATGGGTACATTGTAGTAAGTACTGGAAGATGTCTAGGGGAAGGTGATTTTAAAATATGAATTAAGCTGGGCGTGGTGGTGCACGCTTGTAATCCCTGCGCTTGGAAGGCGAAGACAGAAGGATCACACAGGTTCGAAGCCAGCCTCGCTGGCTTGAGACTCTGTTTCCAAATTATATATATATATATATATATATATATATATATATATATATATATATATACATATATGTAATAGGGGTCGGGAGTGTAGCCCGGAGGTTAGAAGGTTAGAAGGGTTTCCAGGAACCCCAGTTCCACCAAAATAAATAAATAAATAAATAAATAAATAAAATATGAATTAAAAGAAGGACTGAGGAGATGATCTTAGGAATGCAATCAAGGTAAATGGAATAGTTTGAGGCAGGAACAATCTGAGCTCGTTTGAGAAACAGAAGGTAGCTAGGCTACAATATGGGAAACAATGGTAGCACAATGTTAAAGGAAGTTAGTGATATATGGAGGGGGAACACAGGAAGGATCTGTAGGACAAGGTAAATGGCAAGGAAAGCCATGACCATTTTATTTTCTCCAGGGATGTAAAATAACCTGATTTATGATTGTTATAAGACTGATGGCCTTTGAAATGCTGGAGAGGCAAAGATGGAAGCAGCGTACAATGTGCGGAGCCCCCGCAGGTGTCTCAAGACGGATGGAAGAGTGGTGGTGGCACAGTGATCAGTACTTGGTCACCAGCAATACATTAAATGTGGAACTGAAAGGAGTCCTAATAGGATGAATATATGGATCAAGGAGAACTTCTGGGCACTTGGTTGAAATAAAAAAATATTTAATGAGGTAAGTAGCAGGGATTTTGCTTTTTATTATTTGTTTGTTTGCATTTTGTGGTACTGAGGATTGAATTCAGAGGTCATTGACCTCTGAGATACATCCCCAATCCTTTTAAAATTATTTTTGTTTAGAAACTGGGTTTTACTAGGTTGTGGAGAATCTCACTAATTTGCTGAGTCTGGTCTCAAACCTGTGATCCTCCTTTCTCACCTTCTGACCACTGGAATTACAGGTGTGTACCGCTCTGCCTGGCTGGAGAGTAGCAGTTTTGATGTAAGATAGAGGTAGATACTAAAAGTTTCAAAAAGGAAAAGGTAAGACTTCAATCTGGCTAATATAAAGCAGGAAACAAATCTGCTCTTTGTAAAGACTCAGGGAGAGGTAAAGTCTAGAATGAAAACTACCTGGTAGGAGTTTTAGTAGAGAATTAGAGAAAAATAGGAGGATATTTTGATGTTTGGAGCAACTATACTTGGTGATAATTTGTATATGGGGAAAAAGAGGGAGAAATTAAAGATAAGACTCTTTTTTAATCTGGAACCAGAATCATCAATAGTATCCACTAACTGCAGTGACAAAAATGATCTGTATAGAAGTATAGATGTAGCAGAAGATGGATGAGTCCCCAGAGTTGCCATGGAAGCTCAGGCCTGCTGGTTGAAGCCCAGAGGTCAGCTGCATATGTGGACCTCAGGCTCACCCATGGACTCTGGAAAAGATATGGAGATCTAGCAGTGTTGGTCTAAAGGAGATTTGGAGGTCATGGGAATTGATGTATAGAGATAGAGAGAAGGGACTGAGGAATAACAGGTGGTGAGAGACCTATGGCATGGGTGTGGAGAATTTTTAAGAGTTTATCTATAGGAAGAAAGAGAGAACCAAAGCTTAGTGTTAGGGAGACATATAATTACTTTTATTTTGTAAGGTAGAGTAGACTTAAATAGACTAAACATTTAACATAGATCATTTGAAAGGTTGAGAAAAGCCAAGTATGCTGGTGCACACCTGTAATCCCATTACTTAGAAGACTGAGACAGGAGAACCACAGGTACCTTACCAAGACCTTGTTTCAAAATAAAATATAAAATAGGGCTGGGGGTATAGCTCAGTAGCAGAGTGCCCCTGGGTTCGAAGTCTAGTGCTAATAAATAAATAAATAAATAAATAAATAAATAAAAGCAAAGGGAGAAAATGGACAAAGAAGAGATTCTAATCATTAAAGCAAAATCCCTGAAAGGATGTTTGTGAGAGAGATCTGATATAAACTTAATGAGATGGGTGCTTTTCTATAAAAATTTTTAATCTTAAAATTTCAGTACAATTTATTTAATATATTAGTAATATACTGGATGTATTTTTATGTCTTGTGCCAAAGTTACATTCCCCTAATTGGAAGATTCTTCATAGTTAGAGAAGCAAGTATTAATGACAATAGCTGTTGTCATTTATTAGAAGTGTCTTATGTATTAAACACATTCTCTTACATTAATTATTGAATTTATTATACCATAAAATGCTTTGAGAAATAAAACTTTTTAAATGAAATATTTACTATTTAGAGATATTCATTTGCCAATTTCCACAACAACTAAATAACAAACTACAATCAGATTCTTATACCTTGTCCCCAGAGTTCTTTTTGCTCCAATGTGTTGAGATTTTTCAACAATGCTCTCATTCACTCTTAGAGCAGCCAACTATCCATGTAGAGTGATTTTTAGAGGGAGCGAACATTGGACTGATTTATAAGTCGGCAGGTAATTGATGTCTAAAATTTTTCTATCAAAGAAAACATATTTTTTCTGGTAAATAAGACATATGCCACTTCCTGGAAAGTAATCACCATGCCATGCCATGTTTTCCTGATTAAATTTTGAACCTCTTGAAGGCAAAATATTTGCTATAACTCAAGAGTCACAAAAGATAGTATATCTTTCTTGATTGCAGGTCATTAGCAATAAATGCAAAAACTTAACTAAATTTTTTCATTGATAGTGCCACAAGGCAGTTTACAGGTTTAAATTATCAGCTAAACTTCAATACATACTTTATCCTTCCTAAAAGTAGTGGTGTAAGAAAAGTGCTCAAGTATGGTAGTTGTGTTATTGAAGGACCACACAGTAAGCCAAAAGGTGAAGAAACAAAGATATTGCAAAGAAGCTTGGCTTCCTTTCTAGTTTTTCCAGCTGTATGTCCTGATTAGCAACCTGACCAAAGCCTAGACTTAAAATATAGCAAGCAGATGTATCATTACTTTAAAAGTAACTTCTTAAAAAAAAAACACCCACTAAAGAACAGAAATTAATGACTGTGTATTTAGGGGTAAATTACCATTATTAGGACCAACACTTTTTAACATGTGGAGTGCTAAATTTGTTTTGTTTTACTCCTCCTCACTCTCCTCCCAGAGAGATGTTACTTAAAATAATACGTTTGTTAATTATTGTTCTTAACAATATGGGAAACTGTCAAAAATATTAAAAACTGAGAATAATTCTCATGATCTTGTTTATAGTTGGTCTAAACTAAGCAGGTATATCGGCCCAAATAAACAACCAGTAATGAGGTATCACTCTTAATTTCCACTGCAAGCCACAAGAAAAATGAAAAGGCCAGCATTTATACTGAATTTAAAAAAATCACTTTCTTTGGGATATAAACGCTATTTTAAAATTTTACATCTTTTGACATCTTTTGTGTTTCTAGTGATTGGTAATTCCTAGTGATTAGGACCCACAAAAGACAGTATATAAAGAGAATTGTCAGTATTAGAAGCACCCAAATTAGGAAAGAAACAAATATATATATTTTTTTCTGGTGTGTGGTACGGAAGATAGAATCTGGAATGTTCTACATCCGAGCTATACCTTCAGTCCTAATTTCATTTATTTGTTTATTTATTTGTTTATTTATTTATCTATTTATTTTGTGGTACTGGGGATGGAACCTAGGGGCATTCTACCTCCGAGCAACACCCCTAGGCCCTTTTTTATTCTTCATTTTGAAACAGGGTCTTTCTGAGTTGCAAAGGCCCTCGCTAAGTAGTAGCTGAGGCTGTCCTCAAACCATGATCCTCCTGTCTTAGCCTCCCAAATGCTTGGATTACAAGCTTGCACCACCATGCCAAGCTTCCTAATTTCTTTATTTTTTACTTTGAAAAAGGGTCTCACTAAGTTGCTGAGGACCCCACTAAACTGCTGAGGTTCCCTTTGAACCACTGAGCCTCCTATCTTAATCTGCCAAGTGCTAGGATTATGTTTGTACAGCACCATACCTGGCAACAGACCAGTATTTTGAATAGCAAAATAGGAGTGGACATGAATATAAGAAAGAAAAGGAGAGAAGTTTAGAAGAGAAGAAAGAAAACATTAGAAAAAATGAGAGGTAAGGACAGTGAAGGAAAAGAATGATATTAAAAATAGTAAACAGAAAATAAAATAATTAATCTAGTAGATAACTTTGAAGTTTTGCCCCAAAAGGCCCCAAATGTCCTTTAGTAGCTCTGGAATGTTCCAGTTGTGACAGAGACAAAAAGTCTGAATAAAACACCATGTAGGATTTGGGTTCCATTTGATTCTGCAGTGATTTTTTTTTTTTTTTTGTCTAGTTTTATCTCTTCCCAGTGATGGTAATACTTCAGCAGTATTTATGGAATTTAGCTTAATCAGACATTACCAAAGCAGACAATGACATAGAAAGAATGTTAGGCAATTATATAGTGTAGAGAAAACAATTAAAAACAAGTTGAGGGGGAAGCTGAGCCAAAGCAAGGCCAAATGGTATGGGGCTTTGGTTTACTCGAGTCCACACAGGTGCATCGAGGGTGACCACGTGCCAGACAAACAAGGAAGCTCACTGAGCTCCAGCCAGAGGCGGACTGTGGCACACTCTATGTACAGGCAGATGGAAAGCTCTGGCAAGCTTTTCTTTGTATTTTTCTCTCTCACCAGATAATTGCAGGAACTCACTGATACCACTGTAAACCTTAAGTTGCGGATTTAGGATCCAGCGTTGCCTCAAACCTTAAAAAGAGAATATGGGCTCCCAAGAGAAATTTACCGCGATGCCTTGGCAACTTCTTACTATACAAAGAGGAACTACATCCCAGAGTCTAAGGAACAGAAAGCCTCACAGAAAAATAATTGAGATTTTTCAATAAAAACGACATAGCAAATCAATTATAAAAGCACACAGTGGGTCTTTGTGAATAAAGCTGCTCTGGAAACTATCTACATGTGTTTCAGTAGAAATGTATTAATTTCTCTTGAATAATACCTAGAGAGGGAATATTGAGTTTGAATATAAGTGACTTTTTAATTTTTAATTTTAAAAGGAATAGCCAAACTGCTTTCAACCAGAGTGGCTGCATCATTTTGTATTTCCACTAAGAAGCGTATGGGAGTTTCATTTATTCCACATCTACTTGATATCTGAATTTTAAATTTTAGCTTTTGTAGTGTCTTAGTGGTATATTTTATAGAAAAAATAGATTAATGTGGTTTAATTTGCATTTCCCTAATCATTAATTATGCTGAGTGTTTTCATGTGCTTACTTTCATTCATATGAAAATCATCTTTGGAAAAATTATTTGTATATATTTCTCACATATTTAGAAAATTTAGTTGATTTTATTTTAATTAGTGAGTTTTAATTGTTCTTTCTAAAATATCTAATAGTAGCATTGTATCATATATATGCTTTGTAAGTGTGTTTTGCCAGTTTGTGGCTTGTCTTTATATTTTCTAAACTAGATGAAGTTCAATTTATTATTGTTTTTCTCTTGTTTTTCATTTTTCTGAGTTTGACCGTGGTCAAATAAATTGTCTTGTAAGTTATTCCAGAATTTATTTGTCACTATTAGCTCTTCCTCATGTACCTATGATCCTTTTAGCATTAAATTGTTTCCATAGTGCGAAATAAGTGATGGAGTTCATATTTTTCATATGTAAAAAATTTTCTGCAATGTTTAATGTTTAATTAAGTAATCCTGTATTTAACTTCTTGGATAACTTAGCCAAAATCAATTGGCTCTATAAATAAAAATCTATTTTTAGACTCAGTTCTGTTCTGTTTATCTAATGCCAATCTATAAGCAAAATCCATACAATGTTAGTTATTACAAAACTTCATAGCTAATTGTAAAGTACAGTGGTGTAAGTCCTTCAGTTTTTGGTTTTAGCTCTTCATTTTATTTTGCAAATAAATGTCATTAGCATGTTCATTTGTTTTAAAATGAGATTACTAATTTCTTCAAAAAATACTTCTCTCTATTTTCCCTTTTAATATAACCTACTGGATCAGTTTGTTGTACTCACATAGTAACTTGCTGAGACTTTAATTAGATTATATTGAATCTATAGATTAAGTTAGAAATTGATATTTTAATAATGTTAGTTCTTTCTGTACATGAACATGGAAAATCTCTTATTTAGATCTTATTTGATTTCTTTAATCTGAATTTTATAGCTTTCTTACTTTAGATATTGAATATAATTTGCTAGATGTATCTTATTTTTAGTACAAATGTAAATGGTGCTTTATTTTTATTTTAATTTCCAGTTTATTGCTGGCATGTTGTAAAGTGATTTTTGTATATTAATCACATATTCTGCAATTTTCCTCAACTTGCTTATTAGTTCTAAGAGGCTTTTATAGATTTTCTACATTATAATCATGTCAGTTTTAAATAATTTTATTCTTCATTATGACTGTATAATTTTTTCTATTTTTCCTCCTCTTATTGCATAAGCTAGTACGTATAGCATGATGTAGAAAGAAGCGGTAAGAGACAATAGCTTTCTAGAGTTTATCTTTCCAATCTCATGATATTTTATTCTACATATGTGTAGTTCAGTATGTATTCAAAGAATTTTTGAAATACTTTTGCATAAAACCAGAGCTCTTTCCTTTATGTATAACTCCTAACTCTTCCTATCACAGAAATTTTAGCTATTTTGTCTTTCTGGCACCGTCATTTCTGTTTTCAACTTAGTGAAACCACCAGTGGCCTCTGTTTGGAATCTTTCCTTTGTTGCAACCTAAAATCTGATATTGTGGAACTTGCTTTTCTTGTTTTTCTTAGAGTTTACAAGGTTGTTTGACATATTCTCCAATGTTTAAAAGCATTATTTTTTTCTTTGATTTTTATTGATATTTTTTGTGGTACTAGGGATTGAACTCAGAAATACTCTACCTCCAAACTATAAGCCTAGCCCTTTTTATTGTAAAACAGGTTCTTGCTAGGTTGTTGAGAGTCTCACTGAGTTAATGAGGTTGTCTTCAAATTTGTAAGCCCTTTGTTTTAGACTTCCAAGTACTGAGATTATAGGTATTAACCACAATGCCCAACATATCCATATTTTTTATTTTATTTATTTATTTATTTTTGGTGGTACGGGAGTTCCTAGAAGTCCTTCTACCTCCGGGCTACACTCCCAGACCTATTTTTACATTTTTATTTGGAAACAGGGTCTCTTAAACCAGCAAGGCTGGCTTCGAACCTGAGTGATCCTCCTGTCTCCACCTCCCAAGTGTGGGGACTACAAGCATGCGCCACCACACCCAGGGTTTTCTGATGTTTTAATGTGAGATTCATAGTCATATTAAAGGCTCCACTCTTTTAGACATATTTTAGTGTTAAGGAAGTCAATTATTTTTCTAATTACAGATGGTCACATAACCTTTTATTTTGACCTGTCATTGTGTTCATTTTTCATGTATATATCACCTGTGAGATAATTTAATTATCATAAACTCTCCTTTACCCTTTCAGAAATAAAAAATGTTAGAAACAAGTAAAGAAGAGAAAATTCCCATTTATTCTGGACTTTCACATATTTATAAATTCAAGAATATTTTGTATTTTACATAGGGCTAATTAAGACAACATATTTTAGAGTATCATAATTTAAAACAGTGATATATCCAACCCAAGTTATCCTTAAAATGGTCATAAAAGTGGGAATAAATAAATATAAAAGACCAAAATGCTAAGAACATTGTAATTTAAACATCACAAAAGAACATGATACATGTATGAGGAACTGAATGCTCTTTGCAGTATTTATGGAAAATGAGGAATGCTATAGAAATTTATAAAGAATCTGCTTAAGTTCTAAACCAATTACAAAATTTTACTAAAATATAAAATGCAAAGAGAAGCAATATTATTTTTGTTACTAAAAAATGCCAAAGTAAAACATTTATTTCTTTTATTGTTCGCCAAATGTTTTGCTCAGCTTCAAAAGCAATAAGAGGTAAACTCATTCTCTAGATCATTGATAGATTTGAACCCCTACCTGGGACCCAAGTTGTCTTTGTTATCGTTAGAAAGATATGGTTTAAAAGAGCAGAGCAGATACAGGAGTGACCAGAGAGAAGGAGGTTGGGTGTATATGCAAGGTTCTCCTAAATTCTGTCCCTCTTAGGGTGGGAAGATGCAAGAAGGGATAGTGAAAACCCAATGATTTATATTGCTTATATTGATGGTATTGCTCAAAATAATAGATTTCGGAAGTATTTGTGTTAGGTGTTCCACCCTTCCAAACTGCAATATGGATTTATTTCTACTGCCATAATATCAGGAGATATAACAACATATATATATATATATATATATCCATGTTGAATGAAAAAGTTTGGAGAGACTAAAGAACAGGCTATGGGGGGGGAGAATTGTTTAAAATGATAGCGAATTGTTTGTTTAAAGATTGTCAAAAGATAAACTGGGACCAAATCTGAAAGGATACCTGGGAACTGATTCATTCATACTCATTCTCTAGAGCAGTGTGGAGAAAAAATAAGAAGTTATTGGTAATTAAGAAACCACTAAGGGGCTGTGTAGTGATTTCAGTTAACTAGCAGGAGGATCTAATTGTGCATTTGAGAGACATGCAACTGAATTTGTAACTGTGAGTATGAAAAAGAACATTTTCTTTAAATCTAAGTTTTTTATAATATGTTTTTAATGGTGCATTATAGTATCATCATAATGTAAATCATGTTGAAAATGACATACCTGCACACAGAACTTGGTGCTCCCCCTCCACATGTTCCTTTCTCCCAATACAGAGTACTGAGATTGATGCTGGTATATTCACATATGTACACATAATTGGTGAGAGTATTTTCATTAATGAACTTCAGTCTTCCCCTTCCCCTTAGACTTCCTCCCCAACTCCACTGAGGTTTTTCCTCCATTGTCTTAAGTCTCTCTGGCAACCCAATTACTCCCTAGTTTGCACGTATTGAAAAAAAATATGATCCTTCACTTTCTTTCTTTTTTTTTGTGGTACTAGGGGTGAAATACAGAGGCTTTCTACCTCCAGGCTATACTCCCAGACCCATTTTATATTATATTTGGAAACAGGGTCTCACTAAGTTGCTGAGAGCCTCACTAAGTAGCTGCAGCTGGCTTCGAACCTGCGCGATCCTCCTGTCTCAGCCTTCTAAGAGTGGGGATTACAAGCGTGCGCCACCACGCCCGGCTATGATCCTTTACTTTCTGTGACTTGCTGATCTCACTTAACATACTGTTCTCCATGTCTTTCAATTTTCTTGGAAATAACATAATTTTGTTCTTTTTGCTGAGTACAATTCCATTGTGTGTACTTCTCATAATTTTGTAATCTATTGATCTGTTGATAGACATTTAGGTTGGTTCTGTAGTTTGTCTATTGTGAATTGTGCTACTATGAATATATATATATATATATATATATATATATATATATATATATATATATATATAGCCTATATTTGGCCTGATTGGGAAGAGGTCTTACAGTCTCTGCTCTATATTGCCTATTAGTTCATTTTTAACTTTTTATATACATATATATACATATATATACATATACATAAATAGTATACACACACACACACACACACACACACACACACACACATATATATATATATATATATATTTCTCTGAGATCAATCTCTTTGGAAATATACTCAGGAGTGGTATAGCTGAATTATATGATGAATCCATTCCCAGTTTTCTGAGGAATTTTCACACTGATCTCCATAATGGTTGCAAAAATTTGCGATCCCACCAGCAGTGTAAGAGTTTCAATTTCCCCACATACTTGCCAACTCTTATTTATTTTGACTTCTTGATGATTGCCATTTAATTGGGGTTAGATGGAATCTCAGTGTGGTTTTGATTTGCATTTCTCTGATTGCAACTCAATATAAATACAAGTTTTAATAAAATTGCTTTATTCTAGACCAAATCACTGGTTCTCTGAGAGGTGAAAGTTTAAATCCTTCTATAGATTTCAGTGAAGTCTATATTTGGCCTGATTGGGAAGAGGTCTTACAGCCCCTACTTTGTATTGCCTATTAGTTAATTTTTAACTTTTTATTTGATATAATTCTTCTCTCTTTTATTGTATTACTGGAGATTAAGCCCAGGAATGTTTTATATCTGAGTTACACTCCAGAAATTTTTATTTTTTAATTTTAAAACAGGATCTTGCTAGGTAGCTGAGAGTCTCACTACATTGCTCAGGCTGTCCTCAAACCTGTGATCTTCCTACCTCAGTATCTTAAGCAAGGGAATTACAGTTGTATTCCACCATGCCCAGATGATTCATTCCTTTTTGAAAAATTTACTTTAATTGGTACATTGTAATCACACATCATAATGAAATTCAGAGTGATAGGGGCATACATACCTACAGCACATGGGGAACTTTCCCCTAGTTATCGGTTAAAAGTCTGAACAAACCCTATAACATTAGTATTACATTTTGAAAATATATAAAGTCACTTACAGTAATGCCGTGGCCTTGGGAGTTATAATTTTAAGCAATGATTACTCGAAGACAATCAAAAGAGGAATTGAATTATAGTAGTATATGAATATCCATATGTATAGCAGCACAATTCAAAATAGCCAAATTATGGAACCAATCTAGGTGTCCATCAACAGATGAATGGATTACAAAATTATTGGATATACACACAATGGAATTCTATTCAGCAATAAGAACAAAATTATGTTATTTCCAGAAAAATGTATGGACCTGGAGAACATCGTGTTAAGTGAGATTAGCCAATAACAGAGACTAAAGGGCCATATGTTTTCTCTCAAATGTGGAAGCTAGGGAGTAATCTGGATACTGGAGGAACTTTACACAATGGAGGGGAAACTCCAGTAGAGCCAGGTAGGTGATCTAAGGGAGAGGAAGAGGGGAGATAGGTAGAATTAATGAAGGAAGAGAAGAAATAACATTTTGTGTCATTTTGACATGTGGGAGTATCAAAGCCAATCTTAATATCCTGTATGGAGGAGAGAGTGGGGAGAAAACTGGGGAAAGCCCATCCAGTGCGGTGCATGTATATCACCGTCACTATGATCTACATTATGATGTGTGACTATAAGGCACAAATAAAAGTCTATATAAAAAGAAAATATTAAGAAACAACAAAAAGGTAAATTGGTTAACATCACTAGGTAATTTTGTATTGTTGCTTAAAAATATATTAGAATATCATGCATTTGTTTTGTCAGGAGGCTTCAAAGACATTTTTATAGGGGCCTTTTATTAATTAAAGTTAAGTAAAATATTTCTTAGCAGTTGCCAGAAAAAGAAAATACCAGAAAATAATAAAGCTAGTAGAATAGTTTATTGTTTTAGAGAGAAAATGTACCATCATTAGTTGAAACAGAGAAATGATGAGAGGTCTAGTCATGGACATATTATAATCACTTCTATTCTGAAAAGATGTACCACTTCAAGTGCTCAGCTCCTGTTTTGTGTTTATTTGTGTTTTAGAAAAAAAGTAAAGAAATGGTTGGGGATTGCATAGTTAACAGCCTGTTTAAGAAAAAGAGTGATATTACTAAAGAAAGCTCTGTGAATCTGAAGAGTTTTTTAGTGATTATACATTTAGGAAGAAGGAAAAGAGAAGAGAAAGCACTTGAACTTAAATACAAATGTAAGAATTGCATAAAATTGTAACTATGCCAGGAAGGTTAATAAAAAATTTCTGAGCCTTGAAAAATATGCTAGGAACAATAAAAAGAACACTTTTGCTAGGCTCAAAACAGGAAGAGGAATAAGGAAGAGAGAGTTCCATTCCTTGGAACAGATGGTATAATGTTAACAGAACAACTTAACTGCTGTGTTGCTTTTGTCCCGTTCATCAAGGGAATTTTTCTTATTGAAACCATTGGAGAAAGATAAGATGCTGTTGAAATTCCATTGTAGATGAGGAGGTAGAGATAATATACTATTCCAGTACATTCAGATAATAGAATCTCCAGGCCAGAATAATTACCATAGAATAGAAAGAAAGTCTATTAGCAATCAGGTGATCAGGATCAATACACATGAAATTATTTTTTATAAAGGTAAATGACCTATATAGAAGCTTAGTGACAGTAATACTGTTTCAGAGTATTGTACTTAGAAAATAGTGAGACAAATAGTAGGTGCCAATATAAATTTAGTTATAGAAAACCAGGACATGAAGCACAATGTTTTTGCTGTTGTTCTTGGGAAAATAGGGGGTGCTACTTCCTTGGTACATTAATTTTTGTAAAAGACTTCTTTTGCTCAGGTATATTTATGAGATTATTGTTTACTTTTGTATATATCATGAGTTCTTTTTATTACTGAGTAGTACTCTAATATGCATATTCTCTAGTTTATTTATATTTTTCAATGTGAAAGGGAGAGTATAGACAATGCTATATTCCTACTTAATGTATAAGTGTTCCAGGGACTTCACATTCTTGTCTGCATTCGATTTTTAATTTTTTTAATTTTAGCCACATGTGTGCATGTGTATGAGTGTGTGTAATTTTTTTTGTGTGTGTATAGAATGGGTATACATTTTTAAAACTGTTAAAACCTCTTTAAAGATTATTGACAGTTCCAGGTGTGGTGACAAATGCTTGTAATTCCAGCATTTGGGAGGCTGATACCAGAAGATGGCAATTCGTGAACAGCATAGAGGCCATTTGCAACTCAGTGAGAACCTGTTCCAAAAAATAAAAAGATTAGAAAATAGGACTAGAGTTGTAGCTCAGAGGTAAAATATACCTGGGCTCCAACCCTGGTACTAAAAACAAGTAAATAAATAAATAAATAAATAAATAAATAAATAATAAAAAGACTAAAAAAATAGGGCTGGGGTGTAGCTCAGAGGTCAAATGCCCCTGGGTTCTATCCCCAGACCCCCCCCCCAAAAAAAAGAGAAAAATATTGATTGATGGAGATGTTTTGGGTGCATAAATAAGGCTCAGAAGATGAGATGTACCAGTACATATTCTATCACATGTATCACACACTCTAAAGAGGGAAGAGGCAGAATATGAGACTGTTTAAAACTTGAAAAAGGTCAAGAGAGTGAGTATTATGTGCTTTACTATAATGTCCCCCAAAGGCTCCTGTATTAAAGGCTTGGTCTCCAGGATAAGGATATTGGGGGATTGTAGAGCTTTAAGAGGTGAGGCCTAAAGGGATGTCTTTAGGTCTTAGAGGGAATGTTTCAGAAAAGAATAGTGGGAACTAAGCTGGCTTACTCTCTTTTTCTTTTTGTTTTCTGGCCATACAGTGTGAGAGTTCTGCTTTACCACGTAATCCTTCCATGATGTGCTCTCTGCTCAAGAGCAACGGTACCAGTGGGTCATGGACTGGAACCTCTGAAACTAGAAACCACAATAAATTACCTTATAAGATGATTATCTCTGGTATTTGTTTTGGTGAGGGAAAGCCGACTATAATACATGCTATCACAAAAATTATTTGCATTTGTTAAAAGCAGCTACAATTAACAACTCCATAATATATGTACTTCAAATGTTATGTTCTACATTATAACAGTACAGTTTTCTGTCAATTAAAATATTTAAATAATTTTTATAAAAACAAGCAAATGGAGACGAGAAGTCATAAGTTTGCAGTGAAAGTGAAAATGTGTAGTGTAGATTTTATCTCTGATGGATGCTTAAGTCTTGATGAGAGTCTTAGAGACCCCATTAGTGGACACTGCCCTAGATTGGAGTAGCTGCTTTAGCAACAAATAGTCAGTAAACATTCTCCTGAAGAGGTTTATTTTATGCCTCACCAGAGTTTCAGATTCTACTTTTGACTCTATATTGATCAGAATTTTTATTATTGGCTGGAAGAAAGTATAAGTAATGTATTAACTAACTCTGATAAGGGAATTAAAATGTTTGTTATCAGAATTTACATGCAATACATTTGAACAGATTGCAACAAGTGCTGTGATATAACAGGGATAAATTATTTTTATGAGCAAGCAACCCCACCAAATCTGCTGTCTTTGTGCTAAAGTCTTACTTCATTTAAATAATAAATGAAGAGAGAAAGCATAGTTGAGTACAGAATATGACCTTAACAACCAAAAATTTTTATTTTTTCAAAAAAATTCATAGAATATAATATTCATATCATAGCATATCATTATATTTTTGACAATAATGTTTTAAGGAGCATATTAAATATATTCAGAAGAGGATGAATAAGATACAAACTTCTTTTTATCTGAGAAACAGTTGATGAGATTTCCCAGATGATGGCATGACCATGTCCAGTTAGTCCAGAAGACAAATAAGAAAACAAACACACAATGGTAACAACAACAACATTCAAAGACCTGTCATGTGGAAGATGTTTTATTTCATCTTTTTTAAAACATATGACTAGACAGAAAATAAAAGTACATTTGAGAGAAGGAAATTTTGGCCAGTTGTGGCAGGACCTGAGCTCTCCACTCTCAACTAGAATCCCATTTCCACTTCACTTACAGAATCTGTCTCACTCTGTTGTAATGTGCTCTTTCCTGTCTGTCATTCTGAGTTATTTGAGGACAGTGATTGTATTTTATTGTCTTATTGATCCTCACTGTTACACTAGAACCAGGTACATAAAAGAAATGTGTGTTAAATTGGGTAGAGCATAATATCTAATAAATAAAAGCATGTAAACACATACTACATGTATTTGTAGCTAGAAAGTCCCCATTTCCTGGAAATCACCACACAAGGATGAAGGTAAATTATAGAGATAGCATAGAGTCACGTCTCTTTTGTGTTATTTGGGAGTTAGTTCTAGAAACTCTCTGAAGCCAAGTCTTTGTCAATTCTATGAAGAATGATTTCCACATAATAATGCTATTTCATTATCTGTTCTTCATATATGGCCAAATCTTAAAGGATTCACTAGAATTTTTAAAAATTCAGAAAACAAAGTCACTAAGAATGTCATTAGTGCTTCTTGCAGGAAGGCCAAAATTGATGACTAACTTGGCACATGCAGTGTTTAATACCCTGGAAGTGATATTAGATTTTAATGTGGCGTGAATCACTCACTTTGTTTTTCTAGAATGTCAGTTTCTGCTATTTTCCTGAAAACCATATGTCATCATCAAAAGCATCATGCTTCACATTTAAGGTTCTTCAGTATCAAATATGATTTTTTAAAAAATTATTATTTAGAACCACAGGGTTCGACTCTATTACTTAAAAATATTTCATGTGAAAATGAAGAGAGATACTAAAGGACATTCACCAAGACCCCATTTAATACTGGCAGAAGTATTTTTTAACTGACATTCAGGACATTTTTGTAGAGAAAATAGGAAGAGACTGGTGACTCAACATCAGAAAGAATCCTTAGCTTTTTCACTTTAATTCCACTTGCCATATTTCAACTCCTTATGTTTTATTTTTTGTTATTATTTTTTCCAGAACTTGGGAGAGAACCCAGGGGCATTCTATCTCCAAGCTACACCCCCAGCTCTATTTTTTATTCTCTATTTTGAAACAGGGTCTCATTGAGTCGCAAAGGGCCTCACTAAATAGCTGAGGCTGTCCTTGAACCACAATCCTCCTGTCTCAGCCTTCCCTATATTTTATAATGTCATCAAGATATCATAGAAGTGTTTTTCTATATGTTGAAAATTATTCATTAATTTTCATTGCATAATTACATATTATCTGTATGCGGCTTTCATTTTATTTTATAAAAAGCATTGTATTCTTGTGATCGTTGTTGCTGTGTATGTTTTTCCCCTAGAGTTTTGTGTCAGTCTTAAATATTTATATTTTCAATAAAGTACTTTAGTAATAAATCAATCAAGTTATCTATCCCAATATTTATTTTTTACATTTGTACTAACCCCTAAGAGAAACGGTTTCCAAAATACATTTTTCTTTTTTGCAGATCTGGGGATGGAACCCAGGGGCATTTGACCTCCGAGCTACACCCCCTGCCCTATTTTTAATTCTTTATTTTGAAACTGGGTCTCACTGCGTAGCAGAGGGCCTCACTAAGTAGCTGAGGCTGTCCACGAACCACGTTCCTCCGGTTTCAGCCTCCCGAATACTGGGATTACAAGCATTTGCCACCACGCCCGGCCCAAAATACATTTTAAGTTATTTACAAAAAACACAAGAAGTTTATTATAAAATTGGTGGATTATGAGTTTAATTAAATTCAATTATTGGTTTGCCTTAATAGGTTGATTTAAAAGTATCTTTAAAATCATAGAAACACAGTTAGATAGAAACTAATTAACTTTAACATCAAAATATAAAAATGCATAAGAGATAAAACAAAGCAATATATTGTACCAAAAACAGAGATTCTATCATTAAAATAGAATAAGACATGTCTTAAAAGTATTTCAGGAGCAAGAAGAATCTGGGGTCCAGACTGTCTAGCTAGTGGCAGATGGGAAATTTACACCCACTTCAACTAGGGCATAACTTTTTCTCCACTGTGCATTTTGCAAAATATAAACCTCCACTCACTAACTCACGGCCTTTCCTAAGAATGTTTGTTATGAATTTCAATTTGGTTCTCTTTGAAGACAATGTTATGTATGCTATTTAAAGGAATTTATGATGCTAATTTTCCAAGAATATATGGTTCTAAATTCTAGAGTGCATAGAAGAATAAAAGATCATTATTACTCAAAGCTAGGCATAACATATGTCCCAAATTTATTGAGAATTTTCTAGCCTTGTGTTCCAGCACAATTACTAATAATGACTCCATTTTACTCCCAACTGTGTCCCATTTGAGTGAAAACTCCATGATCACCTTACTTACACATCAACAACTGAGTTCTAATTATGCCAGCACCAAACCTATTTTACATGTCTTAGAGCTCTGCTTCTCAAAGTGTTTTATGAACTAACTGAATGGCTCTTTTATGGAGAACCACTGTTAGAGTCTCAGGCTCCACCCTCAACTTACTGAGTCCGAATGTGCATTTTAACAAGAGCCCAGGTGACTCATACATTACAATAAAATTTTAAAAAATGATTCTATAAGGAGAGCACTACTAAATGCTACCATAGTACTACTATAGGATGACCTGATAGTTGTGTTAGAACTGTTGTTCTTGAAAATAACATTAACATCTATAAACAAAATACAAAGTGAAACAAAGAAAAAGGTAGAACATTTTTCCTACTTTCAATTGCAATTACATTACTTTATTTGCATTTAGATTAATTAACATGGTATTAAAATTTTTTATTTAAATCTTTAGAATTTTTTATTTTATTTTAAAAGCTTAATATGACATAGAAATGCAGCTAACTATATCTATATAGTATTTACAGATAATTATAAAACTACATTCTTTTCAAAACTGGAAATTGAACCCAATGCCTCACACATGCTAGGCAAGCACTCTACCTCTGAGCTACATCTCCAGCCCTATCTATCTTGTTTCAATAGGGACTGAACCCAGGAGTGTTCTATCACTGAGCAATACAACAAGCCTTATTTTACTTTTTATTTGTAACAGGATCTCATTAAATTGCTGAGGGCCTCACTAAATTTCTGAGGCTAGCCTTGAACGGGCAATTCTCATGTCTTAGCCTCTCAAGTATTGGGATTACAGAAGTGTATCACCATGGCAGCTATTTTTTATTTTATTTGGAGACAGGGTCTAAATTAATTGCTCAGGCCAGCTTTGAACTTGTGTCCCTCTTGTCTCAGCCATTCAAGTAGCTGGAATTGAAGATGTGTGCCACTGTATCTGGCTGAAACTAAAATCTATGTCACCGTACTAAGGACAAGAAAGAGAATATAAATACCATTCATGATGTCTTTCAAATTTTCTCCAAATTTCTCTTTCCTCAGAATGAGTTTATCCGTTTATCCTGAATTTGAAAAAATAATTTCCTTGCTGCTTAAAAGTTGTTTTAACAAATGTATGTTCATAGTTGCACAATTTCAATTGCCAAACTATGGAACAAGCCAAGATGTCCATCACCAAATGAATGGATTACAGAACTATGGTATATGTACACAATAGAATGTTACTAAGCCATAAAGAAAAACAAAAATTACATAATTTTGGAAGAAATTGATGGAACTGGAGAACATTATGCTATGTTAGATTAGTCAGTCACAAAAAGTAAGAAATTGGATGCTTTCCCTAATATATGGAAGCTAGGGAGAAAAAGGGTCCTAAGAGGAATTCTAGACAAGGGGAAAAAAACACAGATGAGCAGATAAGGTGACCTAATTAAGTGGAATGGGAGGGGGAAAGAGGAAAATCCCCTAATGTACATGATGTATATTTAAAAACATATCAAAGTCAATCGCTAAGCCAAACATGAGAAGGAGGGCAAGGAAAGGGAATGGAGTGGAAATTGGAGAAGGGCTAAATAAGTGGTTTCTGCATGTATGTCTCTATCATAATATGCATTGTCTACTTGTAAACTTCATATAAATGGAACAACACTTCATGTCTATATGTGTTTATGTTTTTATTTTATTCTAGCTTGTATTTGTGAGGTTTTTAGTTTCTTATCAACCTGTCTTGTTTTCTGATATATACTAGGTTAGTTTATTAAGGCTGCACAATGAAGTATTACAAACTTGGTTTCCTGAAATAACAGAAGTTATTATAAAGTTCTGGAGGTTAGAATCAAATTCTGAGTTCAATATATCAGCTCACCCAAGCTCCCTCTGAAGTTTCTAGGCAACAGTTCTCCTATGACATTTTCATCTTTTGGTAGTTTAAGGCAATACTTGGCCTTCTTTGGTTTATAGATGTATCCCTTCAATCTCTTTCTGTTTCTTCACATGACATGTCCCCCTCTGTGTGGGTCAGCATGTGTTTTGTATTTTTCTTTTCTTATGATAATAGTGATTATTGTGTTATGGCATACTTTAATTCAAACATTATTTTTAATCAGATCACATTTGCAAAGACAAAACTTGCATCTTACCCAAAGAAGTCTATCTATGTTACAAAACATATTTAAAATTAAAAAGGAAATTAATTTCATGCTAAATTAATCATTACTCAAATTCTTAGAATAGTTTCTTATGCATTTTATTACATATGTGCCTAATATACAAAACATACTTGTATTCATAATATATTTTATTCCTCTATTTTAAAAAATAGTTGTTTTATTGTATTGTTAAATATTCTCTGTGTTTACAGATGTAAGAAAAACATTTTTCTATTTTATAGAAATATCTAGTTCATGACATGCTAAAATAACTACATATCATTAACATTTAATGTCTCTATTATTATAAAATTGACAGATCTGATAGTATCTCTCAAAAAAGTTATTAAAACTTAATTTGTTTGTAAAATTAACATTAAATAAAGACTAAAAAATAAAAGATTAAAATTAATTTTAATTACAAAAACAATTAAGTTGTTATTTAAGGGCATGCTTAGGAAATTAGTGTCTCTCAATTAGTCAGAAATTCAATACATATTTAAGAAACTATAAACTAATTCTCTAAGTATGAATTTCAAAGGTTTTCATAAGCCTTAAGGGTCTGTTATATTTCTTTCAACTATTATTTGTTGCCTTTGTAACCTTCCATCAGTATATTACAACAGAAGGATAATTTAAAATCGTGGAATAGAGAGAGACAGTGTATTTTATTTTCTCCAAGACTCTGAATTCAACAAGTAGGAATACTGCTTCTTGGCCAGAGAAGAATGGCAGTCTAAACTCAACAGAAGAAATACAGTGGAGGCATGATGTAATCAAATACTGCACAGACAGCAGAGGACTGACAAAAACCCCACACATTTCATCTGTGGATAGAGTCCAGAGATGGCAGCCATCCTGGCAAGATCAAGCTTGGGCTGGTGGCTGCCAGGACCAGCAACTCTTAGAGACCAACTCCAACAAAGAATAAAATTCTTGTCCAGTCAGTGATTGTAGAAAGCCATCATCAAAAACTATCATATTCTTTTCTTTATGCTCAAATATCCTAAGACTACAATTCTCAATATCACCCAGCCAAATGTGTAGGAAACTCCTGCAACTTCAGCTAAACTCAAACTGAGAAATGATAGACATTTTATGCAGGGACCTCAGTGTCTATGTCCCATCTCAGCAAGACCACTGTGAATGTATGGACCAACCAGCCAAACCACCCAGCGAATTCTTGTTGCTGCAGATGAATTAATTTCTTCCTTCAAGGACCTGAGCAGCACTCATCAAGAATACAAGTTAACAAACCATATTAGAGGGAGCCCATTTGGCTAGAGAAATTTGACATGGCAACAAACAGACCCATAGGGTCTGTGTGATCTTGCAAATCACTCCTTTGGAGATGGGGTGTGGGCTACAGTCAGATACAGCAGAAATATGAATCTGTGATGTTCCCTAGGGACACTCAAAGGTGGAACCTAGAGTCTTTAGTTTACCACACTCCTTTAGGGTCTCTAAAAATCACCACAGGAATGCCAGCAATGGTGTCTGTGAGTTGAAATAACTCAGCCAACTATGGTGCAGGATCAGAAGACTATAAACTCATTTCTGGTGCTGATGTTTGGGCACCACAAGCATCAAGGCTGGAAGCCAACAAGGTATCAGGCAATAGTAGCTTTCCAGAAGAGCAGTGGTATGCCTGGGCCTAAATAACTGAGCCACACAAGCTCTAGGCTCAGAACAGTAACCTTATAGAACGTGGGCTCTGAAAGCAGGGAGGTCAGGGGCAAGAGTTCACAACACTCTTTCTGTAAACAGAGTTTGTGCCTGGTGAGCATGCATGCCAGTGACTGACAGTGCTTCACAGAATTGTAGCCAGCAGATCAGTGGTGTTGTTACTGGGTCATCAAAGCTCAGGCAGCTGGGCCACAAGCTTGTAACACAGTAATCTCTGGCCCTGCTGAGGTTATTCCTAGTGACCAAAGAAACTAAACGTCAACACTCTGCAGGGTTTTATAGGTTCAAAACCAGCAGAGGAGTGGTGTTGTCTGTGAGGCCTTAAATCTCAACCAATAGGCTGCAGGCTCTGAAGAAAACATCGCCACTGCTGAGTTTAAACATGGAGAGCACAGTAGCCTTCAGCTAATCAGACTCTGGCTTGCCTGCACTGACTGAGAAGTATGCCTTGTTAAAGTTTCTGGAAGATGATTTTAAAGCTTGATTATATGCGACATATTCTTTGAGGAAAACATAGAATCCTAGTATAGGCTTTGTTATAAATGTATAAGAAATAGACACAGGGCTTTCACACAAAGATAAAAATAATGACAAGACAACAGAGATACAAACCTGAGAATTCTAAAACATTAAAATAAAAGGCCAATGAGAAAACTCCCACAACTAACCAAAAAGAAAGATCACCAATACCTAGATGAAGAAAATGTCAGAAGGAGAATTCAGAATTTTGATATAATCAAAGGCTTCATAAATAATTTCTGAGAAAGTATACAAGTTATGAAAGAATATATTTATAGAGAGATTGAAGCTGTAAGTAAGAATAAAGAAAGGTTTTGGACAAAATGGAGACAATACATAAATTAAAAACCTCAATAGAAATCACCTCTGACAAATTGGACCACATAAAAAAAACAATCTCTTGTAAGATAGCTCAATCAAAACTGACCACACAGTAAGCATTATAAAAAAACACAACATCATAACCATAAGATTCAAGAATCATCTTAAATGCCATATTGGATGGTATAAAATAAAATAATCTAATTAATGGAATAATAGACATTGAGGAAGGCCTTGAAGCACAAAGCAAAGAAATTAAAAAACCATACAGAAAACTAATACTACAGAATATTCCAAACAGAGAACAAAAGTTGGACCTCCATGGACAGGAGACACTCATAACACCAAGATAAAATCAAAGAAAAAAATTTTAAATACCATATAATAATCAAAATTACTAACATATATACTAAAGAAAGATATTTAAATGCATTAAGAACAAAAGAATCCAGGGGAAAAACAATAAGAGTAACTCTAGACTTCTCAACTTAAGTTATAAAAATTAAGAAGTACTGGTAAAATGCACTTCAAACCCTGAAGAATACAACTTCCAATGAAGACTGCTATATTTAGCAAAGATATCATTCAAAATTGATGGAGAAATAAAAACCTTTCAAAACAAGCATAAACTAAAATAATTTATGACTAACAAGCCTGCAGTAGAAATAATACTTAAAAATAAAAAATTAAGAAGAGGAACAACAACAAAAAATACCAGAGAAGGAGCAAATTCCATCAGGAGGGGCAGCTAAATCCAGGAGAAATAATACTATATAAAACAGAAATTGTAACACAAAATGACAAAAAATTATCTCAATAATAACA
Source organism: Muscardinus avellanarius (assembly GCF_963383645.1). Lineage (NCBI taxonomy): Eukaryota > Metazoa > Chordata > Mammalia > Rodentia > Gliridae > Muscardinus > Muscardinus avellanarius. The sequence goes on along the minus strand of NC_137787.1, from coordinate 135,935,316 downwards.
TTGAATGTCAAAAGTCTAAACTGCCCAATTGTAGACTAGCAATGTGGATTAAAGTACATAATCCATTTATATGCTGCTTGCAAAAAACTCAGTTTACTGGCAAAGATATCCATAGCCTTAAGGTGAAAAGATGGGAAAAGACATGTTATGAAAATAGAGACTGAAATAGCAATGCTCATATCTGACAGAATTTAAACTAAAACTTATCAAAAGAGACAAAGCAAGTCACTTGTCTTTTTGTGTGTGTTGTATTGGGAAATGGCAACTAAGGGCATCATTCTACCTCTGAGATATACACCCAACCCTATTTTATCGTTTTTTTTTTTTTTTTGAAACAAGGTCTCACTAATTTTCAGAGTGCCTCATTAGATTGCCAAGGATGGCTTTGAACCTGCAATCAACTTGCCTCAGCCTCCCAAGTACTGGGATTAAAAGCATGTGCCCCTATGTCCAGTTAGCGGGTTATTTTTTACTAGTAAAAAGAACAATCCAACAAGAAGATGTCATGATCATAAACATTTATACCCCAAATGTGGGTGCACCTACTTTTATAAAACAAACTCTTTGGGACATTAGGTCTAGACCCAAATATGATAATATTGAGAGACTTTAACATACCCCTCACACAACTAGATCAATCTTCCAAGCAAAAGATGAGTAAAGACTCTTCACACATAAGGAATGTTTTAAGTCAAATAGTCCTAACAGATGTATACACAACATTCCAACCAACAACAGCTGAATATACATTCCTCTCAAATGCTCATTGGACTTTGTCCATAATAGACCACAATGTGGGCCACCAAGCAAGTACAATCAAATTAAAAAAAAAAAAAGGTAAAATGATTACTTGCATTTTTTAAGGTCATAATGGAATGAAAGTAAAAATCAACAACAAGCATAAAAAATTTACATAAATACATGGAGATGTTAATAAAACACTTAAATTAAAACTGAATCATAGAAAAATAGGAAGAAAAATAAAAAATTATGGAATTAAATAAAAATAGTCACAACATATAAAAATTTATGGAACGCTTTGAAGACAGTTTTAAGTTAAAATTTCGTAGCACTTAGTGCCCATAAAAAAACTGGAAGTCACCAAAAATCAACCTAATGACACACATTGAGGTTTTCAAAAGACAGAAACAGAATAATCACAAAGCTAGAAGGAAGCAGGAGGTAAGTAAAACCAGAGAATAAATCAATGAAAGAACAACAACAAAAATATAAAAGATCAACAAACCATAAAGCTAGTTTTGTGAAAAGATTAACAAGATTGACAAACACCTAGCCAACTTAACCAAAACAGAGAATTAACCCAAATTATTAAAAACAGAAATGAAAAAGGATACATCACCACAGACAGTGGGGAAATTCAAATGATCATCAGAAACTATTTCAAAAGTTTATATTCCAATAAAGTGGAATACATGAAAGAAACTGATAGATTTCTAGACACATATAACCTACTAAATTGAACCAAAAGGATATATAAAACCTAAACTGAGCAATAGCAAGCAAAGAGATAGAAATAGTAATAAAAGGTCTTTTATTAAAGAAAAGTGCAGGTCTAAATAAATTTCCAGCTGAATTCTACAAAACTTTACAGAATAACTAAATTCAATAGTTCTCAAGTTATTCTGTGAAAGTGAAAGAAATGGGATCACTCTAAATTCCTTCTATGAGGCCAGTATCACCTTAATACCAAAACCAAATAAAGATCCCTCAGAATAAGAAAATTACAGACTAATATCCTTGATGAACATATGTGAAAATATTCTAAACAGAATACTGGTGATATGATTTCAAAACAAAATCAAGAAAATTGTTTAATTCTAGGGATACATGGCTTGTTCAACATATGGAAATAAATACTTGTCATTCACCACGTAAATGGAAATAAGAACAAACTAATATGATCATCTCAAAAGATTATGGAAAAGTATTTGACAAAATTCAACATCCATTCATGTTAAAATCACTGCAGAGAATCAAAATAGAAGGAACTTACCTCAACAAACCCCAAAGTCAACATTATACTGAATGGGGAAATACTGTGGGACTTCCTTTTCAAGTTAGAAACAAGACAAGGACTCCCACTATCATCATTTCTTTCCAATATAGTACTCAAGATTTGCCAGAGTGATACGGCAAGTGAAGGATGTCAAAGGAATTCAAATAGAAAAAGTAGAACTGAAATTATCTCTATTTGCAGATGACATAATCTCATATTTAAAGACCCCAAAAACTCAACCAAAATATTCTAAAACTGATTAAAAAATTTAGCAAAACATAAGGATACAAAATTAATTTTAAAAGAATCAGTAGCTTTCTTATATGCCAACCATGAATCCACTGAAAAAGAAATCCAAAAAACAATTCTGTTCACAATAACTTCAAAAACAAATAAATAACTTAAATGTAGCCAAAGATGTAAAATATCTCTACAATAAAAATTATAAGACACTAAAGAAAAAAATCAATCTTAGAAAATGGAAAAATCTCCTATACTCTTGGATAGGCAGAATAATATTTTCAAAATGGCCTTTCTACCAAAAGTGATCTTTAACATCAGTGCAATCCCTATCAAGATATCAGTGTCATTCTTTACAGATTTAGAAATATCAGTTTCTAAATTTCATATGCAGAAACAAAAATCAGATGATCCAAAGCAATTCTCAGAAATAAGAACCATGCAGGAGGTATTACAATTCTTATCTTAAAATTATACTATAAGCCAGGTGTGGTGGCGCACATTTGTAATCCCAGCATTTGGGAGGCTGAGATAGGAGGATCATGGTTCATGGACAGCCTCACCTATTTAGTGAGGCTCTTTGCAACTCAGTGAGACCCTGATTCAAAATAAAGAATGAAAAATAGGGCTGATATATAGCTCAGAGGTAAAATGCCCCTGGGTTTCATCCCCAGTACTGAAAAAAAAAAGTTATACTGCAGAGCTACTCTAAATAAAAAGAATATTTGCACAAAAGAAGATGGAACAACAAATCCACACTCTTACACTCAATTAGTTTTTGACAAATATGCCAAATGCATATATAAGGGAAAAGACAGCCTTTTCAACAAAACTGATTATTTATTTGTTTTAAAAAAAGGAATTAAATCCTACTTCTCAAGTTTTAACTTGAGGTGGACCAAAGATGTGAAAATTAGACCAGAGATTTTTTAATTACTAGAAGAAGGCATTGGTCTAAAATTCAACATATAGGTACCAGTAAAAACATCCTCAGTATGACCCATAAAGCTCAGGAAATTAAAACAGAAATTAATAAGTTGGATGGTATTAAACCAAAAAGTTTTTGCTCATCAAAGGAACTCATCAAGAGTCTAAAGAGAGATCTTATAGAATAGAAGTAGATCTGAGCTGAGTGTGGTGGTACACTCTTGTAATCTCAGCATATGGGAAGCTGAGACAGGAAGATCACAGTTCAAAGACAGCCTCAGCTACTTAGTGAAGGCATTTGGAACTCAATGAGACCCTGTTTCAAAATAAAAAATAAAAAAATAGGGCTATGGGTATAGCTCAGAGTAGAATACTCCTGAGTTCCATCCCCAGTACTACAAAAAAAAAAAAAAAAAAAAGGAATAGGAGAATATCTTTGCCAGCTATTTCTGATGGAGAACTAATGTCCAGAATACACAAAGTACTTAAAAGACTTAACACTAATACAAAATAAATAACTCAAGACATGGACAATTGTACCAGACACTTCACAAAAAATATCAATGGCCAATAAATACAAATGATGTTGAAGAACTGTTTAACATCAGTAACAATCAAGGAGATGCAAATCAAAATTGTACTGAGATTCCATCTAACCCCAATTAGAATAGCAATCCTAAAGAAGACAAACAACAATAAATGCTGGGAAGGATGTGGGTAAATGGGAAATTTTCTGCATTAGTGGTGAGATTAAAAGTAGTATGGCTGTTATGGAGATCAGTGTGGTGATTCCTCAGAAAACTGGGAATGGATCTACCATACAACTCAGCTACACCACTTCTGGGTATCTTCTCAAAGGGACTGACCTCAGAATATTATTAGTAATAAATGCATATTCATGTTTATAACAGCACAATTCACAATAGCCATATTATGGAACCAACTTAGCTTCCCATCAACAAATGAATGGATTACAAAATTATGGGATATACACACAATGGAATTCTACTCAGCAATAAAGAAGAACAAAATTATGTAATATTTAGAAAAATGTTGGACCTGGAGAATATTATGTTAAGTGAGATTAACCAGTAACATAAGGCTAAGGGTCATATATTTTCTTTCCTATGAGGAAGCTAAGAAGTAATTGGGATACAAGAGTTATTTTGATAATGGAGGGGAAACTCCAGTGGAGCAAGAAGTTGGTCCAAGAGAAGGTAGGGAGGAGGTGAAAGAGAAAATCAATGACAGTATCACTTATACTAACAATATGTGAGGATACCAATATTCCTCTTAATATCCTGTAGAGGGAAGAGAGGGGAGTGGAAAAGAAGCTGGATGAAAGCTGCCAAGTTCTGAGAATATGTATCCCGCCATCACTATGAACTACATTATGATGTGAGACTATACTGCATCAATAAAAGTATAAAATATGTACATATTTTTATATATGGCAGCAGAACTGTGTAATGTGTTCTGTAAAATTCTTTTGTTTTGCCTCTGTACATACATTTGAGTCACACATTTAGACCTCTGTACCCAGAGAAAGCCATGTGACCATACTGGCCAATAGAATGTGTGAATGCAATTATGCATGCTTGGTCTTTAAAGATCCCTAAGTATCCTGTTTTGTTTTTATGTGCATCATATTGAAAATGGCATACATTCACACAGCGCTTGGTGCCCCCTCTGCTTCCCCTTTCCCCACCTCCCAACAATGAGTGTCCAGGTTAACCATGCTACATTCATACCTTTAAACATATTTGAATGTAGCTTCTCCATTAATCAACCTCAGCCTTCTTCCTCTCCTATCCTTCCATTCTAATTTTGCTGAGGTCTCCCCTCCATTATCTGGAGTCCCTCTCATATCCTCAGTACAACCTAGTTTGGGCTAGAGAAAACATATGTACCTTCTCTTTCTGTGCATGCCGATCTCACTTAACATAATGTTCTCCAGGTCTTTCCATCTTCTTGTGAATGACATGATTTTGTTCTTTTTATAGCTGAGTGGAATTTCATTGTATGTATTTCCATAATTTTGCAATCCATTCATCTGTTGATGGAGACCTAGGTTGGTTCCATATTTTGGCTATTGTGAATTGTGCTGCTATGAACATGTGTATGCATATGTTACTGTAGTTCTTTCATTTTAACCCCTTTGGAAAGATACCCAGGAGTGGTATAGATGGATCATATGGTGGATCTATCTCCAGTTTTCTAAAGAATCTCCACACTGTATCTCCATAGTGTCTGAACTAGTTTGCACTCCCACCAACAATGTAAAATAGTTCCTTTTGCACATTTTATCTGTGTCAAAGGACCTCAGTATTTTGGAGACATATGATGGTAGTAGGTTCTAGATTCCTAAGTTATTCAGTTGAAGGGGAGCTGGCCTCAGGATCTAATCATACTTGTTCAATCTGTAATGTGAGTTTGATGCAAGCCATTATTCAGGTAAATCACTGATATTTCAATAAAGAATTTTGTCATGGCATTGATGTGCTGTCTTGACCTTTACAAGTAACTGCTGTCTTCATTTGCGACATTATTGTAGGAAAAATTGTAAAATAGGTGGATGTAATGGAGGATGCCTATACTTTCGGTACTGGGAGGCTGAAACAGAAGAATCAGGTTAGCCTCAACAACTTAACAAGACCCTTCACAACTTAGTGAGACCCTGTTTCAAAATAAAAAATTTTAAAAGGCTGGGTGGATGTTCCTCAGAGGTAGAATGCCCCTGGATTCAATCACTAATACCCCAAAGAGTAAAATATACAGTATTTCTTATATGTAAGACAGAATTTCTCATAATGCTTGTCATTGTACAGATCCCTAGGCCAAGATAAACACACAAAGAAATTGTCAGGCCTCAGGAATGGTTAAGCATCTTCCAAAGTGTTTCTTATACTTCCTGTATTAAAAGCACTCTGTTGTATAACTTTCCTTACCTCACACCAGCCTCCTAAGTGCAACAGCCTTCCCTGCAGGGTCCGCTGCAGAAGTTTTAGGCCTGGAACAGCTTTGGTCTTGGCATTCTTCCAGGCCTCCTCCCTATCATAATTCTGTCCCTGTTAGGATAAAACAAGTTGCAGTATTTTATGTTGCATCTCATTTCACCCTCTGATTCTTTTGTATGTATGTGTCATTATGTGTGTGTGTGTGTGTGTGTGTGTGTGTGTGTGTGTGTTTGCATAAAGAAAAATTTAGGCTCACATGCAGAAATAAACTTTGCTGCAAATTATCCTATGACTAGAGATGGCTTTTACTCAAATATAGAAGAAAATCCTCTTTGAAATAACAATGCAAAAAGAAAGCTGCCTAATTTTGGCAAAGTGGTAGAATAGTCTGGCCAGAAATCTCACCCACACAAACAATAAAAAATTCCAGGAAGAATAAATATATCATTTTCAATAATTGTCCAAGCTCATATAAAGGAAAGGAAGACTGTCATTTACAAATGTAGAGGAAATTATGACATTCAGCAGTAGGAGCAGAAACTGATGATGATGGCAGGTCTAGAGGACCATCTGACCACCAGGAGAGGGGACTTGAAAGAGGATGTCTCCATGTAGCTGGAGAATTAAAGACTGCAACCACAGGGAGAGGGGACTAACAACTCTACCTGCTCTTCAGTGACAGCATGTATTTATCTTCCTCTAGCTCTAAGAGAGATTTTTTTTTTCTTGTGTGAATATGTCATCTATATGTAAATGTGAGGTTGGAATTCACACTAACTGCATGATGTAGGTAAATCCAAACTGAGAAGTGAACATAAATTAGTTAAGTGCCAGAGCATCTCATAGAATAAAAGAAAAGATAAAGACAAAAATATTTGGAAAACATGTCAGGATGTACAGGAATGCCTCTAGGTTAGAAAGCACCTATACCAGACAGAAGATGCAACCATTTGAAAATATTTCTAAAGAGGAACATATCCATTGTATAAAAGGAATAATTACTAATGAAAATAATATCTATTTCCTCAAAGACTGAGATTTTAAAAATTTAGTCTCAAGAAAATGTTAATGTAATTGTATTTAAGATCATTATTGAAATGTAAGGTGTAGGTCTCCTAAGCAAATAATAATGCTATGGAAGAAAAAAACACATTCACACAAAGAAACACAATATGAAACACTGAGAATTTGTGAAAAATTATTTTAAAATGATCTGAGCAGCTCTTTCAACATTATCTAAGTTTCAACACAAAGAGGTGAGAAGAAAATGGAATATAGATAATAAAAGTACAGTGAAATTAAATTCAGAGAAAGAGAATAGAAACAATGGAAGAGAAGCAATATTTGAAATCTTCTTTTTCAAAACTGAAGAAAGATAGCTATCTTAAACTTTAAAAGCTCTCCATGTTTTGAGAAAAACATTAAAAAACAATAATTAATCATGTTATGATAAAACTGGAACACTAAAGATGAATAAACAAACTCTAAATTCATCTAGAAAGATTTGAGAGTATCTATATTAACAAAATTTATTCTGGTGGAAATCATTTTAGTAATATCAAAAGAGGCAAGATGATATTTTTAATATTGGGATAGTAATTAAACTATCATTGAATAAAAATGAAATACACATTTTTACAAATGGATTAAAAATCAATTTTATGTTTTTATGAAAGTTATTATCAACTTTAGAAAAAATAAATTCAAGCCAGAAAGTTAGATGTAAGAAGCAATAATTATTTCACATTTGTTATTTATACTTTAAATATGTTTGTATATACATTTGAAGAAAGAAATCATACATGTAAATTTAAGCAACAGTTGAATAAAAAATCAATAAAAGAATATTTTAAATATTTTAATAGATAGTAAGGCCCATTTTTACTATTCAGTGGTGCGGTGAGAGTCAAAATAATTAATGACTAATTTGCAATCTGAAACTAAGTTAAAGTCAACATATAAAGTACAACTAAAATATAATATGGCTTTCTATTATCTAAAGTATGATATATTCATATCTTCTTGTCAACTGACATCCTTTAAATTTTAAGTCATCAATGAATAATTTTAACTTTTAAATCATTGGTTGATATTGAGAAATCTTTGCTATATTTTGTTTGCACAGTCTTTAACTTGCTGATTATTACCTCCATTAATGACATGATTTTTAAGGGAAAATAGTGACCCCTTTTAATTATCCCTTCTAATTAAATTGGTAGTTATTACATGATAGTTTTTGTTTTTCATTTTTCATAACTAGAAATGAAACCGAGGGGCATTCTATCTCTGACCTACACCCCAGCCCTATTTTTATTCTTTATTTTGAAGCAGGGTCTCACTGAGTTGCAAAGCGCCTCACTAAGTAATTGAGGCTGTCTGCGAACTGTGATTCTTCTCTCTCAGCCTCCCAAAAGCTGGGATTATAAGCATGCACCACCATGCCCAGTTTACATGATAGTTTTAAGAAAAAAAATTATCTTAAAATCAGCCACATTTTTTATGTTACAGCCTTCTCCTTCAGTCAGTCTAGAAATACAAGAAAGACCCAGATGTACCCAAATGTATCCAGAAAGGTATAAAGTTATTTATAAAACAATTAGAATGGTGAAGGTCTTCATTAGTTTTAGAATATTTAGAATACTGCCTGAGATATTTATGCAACAATATCTCCATTTTTATCAGTTTATGAGAATAATTGGAATCGTGGATTCCCATTTAACTCTTTCAGGCCAGATGGCATGTGGAATACGTAAGTGAATAATTAAGAATATAGGCTTAGTTGCTTCAATTGCATCTCTATCATAAAAGTATGAAACAACCTCTCAGAGATTCAGTTTCCATACCTGTAAGATGGGGTGATGGCGACAGTTGCACCATGTTATCAAGAATTATACCTGGCACAGGGAAGATGTCCTACTATAACATTTATACTTATAATATTAGAAATGAGGTTAATTTCCATGATGAGGAATATTTGAGAGTTTTTCGTGGACCAGTTCAATTAAATGGAAGTGAAATCTCACAGAAACCCATATTTTTCCTGTTCAGAGCACCTAACCACTTCAAGATGCCCTCTGGTTCCTGTGCTCTTCTTCCTTTTGCTGGGGCACTCCTGATGCCAGTAGAAACCACATTAGAGCCAGGAGTGGACCTTCAATGCCAGCCATGGGCTTTGCTCTCTTTCTGCTTCTCTCAGAACAAAGCTGAATGGGGAAGCCAAATGGCATTTGTTCTCCAGGTTGCCAGTTCTGTTGTGACTTCAGGCATGCCTGGTTCTGTCTAGACCAGGTTCACTCTGAATATGCAGATCTGTGTGAATTCTGGGAGCTTTACAGGTCACCAGGGTGATAGCTGGTACCAAGGCACTCTCTGTGTTGTCCACTTGTGGATTCCTGGAGTCAGACAGCTATGGTGCTTGGGAAATGAAAATGGCAATGGCTAGGAAGTAAGAATCAGAAGGTTCTGAGTTCCAGGGCAAGGAGAAATCAGAATGGATTGGCCTGGGAACAAGGTAGATTTTCTACCTTGAAGATAGAAGGCAGTGCCATGCAGAGCCAAAAGAAAGCTTATGGCCATAATTTATGTCTACCGAAATATCCCTCTATATTTTGAACTAAGGGAAAAAAGCTAATTAAAGTCTCTGTGATCAAGACACAGGACCACATGTAGTACCGTCTGTTGTCTACTGCTTAATCTGTTTTGCAAGCTTTCGTCAACCCTCATAAACTCACCTGGTGGGTGACCTGTAGATTGAGGACAGCATACCAATAGCAAGTGACTTCTCCCTTTGCAGATTTTATAACAAGCAAACAGCAATAGACTACTTTAATTTTAAATTTTTGACATTTTGTTCATCATAGACTTTTTGCATTTATTTTGAGTTTTTAAAAAACATGGCATGAAATTTTTTTTTTGGTTACTGATGTTTCTAGAGGTTTTTAAAATGTCATCCAGGCAACTATATGTCTTGCCCACCCTAATTCTCGCTCTATCTGAGGATCTAAAAAGGTAGAAACTCCAGAACAAGGTCTGGATGGCTAGTGGCTCATAGGAGAACTTAAAGGTGCTGGCTTAGGGAAGTGTTCCTGATATGCCTGAAGAGGAAGATGTAAAGATTTTGACATCTCCTATGATGTCATGCAGGTATTAGCAAAAATAAGTTTTACTTAAAATCAGGGTTTAGAAAAGATGTCCAACTTGAAAAATAGAGCAGAGCAGATTAAACCCAAAGTACAAGAATGGTAACAATTGACAAAATTGACAGGTTATGTTGGAAAAATAAAGATGGAGTAACAAACTCCAAAGGTAGGTTTTAATGTGAAAATAGACAAATCTTCCTTCCTTCCTTTCTTTCTTACATCTTTCTTCCTGTCTTTCTGTGGTATTGTGGATTGAACCCATGGACATTCTACCTTGCAGTTACATTGTCAGTCCTCTTAAATTTTTTTTTAAATAGAAAGATTGCTGAGACTCTTTTTAAATTGCTGAGCCTGGCCTTGAACCTGTGATCCTTCTGTCTTAGCCTCCCAAGTAAATGGCTTATAGGCATAGGGCACCTATAAGCTATGCTAGCTATAGTTTCAAATATCTAACATAACATACCAGTAAAAATGTGTTTTGTGTGTGATACACTTTGATTACATATGGTTATTCTGTAGGTACAAAACATGATGACTTATTTTTTAAAATTTTGGGGGTGCTGGTTGATTTAATCCAAAGGCATTTTACTTTTGAGCTACACTCTAGCCCAGTTTTATTTTTTAATTTATTTTGAATCAAGATCTCATTAAGTTACTGAGATCCTTGCTACATTGTTGAGGTGGGTTTGAACCTGTGATCCTCCTGTCTCAGCCTCCCAAGTACTACAATAACAGGAATATGACATCATGCCTGGCTATGACTTAACTTTTTAAAATGTATTAATGGAATTCATCATTTTAATGAAGCAAACAGAATAATTCATTTTTAGAGAATTGTCTTAAAATACAAAAAAGTCAAACTTTTATAATTAAAAATGTTAAACAGCAAAAATATGTCCTCGTTAGAAATAATTATTATTATAAATAATATTTGCATATTTTAAAAGTTATATATTATGAATTGTGACAAGAGATAAATATGTACAGATAGTTATGTTGTATTCATTTTAAAGACAAAGATTTAGGGGTTTTGTACCTTGATGAAACCTCAGGATAATGTAGCTATTATCATACATGACTTTAAAATACATGAGAGAGGTGGAGAAAATTGTATGAAGAATTTAATTTCAAAACTTGAATGTGCTCGTGTTATTGAGTTGGGAAGAGCAGAATAAAAACATAAGCAGTTTGGCAAATTAATGCTAATTGAGTCAGGAAGAAACAAAGAGAGGCTTTGTAAGCATTTGTTAGGTTTTGTGCTCACCAGAGAAGAAAATGAACTATGGGCATGATTTCTATCCAGCTAGGAAAACTCATTATTTTCAAAGCTACACATTTATAAGGTATAGAATGTTAGTATTAGATGTCTGCTTTCCTTGCTTTCTTGTTTAATTTTAATGGTAAAATATAAAATGATAGATTAGATTTTGATGGTTTTGGGCCTTCATCTGGATTATAAACTAATTCAAAGAAATCTAGAAATTTAGGCAATTAGATTTTTAAAAGAAAGAAAGAAAATTTCAAAAATTTTATAATTTAAAAAGCCAGAATACAGCTGATAAAACAATATATAAAAGGTCACTAATGTGAAACATTTATAATCCAGTAACAGAGGATGGATTTTAATCAGTGTTTTCATAACTCCAGGGAGAGACCAAATCATGGCTAAGGAGACTTAGTTTTAACATTTTGATTTTCACAAATGTAAGTGGCACTGAAAGAATGACAGTATTTTATACATCTTCAAATGTTAACTATGCTAATTTTCTTGCTGTTGAAATGGTCCACTTTTTAAATGTGTAAATTTCTTCAGGAATTTTTCTAGCCAGAGATTCATCTGAAATTCCTGAGTTTTAGAAGCCTGATATCTCAATAGAAGCATGTTACTCTGATTAATCTGCCACAGTTTTTATTCTTGTCTATGTTAACCATCAAAACAAGGATTTCCAAATGATAGAGACTGAGGTATTTACTTCTGTTACCCATATTATTTTATTTATTCTTCTTGTAATATTATAGTTTATAAGTTTACAAATATTTCTTTCTACAATATTGTATATTCACTGAGGTCAAAGTATATGCAGTACACGTCTCATGTCTCCTGAACTACTTTTATTTTCAATACATTCTAATTGCTCAAACAATGTTTGCCAAATGATAAATTGAAAATATTATACAGTAGTTATAGAATGAATGAAATGTCCTGTTATAAAATAAATAGAATCACATTCAGATTTGACAGTTTAGCTTGATTATAACTTTATTAAAAGGAACTATAGAACAAGTGGACATGAAAAAAATACATTTTGGTGGAAGAAAGAAGGGGGTAAAATAATGATGTTTCTTCTGAAGATACCAATTAACATGTACTATTTCTAATAACAGTGAATCATTCAGTATTAATCAGATCCACCGAAAAATATGTTTAAGGAGACTGTCACATTATTCTGATAACCAGCAACTGATATTTATATAAAGGAAGAATTAAATATGAGAAATGACAAGTGCGTGCAATTAAAAGGAAATGAAGTATTTTTGATCAAAAGACTGACCCAGTAGTGACCTTAAACCAATGAAGAAAAAGCATACTTTTCCAAAATAAATCTGGACAAAGAATGCCACTATAAGCTTTTTTATGTTTTTCCTATTTTATAATGTGATTTACTTTATATGATACCAGGCTGGAATTAGAGCCAAATACTTCTTAAACCACTGGGATTTTCTTGTCCTGACAGTAGATTTTTCCAAGCATAGTAACAATGAAACTTTTGAATGACTTTATCAATACTGTGTACTAGCATTTTTCTTCTTTTAAAATTTGCCTCGCCGGGCATGGTGGCGCATGCTTGTAATCCAGCCGCTTGGGAGGCGGAGACAGGAGGATCCTGCAGGTTCAAAGCCAGCCGCGCTGGCTTAAGAGACCCTGTTTTCAAAAATAAAAAAGTATAAAATAGGTCTGGGAGTGTAGCTTGAAGGTAGAAGGGCTTCCAGGAACCCCAGTACCACACACACACACACATACACACACAAAAAAATTATTTTCCTCAATCTTTTTTTATAAAGTCTTTCATAATTGATTTCATAATATCTCTAAATTTCATTTTATGGCAACCTTATTTTTCTTAACACTAAATTAGTCAAATTTCATCTATCTCAATCACTTTACTAAAGTCTTTCTCTTTATTTTACACTAGTTGTTCAGTATTAAACTTGTATTTATTTCAAAGTCAAAATACTAAAATAGAAAATAACAATAATTATCAATATCCTACAAGCCTTAGTTAATTACCATTACCACTTTCCTGGTTCTGTCTCATATCCAAGCATCATCAGAAGATTATTCATTGTCTTTTATTCTTACTTAAGCATTGGGCCTATTAAACACTTTTAGCTTTTAAAAATAATAAACAGCAAATATATAAAACAAAAAGAAAGAAAACAAGGTTCCTAGGACCGCTTAAAGGAAATTAGCTTTGGCATGAATGATCAACAAATTTGTACTCTGTGTACGAATCTAACATAGCTTTCTTACAAATAGGATGCCAATTAATCAGTGTGACAGTCCCCCTGAGTGAGTAGTATTATTTACATTTTATGCACGAAGAAGCTGTGAATACAGATGGCCAAGTGCTATGGACAGTCAGGCAGTTGGTAGCTGGCAGAATCCAGAATTGTATCCACTACTAAAAATGTTCATTTCCTTTCAAAACACTGTATACTTCAAAAAGAGAAATGTTTTAATTGAAATTGTAATTGAGCCTTTTAGGAAAAAGAAAATTAAAAAGTAAGCTTTTCAAACATTTTATTTTTATTTTTACTTAATTTTGGTTTTGTTATTGTTTTTTAAATTGGTGCATTATAATCACACATCTTGATGAAGTTCAGGGTGATAGAGGCATACATTCATACAGTACTCATTGAACCCTCCCGCAGTTTCCATCCCTCCCTCTCTCTCTTGACCTTCCAATGCTCATCACAGTGATTGGCTTTGATAAGTTTGTGTATGTACATCATATCCATTGAGATGTTTCCCTCTTCATATATTCATTCTCTCCTCCTTTTTTTCTTTAGTTAGGTCCCCTCTTTCATTCCACTAGGCTTTCTCCCTTTTAATCTGGAGTCTCTCCTGTGTCCTAATTTCTCCCTAGCTTTCACACATAAGGGAGAACATCCAACCTTTCACTTTTTGTGGCTAACTAATCTCACTTACCATAATATTCTCCAGGCCCATCCATTTCCCTACACGATGTAATTTTGTTCTTCTTTATTATGGAGTAGAATTCCATTTTGTATATATCCCATAGTTTTGTAATCTATTCATCTGTGAATGAACATCTCAGCTGGTTCCATAGTTTGGCAATTATGAATTGTGCAACTATATTTTAAGATTTTTTACTATATATTCTTTTGCTAAAGATCTTAGATATTATAACAGTTATTTGCTTTACCAAACACATAGCAATTTTTTTCATGGTATGATATTAATTATGCCTGTGGTTTACTTTTCAAAAAATTTTTATTTTGCAGTACTGGGAGTGAACTTAGGGACAGTCACCTCTGAGCTACACCCACAATGCTTTTCATTTTTTTGTTTTATAAAAGGGCCTTACTAGGTTGCTGAGGCTGGTCTTGAATCTGCAATTATCCTGTCTTAGTCTCCCATGTACTGGGATTACAGATGTGTACCACCTGTAAGCATCTGGTTTATTTTTTTTTCTAGAAATTTATTTCACTCAGAAACGTGTTGTAAACCTGAATTTTTATTAATAACAAATTTTCTTTACAGCGTATCGCAGTTTTCAGAATCTGGCTTGATTTTAGCACTTTTTGCTCTTTCTTTAAAAACTACCAGGAAAAAAATGTAGGAAGTCAGACTGAATCAACATTGCTTTCATAGCTGCCACATAAACTACACTACACCTCTTTGCAAAAGAGCTTGGCACAAAGATACAGTAAAAGATAAACACCTGGCATGACATAGAGAAGACTGATCTCAGAGCCAACATACAACATTTGCTCTTTCCATAAATACTTATATTTATTTAAATTTTAGAAAGAAAAATGCAAATTGATGCAACAATTCTGTTTCTTAGGCAGATATTTTCAAAAGTGTTGTTATATTATCATTTATTCATTGCCATAAATAATTTTCCATGTTAGCATGCATAAATTAGGCTGAGGTCTTTGACCCAGGAGTTATCAAGAAAACTGTAACAAAATTAAATGTAATCAGATATGAACACTCGATATGAACACTCGATCGTTAGAAGCACTGCATATGGAGTAAATTAAGAACAATGGGATCATGTTTTCACTGTGTAGAACACTGGGGCAACTTGAGATAATACTTAATATCATATTTAAATATTGTTGGGATTTAATAACTGGAAAGAAATTGGAATATTTTTTCAGTCTAACATTCTTTATTCTTTGTGACCATTGTCTTTACAGGTGAGAAAACTAATGTTTGCAGAGGTTTATACATTACCAATTTAAAGAGATATTTCTGGAACAGCTGGAAGTATAACAAAATTATACCCCTTACACCAATATACAGATGCACACAGATATATATTAACATATATTATAAGAAATAATAAGCCAGGCGTGGTGGTGCACACTTGCAATCCCAGCATTGGAAGGCTGAGACCAGAGGATCGTGGTTCGTGAACAGCCTCAGCTACTTAGTGAGGCCCTCTGCAACTCAGTGAAACCTTGTTTCAAAATAAAGAATAAAAAATAGGGCAGGGAGTGTAGCTCAGAGGTTGAATGCCCCTGGGTTCCATCCCCAGACCTGCAAAAAAAAAAAAAAAAAAAAAGAGAGAGAGAGAGAAAGAAGATATATTTTTGGTTTTAATAGTTTTATTTTTTACTTTATTATTGGTGCATTGTATGTTCACATCACAATGAGGTTCAGAGTGATACAAAGAAACATGCGCATAAACTGGGCGTGGTGGCGCACGCTTGTAATCCCCGCGTTTGGGAGGCAAAGACAGGAGGATTGCGCAGGTTCAAAGCCAGCCGCGCGCTCTGGCTTAGGAGACCCTGTTTCCAAATAAATGTAAAAATGGGTCTGGGAGTGTAGCCCGGAGGTACAAGGGCTTCCAGGAACCTCAGTACCACCACCAAAAAAAAAAAAAAAGATACATGCACATAGTACTTGGTGTGTTTTCCCCTGGATCCCACCACTTTCTTCGTTCCTATACATAATATTTAAATTGGTATTAATAACGTCTTATATGAACATAGCATTATTTGAACTGGTTTTAGTTATTTCACATAATTTTTTTTGGTTTTTAAATAGTGAGGGAAAATATAGCACAATGCTAAAGTCGCAATTACTATAATCTTTGGTGCTGAGCTACTGTGTGTGTGTGTGTGTGTGTGTGTGTGTGTGTGTGTGTGTGTGTGTGGTACTGGGGGTTAAACTGAACTATAGTCTACCTCTGAAATATAATGCCATTTTTTTTTTTTTTTTTTGGTGGTACTGGGGTTCCTGGAAGCCCTTCTACCTCTGGGCTACACTCCCAGACCTATTTTATACTTTTTTTTTTTAACAGGATCTCTTAATCAGCGGGGCGGGCTTTGAACCAGCGTGATCCTCCTGTCTCCACCTCCCAAGTGCGGGGATTACAAGCGTGCGCCACCACGCCCGGCTTATTTTTTATTTTGAAAGTCTCACTGGGTTGCTAATACTTGCTAAGTTGCCAAGATTGGTCTCAAACTTATGATCCTCTTGTCTCAGCTTCCCAAGTACTGGGTTTACAGGCATGTTCCACCAAGCTGGCTGGTGCTGAGCTATTTTTGATGAAGATAGATCTTTAAGGCCAGAGTATGGCTTAAGAATCTATTAGGTCAAATTTAACCAAATGTTTCCTTGAATATTTTGTGTATTTCTAAACTAAGGAAAGAGAAAGCAGTATCAAAATTAGAAAATCATATTGAGAAGAGATTGATGACTATGACAAAGTGGAGAAAGTTGAATCAATGTGCCTAGAGACAGCCGAGAGTAGAAAGTGAGACTGGCAGGAAAACTTTCATCATTCTATGAAGCCACCTTCCTCTCTGGGCTTGAGTTGAAAAAGCTTACTGGGACATTTTAGTGCATTGATCTGTTCTGAGCATGTATGCAGTTTAAGACTCCAAAATCCATTCATTTTGATTGACATTCACTGCACACATACTGGGCTAAGTACCATTCTGGAAACACGGATGCATCCAAAAAAACAACAAAGACAAATTTCCCCCCTCACCTGGGGCTGGTAGATTAGGAAAGTCAGATAATGCCCATTATAAATGAGTAAATGACATGATGGAAGTGAAGGTGACTAATAGTAGGGAATTTAATAATATGGATTAATAATTGGATTTAAAAAGACAAGTAAAGGTGGGTGAAAGGGTGAGAGGCTGGTCTCAACTGCAATTATAAAGGGAAGGTTGATTAAACTTCAGATTGAACATGGGCAGGCTCCACAGTACCTCAAGGAGGTAAGAAGTGTAGCCACATAGATACTAGAAGACAGAGGAGAGCAGTCTCTAAGGCAGAGCATGGATGAGGTGATGGGGAGTGGGTGGAACTGGAGAGGAATGGCCGGAAGAGTAGTAGGAAATAGTCAATGCTAGTGAGGCTGAAGAGTGCAGGGACATGGAGATTGTTCTGAAGCTTTTGCTCTCACTTCAAGTGGGATATGGCCACCACTGCAGGGTTGAGCTGAGGTATGACATACTGTGACATTGCTTTTGAAGGAAGCAGGGAGGCAGGTTAGGCAGTCACGATAGTAATCCAAGTGAGAAACAACGATGGCTTAGACCAAGAGGAGAAGAATAGCAGGAAAAAAATGGGCGCAGTTTTGGGTATATTTAGCAGTTGATATTTTTACTTAATTAAGTAGCTATATAGAGAATTTTTTTCAAATATATAGCAATTAGAATCAAACTACTGTCATTACACCATTGAAAAAGTTTCCAACTTCCTGTAAGCAAAAAATATACCTCATGGGAGCTCACATAAAAAATTTAATCTCTAAATTAAAAAATTCCTATGCATGAATTCCAGTAAATTCTTCAACACTGTCTCATTATGTGTGAGCATTTTCTTCACTGATTCCTTTGGACATTGCTCTATTAGTTTTCAAATGCCCTTTCTTATATTTCATCTCTATTTTCTACCATCTCATTGTATTTAAATTTAAATGCAATTATATCTCTCCCCTAAAACACCCTTGATTCATGAATACATAAAATATATGCCATCTTTGCCCTTCAACAATAAAATTAATCAAATAAAAATTATTCAACATTGTTTTTCTACTTGTTAAGCCAACTTGCCTTTCAGGTGTTACAAAAATGTTTGCAGCAATGCTGTCCACTGAAGCCTTCTCATTTTTCACCTACTATTCACTTTTGTCCTATTCTAATAGTGCTGCAACAAGTACAGATATGCTGGGATTGATTGGTTTGGTCAATAATAAGCTACATATTGCCAGATGAAGTAATCTCATTTAAATCTTCATTATTGCTGGGCGTGGTGGCGCACGCTTGTAATCCCCACACTTGTGAGGCAGAGACAGGAGGATCGCGCAGGTTCAAGCCAGCCACATGCACTGGCTTAGGAGACCCTGTTTCCAAATAAAATCGTAAAAATAGAAAATAGGTCTGGGAGTGTAACCCGGAGGTAGAAGGGCTTCTAGGAACCCCGTACCACAAAAAAAAAAAAAAAAAAAAAAAAACAACTTCATTATTGATTGCATTTTTTTTCTTTTTTCTTTTAAAATTTTTTATTGGTACATTATATTCAAACATCATATTGGGGTAAAAAAAACTTGTGTGTACAGACATGTACACATCACTTATTTAACCCCTACCCAATTCTCACCCCATTCCCTCCCCGTCCATCCCTCCCTTGCTTGGCTTAGTGATTGACTTCGATATGTTTAAGTACATTGTGTGTTTTAAAGATTTTCCTCTTCCCCCCTGCTTTCTCCTCCTTTAGGTTGTCTTGTTTGCTCCTCTATAGGATTTCCTCTTTCAAGAGTTCCTCCTATGACCCATGTCTCCCTAACTCTCACATATTAGGGAAAGCATCTGATTTCTTATTTTTTGTGACTGACTAATCTCACTTAGCATAATGTCTTCCAGTTCCATCCATTTCCCTGAAAATGATGTAATTGAGTTTTTTTTTTTGTTGATGGCTGAGTAAAATTCCATTGTGTACATATCCCACAGTTTTGTAATCCATTCATCTGTTGATGGACATCTTGGCTGGTTCCATAGTTTGGCTATGGTGAATTGTGCAGCTATGAACATAGATACACTTGCATTAGTTTGGTAGTTTGGCTTCCTATCTTTTGGGTAGATGCCCAGAAGTGGTATTGCTGGATCAAATGGTAGATTTGTTCCCATTCTTCTGAGGATTCTCCATACTGTTTTCCAAAGTGGTTGCACTAATTTGCAATCTCACCAACAATGTCTTAGAGTTCCCACTTCTCCACATCCTCACCAACATCTGTTGTTGTTTGTGTTTTGAATGATTGCCATTCTAGTTGGAGTTAGGTAAAATCTCAGAGTAGTTTTGATTTGCATCTCTCTGATTTCTAGTGATGTTGAGCATTTTTTCATGCATTTATTGGCCATTTGAATTTCTTCTTTTGTGAAGTGTTTATTTACTTCATTTGCCCATTTTGTTATTGGATGCTTTGTTTTCTTAGTGTTGAGTTCTCTGTATATTTTAGATATTAGTCCTCTATTGGTGGTGTAGGTGGCAAAACCCTTCTCCCATTCTGTTGGCTCTTGATTGAGGTTCTTGATAGTTTCCTTTCCTGAACAGAAGCTCTTCAGTTTCATGCAATCCCATGTATTGATTCTCCTTTTAATTTGTTGTGCTTTTGGGGTCTTGTTGGGGAAATGTTTATCTGTGCCTGTGTGTTGTAGTGTTGGACCTATGCCCTCTTCAAGGAGCTTCAAGGTCTCTGGTTTAATTTCCAAGTCTTTGATCCATTGTGAGTTGACTTTTGTACAAGATTAGAAGATGGGATTAATTTCCAATTTTCTGCATATGGTTAACCCGTTTTGCCACCACCATTTGTTGAACAGGCTATCTTTTTTCCAGTGTATGATTTTGGCCCCTTTGTGAAAAATCACTTGGCTGAAAGTGTGTGGAATTGTTTCTGGGTCTTCTCTTATGCTCCATTGGTCTATATATCTGTTTTTTTTTTTTTTAACAGTACCATGCTGTTTTTATTACAATGGCTTTGTAGTATAGTTTAAAGTCGGGTATTGTGATTCTCCTGCATTGTTTTTCTTGCTGAGAACTACCTTGGCTATTCTGGGCTTTTTGTTATTCCAGATAAATTTAAGGACTGATTTTTCTATGTCTGTGAGGAATGATCTTGGTAGTTTAATGGGCATTGCATTAAATCTGTAGATCACTTTTGGGAGGATGGCCATTTTAATGATATTTATTCTGCCAATCCATGAACATGGGAGATCTTTTCATCTTTTAAGGTCTTCTTAGACTTATTTTTTCAGTGTTTTATAATTTTCTTTGTAGAGATCTTTTACCTCCTTGGTCAAATTTATTCCTAGGCATTTTATTTTTTGTGGGAGATCCTGAGTGGAAGTGTTTTCTGAATTCTTTTTCAGTGGATTTATGGTTGGTGTACAGGAAAGCTTCTGATTTTTTAAGATTGATTTTGTATCCAGATACTTTGCTGAATTTGTTGATCAGTTTTATAAGCCATTTGGTTGAGATTGTTGGGTTTTCTAAATATAGTATCATGTCATCTGCAATTAGTGAAAGCTTGAGTTCTTCTTTTCCTATTTGTACTCCTTTGATTTCCTTTTATTGCCTTATTGCTTTGGCTAGAGTCTCTAGTACTAAATTGAAGAGAAGTGGTGATAATGGACATCCTTGTCTTGTTCCAGTTTTTAGTGGGAATTCTTGAAGTTTTTCCCCATTTAATATGATGTTAGCAGTGGGCTTATTGTAGATTGCCTTAATAATGTTGAGAAATGTTCCTTCTATTCCAATTCTCTTTAGTGTTTTTATCATAAATGGATGTTGAATTTTATCAAATGCTTTTTCAGTGTCTATTGAGATGATTTTGATTTTTGTCTTTGATTCTGTTTATATGATGAATTACATGGATTGATTTTTGTATATTGAACCAGCCTTGCATCCCTGGGATGAACCCTACCTGGTCATGGTGTATGATTTTCCTGATGTGGTTTTGAATGTGTGTTGCTAGTATTTTGTTTAATAGTTTTGCATCAGAGCAAGTTCATCAGAGATATAGGCCTGTAGTTTTCCTTCCTTGAACTGTCTTTATTCGGTTTGGGTATTAGTGTGATGTTGGCTTCATAGAATGTATTTGGGAGAGTTCTGATGTTTTCTACTTCGTCAAATAGTTTGAGTAGTATTGGGGTTAGTTTTATAGAATTCACTTGGGAAACCATCTGGTCCTGGGCTTTTCTTTGATGGTAAGCTCTTTATTGCTATTTCAATCTCTTTGATTTTTATTGGTGGTTTAAGTGTTCTATATCTTCTTGACTCAGTTTAGGAAGGTTGTGTTTATCTAGGAAGTTGTCTATTTCCTCCAGATTTTCCATTTTGTTGGCGTATAGTTTTTCAAAGTAGTTTCTGATAATCCTCTGGATTTCTACGCTGTCAGTAGTAATGTCTCCTTTTTATCCCTTATCTTCATAATTTGGGTTGATTCTCTCTTTTTTTTAATTTAGGTTGGCTAGTGGTTTATCAATCTTGTTAATTGTTTCAAGAAACCAGCTTTTGGTTTTGTTGATTTTCTATATATTTTTTTATTCTCTATTTTGTTAATTTCTTTTCTAATTTTAATAATTTCCCATCTTCTGCTGGCTTTGGAGTTCAATTCATCCTGCTTTTCAAGGGCTTTGAGGTGTGTCATTAGGCTATTTATTTAAAGATTTTCTGTTTTTCTTATGTGAGCACTCAGTGCTATAAATTTTCCTCTTAATACTGCCTTCAGAGTGTCCCAGAGTTTTTTATATGTTGTTTCTTTATTTTCATTTGTTTCTAGAAATTTCTTGATTTCACCTCTTACATCTTCTATGATCCATTCTTCATTCAGAAGTGTGGTGTTCAGTCTCCACATGTTTATGTTGTTTCTCTGGTTCTTCTTATAGTTGATTTCTAGTTTCATTCTATTATGGTCTGAAATGACACAGGGAAGTATGTAACATTTTTTAAATTTGCTAGTGCTCATTTTGTGTCCCAGGATGTGATCTATTTTGGAGAAGGTTCCGTGAGCAGCTGAGAAAAATGTAAACTCCGCTGTAGTTGGGTGAAATATTCTATATGTGTCCAACAGGTCCATTTGGTTAATGGTGTTCTTTAGTTCTGAGGCATCTTTACTGACCCTTTGTCTGGAAGATCGGTCTAGTATTGTGAGAGGTGTGTTGAAGTCTCCCAGTATTATTGTGTTGGCATTTATGTGTGACTTCATGTCACAAAGAGTTTGATTTATGAAAGTAGCTGCCCCTATGTTTGGGGCATAGATGTTTATTGTTGTTATTTCCTCTTGCTGGACTATTCCTTTTACCAGTAAAATATGACCTTCTTTGTCTCTTCTAATAAGTTTGGGTTTGAAGTCTAACTTGTCTGATATCATAGTTGCTACTCCTGCTTGTCTTCGAGTACCATTAGTATGGATTACCTTGCTCCAGCCCTTTACCTTGAGTTTTTTCCTATCTTTACTTTTAAGGTGTGTTTCTTGTAAGCAGCAGATGGACGGATTCTGGCTTTTAATCTATTTTGCCACTTTATGTCTTTTTATTGGGGAGTTGAGGCCGTTTACATTCAGTGTGATTATAGAGAGATAATTTTTAATTCCTAACAATTTAAGATATTATTTCTGTTTGAGATACTGTTTATTCTTCTTTGCTTAGTGGTCTGCTGGATGGTAATTCTTGTTTCTTTGGTTGTGGCATGTATTATCTATTTCTTCTTTGCAGTTAATCTCCTTGAGTATTTTCTCTAGTGCTGGTTTTGAAGACATAAATTCCTTCAGTTTCTGTTTGTCATGGAAGCTTCTTATTTCCCCATCTAATTTGATGGATAGTTTTTCTGGGTAGGAAATCTTTGGCTGGAAGTTGTTTTCTTTCAGAGTTTGGAATATGTTACTCCAAGCCCTTCTGGCTTTCATGACTTGATTTGGGAAGTCTGGAGTGATTCTAATTGGTTTGCCTCTGAATGTCACATGGCCTTTTGTTTTTGTTGCCTTTAAGATTCTCTGCTTGGCTTCCACAGTGGTCATTTTGACAATTGTGTGGCGTGGGGATCCTCTTCTCTTATCCTGTCTAAAAGGAGTTCGATATGTTTCCTGGACCTGTGTATCAACCTCTTGCTCTATGTTTGAAAAATTTTCTGCTATTACTTCCTTGAAGAGATTATTGATCCCTTTGGTTTCACCTTCTTTTCCCTCCTCTCTTCTGATTATTCTTAGGTTAGCTCTCTTAAAATGGGCCCATATTTCTTCAATGTCAGATTCCTGCTGTCAGATTTTTTTTCTAAATTAGAAACTATGCATTCGTTTTTGGAGTGATCATCTTCAAGAAGCGAGATTTTATTCTCCATGTGGTCTTATCTGTTGTTTATACTTTGAATTGAGGCCTTTATTTCAATGATTGCTTCCTTGAACTCTTTTTGACTCTCCCTGAATTCTTTTCAAAAGTCCTCCATTATTTCTAGTTATTTTCCTGATTTGATCTTCTAGAGATCTCTGGATTTCTGTGTTATCAGATTCTGATGTTGTGAGGTTGTGGGCATTCACTGCTCCAGTGTTATTTTTCTTTCCCATGATTTTTGAAGTTTGTGCCTTCTCTGGGTTCTTCCCTGGGTCACTACGAGTTCACTTAAGGTACTCTGGATCTCGAGTCTGTGGTATCTCAGTCACCACTACTCCTTTACTGGGTTGTATCACAAAGTCTCAGACCCAGGGAATCAATCGAGGTTGCTTAGACTGTGGGGGGTGCCAAGTTGGGCGTTCTCCAGCGGGGAGTTGTGACTATGGTGTGATATCTCTGCTACCGTCACTCCCCCCCTGGGTTGCCCTGCTAAAATCTCCAACCAGGGAGACTATCTGCGCAAGTCCCTGGGAGTGCAGTACTGGGATTTCTCCCCTAGGGGGCGCAATTTGACTCATGGTTATTGAGTGCGCTGATGGAGCTGTAATGGACTCGGTGGATTCACAGCTGCCTCCACTGGCAATATGGCAGCACTGTCACGTCCTCGGCTGTGAGGCTGGTGTATTTCTTCTCTGGTTTTGAGCTCCACTCTGAGTCCCTGCCAGGTGTGCTGTGCCCGGCCCTTGGAAACTTTAGATGTTCCCTGTGCTGAAAAAACTGCTATCTGCCGCCCGGCTGTTCAGCAACCGCTCACCTCGGCTCACTGTCCACCCCTCCTTTCTGGAGCCTGGTGGCTGTTTGAGTGTGTTGGTCTTCAGCCGTCCGGTGAATTCACCACTGCCCCATTCTCGGCCATGAGGTTGGCGTAGTTCTTCTCTGGTTTTGGTCTCCACTGAGTCCCTGCGGGGTGTGCTGATCCCAGCCCTTGGGAGCTTTAGACGATCCTTGCACCGAAAAAACTGCTGATTGCCACCTGGCTGTTCAGCAGCTGCTCACCTCAGCTCGCTGTCCACATCTCCTCTCTGGATCCTGGTGCCTGACTGAGTGCGTTGCCCTCGGGTGAACTAGCCACTGCCGCCGGACTGCTGCTGAGACCTAGGCCGCGAGGCCGGCATACCTCCTCTCTGGATTTGAGCTACGTTCTGAGTCTCCCTCCTCTCTGGAGCCTGGTGCTGCTAGGGAAGATGTAGCCCGCACCGCTCCATGCCACAGCTCTGGCCGCTCCGGCTGCCCTGGCTGCTCTGCACCGTGGCTCTGTCTGCTCTGGCGACTACGTGCTGCTGCTCCGGTTGTTCCGCGCCGCGGCAGTCATGGCACTTCGGGCTGGTTTCTTTCTGGTGTCTCATTTTTTCCAGCCCTCTTTTTCTCTGTCCCTTGTATATATAGTTTTTATTTCTTTTCTGGTGGTGTTTTCTGACTCTGAAAGGTTCTGGCTTTGTGGTAATAAAGATCGATTGTTAGCGGGACTTGTAAGTGCCGCTTTTCTCTGTTGCCATCTTCCCCTGAATTTTATAATGTTAATTATATGGTACAAATTACAATTCAGACAAATTTTTATGAATTATTCTGATATTTATTTAACTATTCTTCCCTTGCCTATTTATCTAGGGTTTTTTTTTCTTTTTACATAATGCAGGACTTTCCCCCTAATAGAAAGAATCACCTTTTTTTCCTTTCTTTCCCTTTTCTTCCCTTCAGTACTTGATTTATATATAAAAAAAAGACTCCTCCAGAAAAAAATATCATTCTTGGGGATATAACTTTTACTTTTGTGCTTTGTAAATGTAATCCAAGATTTTTCTGAATCAAGACAGATTTTTCTGCTTTTGGGATTCAATTCCTCATCATCTCAACAAATTAAAATAAAATATCTAAAACTAAATCTCATTCTCTCCCTGCCAGAACACTTGAGCTCATTCAAAGCCATGTGGGCATTTGTCTTCTCAAGAAATAGCTTGATCAACCATTTAGTGAAAGAAGTTAACCTCCCTTTTATTTTTATCCCCAATTTTCACATAATTGTAATTTTATTTTAAAAGACTATCTATGCCCTTTAAATCTTCTCTTTATTCTAGATTCCACATCACTGAGATATTTTTATTCAATAATATATTGTCTCTTATTAGCTCCCAAACTTGTAAACCACATATATTTGCCAGTCATTTTCTTAAAAAAAGAAACTGCTCTGTATTTTGAATTAGCTCCCTAATGGTAATAGATACCAGGCATTCATGTTTGAACATGCAGGGTAAATAAGTATGTGCTTCTAAATTCTCTCATACCTTCTCCCCCAAATTTCTAAAATGAAAGTGAAAAAATATAAAGCTCAATAATACCAAAGCCCCAAAAGATGGTCAAATAAAAATAGTATACTATTTAACTACAACAGAAAAGTCGGTGTGGTAGAACATGCTTGTAATATAAGTATATGGGAGGGTGAGAGAAAGAGAGAATCTCAAGTTCAAGGCCAACCTCAGCAACTTAGCAAGACCTTTGGCAACTTAGTGAGATCATGTTTCAAAATAAATTTAATAAGACTATGGGTGGAGTTCCAGGGTAGAATGCCCCTGGCTTCAATTCCCAGTATGACACACACACACACACACACACACACACACACACACTCACTCACATAAGGGAAATGAAATTTGGAATCGGTATTTTTATTTCTTAAAGTAGATTAACAGAGTAACAGGCCTAGATCCACCCACAAACTCTAAACAACTGGAACACAGACACAATAGATAAGGCAATGTATGAGAAACTGGACTTCTAATAAAGAAGGGTAGTGGTGCCTGTGAGAGAGAAACTAACCAGGCTAGCCCAGTATTTTTCCAGTTTTCTTCCTGTTGGAGTGTCTCTAGACACCTGGGCAGGACAAAAAATAAGGTAAGAGTTTCAGATGCAATTTTTTCTGTAATAATAGGTAATAAAATTTTCTCAAAGTGAGTCTGACATCATCTAGAAATCTTTATTTAAACAGACAACACTAAAAATACAAGGTCTACCCTCTCAAGTTTTAGACATGAGGATTTTTGCCAAAGGCAATTCGCTGACTTCTCCTAAGGATTAAAGGCCCCTGGAAATATTCAATCAATGTTCAACGCAATTATTAAGCTATTTTACAAATGCAAATACTTGAATGTCCATGAAAATCCTAAAAAAGGAAACATTTAGTTCTCCTAAAATCAGAAGGCAATCACTCCACAAAAATGATACAGACACCATGTCATATGAGGCTCTCACAGCTTAAGAGTTTCTCTGATGTTTGTAATAATACATAAAATTTTACATTTTTTACCTTCTCATTCATTTAAAAGTACTTCTATTGCCATGCCTTCCAGTTTGTAGTTTTTGGAAAACAAAGTTGGTGACATTCTCAGAAGAAATAATATTCTTCTTATAAATCTTATTCTCATGTATAAAAAAGGAGAGTTATGTATTCTGGATATTAGCTCTCTATCAGAGTGATAACTGGTAAAGATCTTCTCCCATTCTGTAGGCTTTCTCTACATTAACAAAACAACCCAATTATGTAATGGGCAACTGAATTGAATAGACACTTCACAAAAGGAGATATACAAATGGCCAATAGATACATGAAAAAAAGTCCAACATCATTAGCCATCAGGGAGATGCAAATCAAAACTACACTGAAATTTCATCTAACCAAATAAGAGTGGCAAGCATAAAGAAGTCAAATAACAACAAATGCTGGTGATGATGTGGGGAAATAGGAACTCTTCTACACTGCTGCTAGGAGTGAAAACTAGTTCAGCCACTATGAAGATCAGTGTAGAAAACTGGGAATGGATCTACCATATGATCCAGCTATACCACTCCTGGGTATCTTTTCAAAGCGGTTGAAATCAGAGAACTACAGTAACATACGCATACCCATGTTCATAGCAGCACAATTCATAATAGCCAAAATATGGAACAAACCTATGTCTCTATCAGCAGATAAATGGATTGTAAAATTATGGGAAATTCACACAATGGAATTCTACTCAGCAATAAAGAAGAGCAAAATCATATCATTCGCAAGAAGATGGAAAGACCTGGAGAACATTATGTTAAGTGAGATCAGCCAAGCACAGAAAGGGAAGGGACATATGTTTTCTCTAATATACTCAAGCTAGGGAGTATTAGGGATACTAGAGGGACTCCAGATAATGGAGGGGAAACCTTAGAAAAGCTAAAATGGAAGGGTAGGAAATGAAGAAGGGTGAAGTTCATTAATGGAAAAGCTACATTCCAATATATGTATACATGTGAATATAACATTGTTAACCTGGACACTCAGTATTAAGAGACAGGGAAAAGGGGAACAAGGGTAAGGAGAAGGCACAAAGTACTATATAAATATATTTCATCATCACCATATAATCCACATTACGATGTGAAACTATAGTGTACTAATATAAAATAAAAAATAAAGTTACATCTAGATATAGAAAATAAAATAAATGAGAGTTAGTGTATCAAAAAATTTAAAGTAACTTCAGAAAAACAGAAATTGCTTCATCTTAACTCATGAAGGAGTGAAAGTGCTGGCTTGAATGTTTGATCATGTGTGGTTAAAGTCCTGGGTGGTTTTCAGGACTCAGTGCAAAGCCACTGATTTTTTAATGATATTAGCAATGATACATCAATCATGCAGACAGATTGATAAAGTGCTCAAAATTCTAAGAGAATGACAAAATGCATTAACTAGATAATACTCTAATAATTGAATTATACCTTTAAAAGTTGGAAGGCAATAACTTTATGTAGGAAGAGAAATAAGATAGAAGTGCTCTAGACAAACCAAGCCAGAGAGCGTATATTGGCAAAAGTATTAAAATAAATATTATCATGTTGATTATCTACTGCTTCTAAAGTTTGCTTATTGTTTTTCATTTTAGCAATTTTACTAGGATGTATCTGGTTTTATTGCATTTTTTCTGCTTCAGAATTCTCAGGTTTGTGAGAAGAGATTTATATTCTAGACTTTGCAGAAAGAATTGGACCATCATTAGCACTGATTGGTTCACGTGGCTCAAAAGCAATATGCAACACCCAGGACAGCACCATCAGAACACTGTGTTAAGGCTTCTGATCAGGGTCATTAGACTACCTTCCAAGGAGCAATTTAAGTCAAGACAAAAAGCTGCAGTTGCTTTTTAGCAATGTGTATTTATTTATTTATTTATTTATTTATTTAT
Organism: Muscardinus avellanarius; assembly: GCF_963383645.1. Classification (NCBI taxonomy): domain Eukaryota; kingdom Metazoa; phylum Chordata; class Mammalia; order Rodentia; family Gliridae; genus Muscardinus; species Muscardinus avellanarius. The sequence continues at coordinate 135,906,170 of NC_137787.1, read as the reverse complement.
TTATTATTTATTTATTTATATATTTATTTCAGTAATGGAGATTGAACTCAGGGGCATTGTACCTCCAAGCTACAACCCCAGCCCAATTTTTTATTCCTGTTTTCTTTCTTTCTTTCTTTCTTTCTTTCTTTCTTTCTTTCTTTCTTTCTTTTTTTTTTTTTGCAGGTCTGGAGATGGAACTCAGGGACATTTGTCCTCCAAGCTACAGCCCCTGCCCCATTTTTATTCTTTAGTTTTTGAAACAGGATCTCACTAAGTTACAGCGAGCCTCACAAAGTAGCTGAGGCTGTTCTCAAACCTCAATCCTCCAGTCTCAGCTGCCCAAATGCTGGGATTACAAGCCTATGCCACCATGCCCCGCCTTTATTCCTTACTTTGAAACAGGGTCTCCCTAAGTTTCAAAGGGCCTCACTAAGTAGCTGAGGCTGGCCATAAACCCAGATCCTCCTGTTTCAGCCTCCCAAGTACTGGGATTACAAGCATGCACCACCATGCCCAGCCAAACCCCTAATTTAATAAAGCTCTCTTAAAGGTAAAACTTATTTGTAAAAGTATGGACAGTCACACAATATTGGGAAATGGTGTTAAAAGGGAATAATAAGCTAAAGGAACAACTTCTGCCAAATTTTAAAACACTTGTGTATTTTCTTCTTTTATCTTAAAGTATCTCATAGGATAACTGTGTGAACAGGTATGTCTCTGATGAGCAGTTTAAAACCTAGTAAACATTTTTATGTTCTATTTCCTTTCAAAAGCACTGGGATCATTTAATCAGAATTTTGGATTTGTTTACCAGGGCTAAAAGGTCATATTTGTATCTTTGAAGGCTTTTAGGTGTTAGAAGACCAGAAGGAGCTCTGTTATTTGCCTTTCTCCAATGTATCTTCCTAGTGTTATTCAATAAAAAGATTCAAGGAAAACCTAGATACTTGTCATTGGTGACTAAAGTGAAAGGCTTATAAAGAATATTTGCCATCTTTCAAAAATCTAAATAGCAGCAATTACAGCTCATAATTTAGCAGTAATACTAATATTGCATCATTACCAGGTTCAAACATGCAGTCTTCCTGCAGAAGTCTCATTCCATAGACATGTCTTGTTAGTCATCAATTCTAAGGTCACTTAGATCCAGCTTGGGAGGGGCATAGAGTACTCACCAGGTGGAAATTTGTTTGCACCACAAGCAAGTTTCCAACGACCAACTGGGACTTATAAGAAGGAACCTTGACAACCTCTTGTTTACCTTTTCCCTTATTGATTCATCAGTGACTGCCTTGTTTTTCCTCACTCATCCCATGACTGATTTACTGTCTCCTCTGATTAAACATTTTTACAATATTTTGGTTAAAATCCTCAATAAAAGAAAAACACTGGTGGAAGGACAGCAGCAGTTCTTTGTCTCCTCTCCAGCTTCTCCCAACCACCCTATACTTCCAAAACTCTCTCTGATTTTGTGTCATTCAAGTCAGAGACTTTGCATCTCATCAGAACCTTTCCCGAACAATGTTATAAACACATTTTCAATTGTGGCTGCCTGTATTCATTATTGCAAAGTACCAATGGTGAATTATTTTTGTTCACCCCCAAATCTTAATTTCCTTTTTTATCTCCTGATGGCCCTTTGTTTTTATTCTTTCTCTTTGTTTCTAAAATAGCACTTACTTTTCAATAGACTTGAGGTTTTCATGTTCAGCCTACCATCTAGAAACAAATTTATTTAAATATTTCAAAGTCATACTTATTTATAAATGTTTAGGTAACATTTATAAATTTGACATTTTTGTAAATCCTTTATAAACATTGAGACATGTAACTCATAAAATGTTATCACAAGATAGGTACAATTAGTATCATTTTGCAAGTTAGAGGAATCAACTGCATCCCAATGATGCAAAGAAACTTTACCAAGGCCACATAGTCAGTAAATGGGAAGGACAGGTGTTCTCTCTTTAGAAATTAGGCTTTTGTAGCCAGGCATGGTGGCACACGCTTATAATCCCCACACTTGGGATGCAGAGAAAGGAGGATCATGCAAGTTCGAAGCTAGCTTCACTGCCTTAAGAGACTCTGTTTCCAAATAAAATATAAAATAGGTCTGGGAGTGTAGCCTGGAGGTAGAAGGGTTCCATCCCCAGTACCACCAAAAAAAAATTATGCTTTTGACAAAATTTTATATGAATATTTTATTCTCTAACTTATATATCTTTATTAGTTTGTTAATGAAAATATAAAGAAAAACACTAGATATAAAAATAGTATATGTTGCCTTACAAAGAAATCTCCAAGAAATAAAACTGCAAATATAGATGATACCATTAACTGAGGAGTGCTACAGATGATTAAGTGAGGATTCTAAAGATCACATGCAAAACTGAATTGTACTATTTGCAACCATGACTCTTTTTCTTTTTTGGTGCCAGAAACTCAACCCAAGTATATTCTACCTCCAAGCTACACCCCAACTCCTTTTCATTTTTATTTTTGAAACCGGGTCTTGCTAAATTGCTGAGGGTCTCACTAAGCTAATGAGACTGGTCTTGAACCTGTGATCCTCTTGTCTCAGTCTCCCAAACAGCACACTCATCTAACCATACATAAATTTTTCATAATAAGGCTAGATATATTAAGAAACTTGATAGTATAGTTTAGCCCCTCAGGTTTGGGAATGTGAATGGAAGACTAGACTGATTTGTAAATTGAATAGAAAACTGCATATCATTTCATGGGTATAAAAGAGTGAGAGAGTGAAGAAAAAAATCATAGAGATAGCCATAAACTATCTCTGTTGGATGTAAGGACCAAAGGAGGGAATCAAATGTCAGGGAGAAGGTCAGCATCAATTTTTTTGTTGTTGTTCTTTGATATTTGTTTTTTTTTAATTTTTTATTGAACATAAATGGTATCCATTTAAACTATACTTAATGCCCGCTCCCCCCTTCTGCCCCTGTTTTCCCTTCCCCCGTCCCAACAATGATTGTCCCGGGTAACCATGCCATATTCATAATTTTACACATATTCGGATGTGGACCCTCGTTAATCAAGTTCAGCCTTCCTCCTCCTCTATCTTTCCATTCTAGCTTTGCTGGTATTTTCCCTCCATTATCTGGAATACCACTGGAATCCTCTAGGTTCCCTAGGTTAGGCATATTAGAGGAAACATATGTACCTTCTCCTTCTGTGCTTGGCTGGTCTCACTTAACATAATGCTATCCAGGACTTTCCATCTTCTTGCAAATGGTATGATTTTGTTCTTCTTTATGGCTGAGTAGAATTCCATTGTGCGTATTTCCCAGAGTTTTGCAATCCATTCATCTGTTGATGGGGACCTGGGTTGGTTCCATATTTTGCTATTATGAATTGTGCTGCTATGAACATAGGTATGCATATGTTGCTATAGTTCTCTGAATTCAACCCCTTTGGAAAGATACCCAGGAGTGGTATAGCTGGATCATATGGTGGATCTATTCCCACCTTTCTTAGGAATCTCCACACAGATCTCCATAGTGGCTGAACTAGTTTGCACTCCCACCAACAGTGTAAAATAGTTCCTTTTTCCCCACATCCTCATCAGCATTTGTTGTTGTTTGATTTCTTTATGCTTGCCACTCTGACTGGGGTTAGATGGAATCTCAGTGTAGTTTTGATTTGCATCTCCCTAATGGCCAATGATGTAGAACATCTTTTCATGTATCTATTAGCCCTTTGTATCTCTTCTTTTGTGAAGTGTCTATTTAGTTCATTTGCCCATTTCTTGATTGGGTTGTTTATTTTGCTAGTGTAGAGTCTTTTGAGATCTTTGTATATTCTGGATATTAGTCCCCTATCAGAGTGGTGGCTGGTAAAGATCTTTTCCCATTCTGTAGGCTTCCTCTTTAAGTTATTGATAGTATCCTTTGATGAGAAGAAACTTTTAAGTTTGATGCTATCCCACTTGTTAATTCTTCCTTTAATTTCCTGAGCTTTGGAGGTTTTGTTGAGAAAGTTACTGCCTGTGCCAATATTTTATAGTGTTGAACCTATGCTTTCCTCTACTAACTTCACAGTCTCAGGTCTAATTTCTAAGTCTTTAGTCCATCTTGAGTTAATTCCTGTGTATGGTGGGATATACGGGTTTAGATTCATCTTTTTACAAATGGTTAGCCAGTTCTCCTAGCACCATTTGTTGAAAAGGCTGTCTTTTCCCCAGCATATGAGTTTGGCCCCTTTGTCAAAGATTAATTTACTAAAGATGTGTGGGTTTGTTTCTGTATCTTCTATTCTAATCCATTGGTCAGTATATCTGTTATTGTGCCAGTACCATGCTGTTTTTACTACTATTTCTTTATAGTATAATTTGAAGTCTGGGATTGTGATGCCTCCTGCATATTTCTTATTGCTGAGAATTGCTTTGGCTATTCTGGGTCTTTTCTTTCTCCATATAAAGTTCATGATTGATTTTTCTACGTCTGTGAAGAATGTCGCTGGTATTTTTTTTTTTTTTTACATATGTAGCCATTTTATTTTATTTTATTATTTTTTACTATTTTTTAAATTTATTTTTATTGGTGCATTGTAATCATATATCACATTGGAATATAAAACTTGAGAGGATATACAAGCACACATCATCCTATTAGCTCTCATCCAGTCCCCATTTCCATTCCCTCCCCCTCCCTCAATCCCATACTTGTTTGGTGATTAACTTTGATACATGTGTTTATCTACCTCCTGCTTTTTAAAGAGGCTTCATCCTCCCCTATTCCATACCCTCTGATTGGTCACCTTAATTGCTTCACTACAGGGCCCTTTCTATAGCTCGACCACTTCCTGTTGCCTGTTTCCTCCTAGTTATTGCTGATTAGGGAAAGAATCTGGTTTTTATTTTCTGCGATATTTCTCTGTGCATTCCGCATTGCAAATACCGATCCCACTCTTGACAGCCCCAGAAGTGGCCTGGCTACCCGGTGGACTGTTCCAGACCTCGCTGGCTCAAGCAGCGGCCTTGCCTCATGGAAGGCCCTGGTTCTGGCCTTGCTGGGCTCAACACTGGCCTAACCCCTCAGCTGGCTCCGATCCCGGCCTCAGAGGCCCCAGCACCAACCTTCCTCACGGCAGGCTCCGATGTTAGCCAATGGCCCCGGCATCGGCCTAACCCCTCGGCAGGCTCCGATCCAGGCCTCGGAGGCCTCAGTAGAGGCCTTGTCTCACAGAAGGCTCCGATGTCAGCCAGTGGCCCCAGCACCGGCCTAACCCCTCAGCAGGCTCTGATCCTGGCCTCGGAGGCCCCAGCATCGGTCCTGCCTCGCAGCAGGCTCCAATCCCAGCCTCGCTGGCCCCAGAACTGGCCTAACCCCTCGGCAGGCTCTGATCCCGGCCTCGGAGGCCTCAATAATGGCCTTGCCTCACGGAATGCTCCAATGCTGGCCGTTGGCCCCAGCACCAGCCTCACCCCTCGGCAGGCTCCGATCCCAGCCTCAGAGGCCTCAATAATGGCCTTGCCTCACGAAAGGCTCGGATGCCGGCCGTTGGCCCCAGCACCGGCCTAACCCCTCGGCAGGCTCCGATCCCAGCCTCAGAGGCCTCAATAATGGCCTTGCCTCATGAAAGGCTCGGATGCCGGCCATTGGCCCCAGCACTGGCCTAAACCCCTCGGCAGGCTCCGATCCCAGCCTCGGAGACCCCAGCACCGGCCTTGCCTCACGGCAGGCTCCGATCCCAGCCTCAGAGGCCTCACTAGCAGCTTTGCCTCATGGAAGGCTCTGATGCCAGCCAGTGGCCCTGGCACTGGCCTAACCCCTCAGCAGGCTCTGATCCCAGCCTTGGAGGCCCCAGCATCGACCTTGCCTCACGGCAGGCTACGATGCCGGCCTCGCTAGCCCCAGCACCAGCCTAATCCCTCGGCAGGCTCCAATCCCAGCCTCGGAGGCCTCAATAATGGCCTTCCCTCACGGAAGGCTCCGATGCTGACCATTGGCCCCAGCACCGGCCTAAGCCCTCAGCAGGCTCCGATCCCGGCCTCAGAGGCCCCAGCACCAGCCTTCCTCATGGCAGGCTCTAATGTTATACAATGGCCCCAGCATCGGCCTAACCCCTTGGCAGGCTCTGATCCAGGCCTCGAAGGCCTCAATAGCGGCTTTGCCTCACAAAAGGCTCCAATGCCGGCCAGTGGCCCTGGCACTGGCCTAACCCCTCAGCAGGCTCTGATCCCGGCCTCGGAGGCTCCAGCACCGGCCTTGCCTCGCAGCAGGCTTTGATCCCGGCCTCGCTGGCCCTAGCACCGGCCTAACCCCTCAGCAGGCTCTGATCCCGGCCTCGGAGGCCTCAATAACTGCCTTGCCTCACAGAAGGCTCTGATGCCAGCCGTTGGCCCTGGCACCAGCCTAACCCCTCGGCAGGCTCAGATCCCGGCCTCGGAGGCCCCAGCACCGGCCTTGCCTCACGGCAGGCTCCGATCCCAGCTTTGCTGTGTCCGTCGCCAGCCTCACTCCTTGGCAGGCTCTAATCTGAGCACCCTCTTTGCCCAACTATTTGTCGCATGTTCTCGAGGGTGCGTGGTGGTGGTAGCATTCTGCCTCTGGGGTCATTACTTCAAAGGTTCCAGGTATAATGTATCAGATCTCTGCCTCCCCTGAGTACTGGCCACTGCCATTTCCACTGCCTCCACCATTTCAAATCTTTCCCAAGCTCTTTTTCCACTCTGAATGTTGTCCAGTCTTCCTAAGCATGCACGACGGTAGCATTCAACCTTTGGTGTAATTTCTCCAAAAGAAAAAAAATAAGGTTGGTAGGCTCTGATTTCTGCTTCTCCTGAATACAATTTTCCACCGCCAATGTGGAGACCGCTTTCAGCACCGCCTTTCTCCTTGGTCTCCTCTAAAGTCTCTCTCCTTACAGATGATGTCCAAGATTCTTAACAATGTAGAGAAGAAGCAGTCCTCCTTAGCAGGGAATTTTTCCAATAATTCCAGTTCATTTGGATAAGTTTTGTCTGGATCTCCAGTCTCCTGGCATCTGCCACCTCCTTGACCCCTCTCCGATATTTTCCTATTTTCTTTTTCTTTTCCTTTCTTACAGGGTCCTTCCGGGTAGAGAGGGGTTCTCCTAGGGGTGCCCCGCCAGCGCCTGACCACCTGCTCAGGGTTGGGGGCCCAGAGGCCGGGACCATGGGTTTATTCCAGGTGGAGGAGAGGGGGGTCGCCTAGGGGCGCCCCGCCAGCGCCTGCCCACCTGCCCAGCGTCGGGGGCCCAGGAGCCTGGGAATGTCCTTGGTATTTTAATGGGAATTGCATTGAATCTATAGATCAGTTTTGGCAGAATGGCCATTTTGATGATATTTATTCTGCCTATCCATGAGCACAGGAGATCTTTCCAGCTTCCAAGGTCTTCTTCAATTTCTTTCTTTAATGTATTATAGTTTTTGTTGTAGAGGTCTTTTACATCTTGGGTTAGGTTTATTCCTAGGTATTTTATTGGTTTTAATGTTATAGTGAATGGAATTGTTTTCTTTGTTTCTTTCATCATGGATTCATTGTTGGTGTAAAGAAAAGCCATTGATTTCTTTAGGTTGATTTTGTATCCTGCAACTTTGTTGAATTTGTCAATCAGGTCCAGAAGTCTTTTGGTTGAGTTCTTTAGGTCTTCCAGATAAAGGATCATGTCATCTGCGAATAAGGATAATTTTAACTCCTCTCTTCCTATGTGAATTCCTTTGATTTTCTTCTCTTGTCTTATTGCTGCAGCAAGAGTCTCAAGGACTATATTGAAAAGAAGTTGTGATAGTGGGCATCCTTGTCTTGTTCCTGACTTTAGAGGAAATTCTTGCAGTTTTTCCCCATTCAATATAATGTTGGTTTTAGGTTTACAGTATATTGCCTTAATGATGTTGAAGTACATTCCTTCTATCCCAATTTTCTGCAGTGTTTTTAACATAAATAGGTGTTGGATTTTGTCGAATGCTTTTTCAGCATCTATTGCTATGATGATGTGGTTTTTGTTCTTGGTTCTATTTATGTGGTGAATAACATGTATTGATTTGTGTATGTTGAACCAGCCTTGTTTTTCTGGGATGAAACCAACTTGTTCATAATGTATTATTCTCTTGATATAGTTTTGAATGCGTATAGCTAGTATTTTGTTTAGAATTTTTGCATCTATGTTCATTAAGGATATTGGTCTATAGTTTTCCTTTCTTAAAGTATCTTTATTTGTTTTGGGGATTAATGTGATACTGGCCTCATAGAAGTAATTTGGGAGAGTTCCATCTCTTTCAATTTCCCAGAACAAGTTATGAAGTATTGGTATTAGTTGTTCACTGAAGGTTTTGTAGAATTCAGCTGGAAACCCATCTGGGCCTGGGCTTTTCTTTGGTGGAAGAATTTTTATTGCTGTTTCTATTTCTTTGGTTGCTATTGGTTGGTTTAGGCTTGCTATATCCTCTTGGCTGAGTTTAGGTAGGTTAACTGTGCTTAGAAATCTATCAATTTCTTCCATGTTTTCAAGTCTATTGGAGTATAAATTTTTAAAGTAGTTTCTAATAATCTTTTGAATTTCTTCACTATCTATGGTGATATCTCCTTTTTTTTTGTGGGTCTGGGGATGGAACCCAGGGGCATTCTACCTCCCAGCTATACCCCTTGCCCAATGTTTTTATTCTTTATTTTGAAACATGGTCTCACTAAATTGCATAGAGCCTCACTAAGAAAATGAGGCTGTCCATGAACTGCAATCCTCTGGTCTCATCCTCTCAAATGCTGGAATTACAAGTGTGTGCCACCCTGCCCGGCTAGCATCATTTTTTAATGCCTGCTATGGACTTGGTAAAGGAAAGGAGAAAACAAAGTTTGGATTAAAAATAAAAAACAATAAGCAGCTTGCACTGTGTTGTTGACCCGGCTGGGCCCACATCCCAACTTACAGTTGAGAATTATATATATTTACATATTGTATTATAATATATATATATTGAAGTTGAGGTCATCAACTTTAATAATTAGTAAAATCATCAACCAAAATTCCATTTTGTTTTTTCTGAAGAAAATCACATATATCATGCACAAAAGTTTGTCTTGGTTAGAGATATTATAATCTATAGTTAAGTAAGAAAATAACTCAGATTTCTACATTTGGGGACATATATTTCAATTAACCATATTTTACACTACCCAATATAAGTTTCATGTCAGCAGCCTTGGGCTTTATCTTTTTGACATCCTGCAGGTTGGGTGACTGGCATTTGCCTCTTGCCACTTTCCTTGCCTCATGAAATTTCTGGAATCATCAGTGACTATCTGATAATTCCTCCCTCACTCCATTTAGTGGTAATGTAGAACTCTAATTTCTTGCTGCAGTATCTAAGACAGTTTCTTCTCTTGAGAAAATCCAAATTATCCATCTTACATTGGGTCTAGTAATTAAACATTCATTTATTATCCCTCCATTATATCATCTGTTAAATATAATTTTTATACTTCCTTATAAATGGCACAAATAAATAATTACATCTTCTTATTTTAACTTTTCTCTGATTCAAACTACCACTGATATATAGTATAGAATGTTCTTTCCCTCCTCTGCTGGCTTACTTTATTATTGGAATATTTTCTCCCCTAACCCCAGCTTTGGCAAAAGTCTTGTTGCCCTAAATACAAGCATCTTTTCTATGATCATATATCTCCTGCAAGATAATAAAGTAAATAAATAAATATATTTTTGACAAATATCCCATAATTTTAACATGTTAAATTACAAATGGGAAAAATAATTTCCTTGGGATATTTTTTTCTTTTCTTTTTCTTTGAGGTACTGGAGATTGAACAGAGGGGCATTTAAATATCTGACCTACACTTACAACACTATTTTACTTTGTATTTTGAAACAGGATCTTGGCTGAGGGTCTGGCCAAGTTGTTGAGGCTGGTCTCAATTCTGAGATCTGTATTCTCCTGACTCAGCCTCCCAACTACTGAGATTACAGGTGTGCTCTACCATTCCTAGCTTCCTCTGAATTTAAATTAAAATGACACTAGCATTTGTAGTCATTTAAAACAGATTGTGGTGGCATTTCAATTGACTTATTGAAAAACACAACAGGTTTTTAATCAGGCATAAAGACATGGGCTTTGCACTGCTCAATGAATTGTTGCTTTCTAATTAGATAATTATATGCTTATGCAGGGGTCAGAATAATTAAATTCATATCTGTTTACCCAACTGTGACAGTATTAGTCTATAGCAATAGTTGGTTGAACACAGATAATTTTTAAATATAATTAGAAAAATGACAGCGTTTTAGAAGAAAAATGGTATAAAATATTAGTGCAAAATAATTTTTAAGCAAACTTGTAAACATTATTTAGAAGAATAATATGTTCTTATATTCAAAATTTGTAGCCCCTTTTTACTACTTTCCTATATAATTACTAGTTGAAAAATATATCTTGTAAATTTACATCTATACTAATAAATTAATAAAAATATATTACATACATATGAGGTATATATTTATACAATATATATAGTGAGTATTTTAGCCATCATTTTCTATAGATTCTCCTTTGCTAGTACAAAAACAATATATGGTTTTAGAATTTTTCAGACTTTATTTCATATAAAAGTGGTGTATTTTAATCATCTAATTTATCTTCTTGACTTTATCAAAGAAGAAAATATGTCATTTAAAAATTATCTAATTGTGAAAATTTTGATACAGATATATATAGAAATTTATTTTAAAAACTCTTCTATTTTTACATTTTCATGCTACAACATAATTATACATCAGAGTGGGATTCAAAGTGATACAAACCCAATGGGCACAGCACTTGATGTCTTACCCTCCATATAACCACTCTGGACCCATACACATTAGAGAGGTTGGTAGTGAAATAAAGCATCTATGTGCAGAAAATGAGGAACATGGAGAAAAATGTTTTTTTAAACTTTTATTCTTATTTTTGTTTCTATTTACTGACCTATACCTTCCATCTTCAAATGTAGTAGTCAAGAGTAAATATAAAGTTCCCACTCTGTGTTTTTCTTTGTATATACTTTTATTGGTGCATTGTAGTTTCATATCATAAGGTTGTTGAGAGTAAAAGTAAGATGCATGTGTGCAGCACGTGGTTAGCTTCCCCTTCGAGCCCAGCTTCCTCCCAGCTCCATCTTTTTCCCATACATGTTATTGAGATTGACATTGGTAATTTCACATATGTACATAACATCAATGGAAATATTTCCCTTATTAATTCATCCTCAAATCCTCCCCTAGACCAACTCCCTGGATCTTTGGGGGTTTCTCCTCAATTATCTAAAGTCCCACTTGTGTCTTGATTATGTCCTAGCTTCCACATATGAGAAAAAATATCTGAGCCTTCATTTTTCTGTGAATGGCTAATCTCATTTAACATAGTATTATCCAGGTGTATCCGTTTTCCTGAAAATGACATAATTTTGTTCTCTTTATTGCTCAGTAGTAGTATTGATTGTATATTCCATAATTTTATAATTCATTCATCATTTGGTGGGCAATTGGTTGGTTCCATAATTTGGCTATTGTGAATTGTGCTGATATAAGCATGGGTATGCATATATTTCTATACTATTCTGATTTCAGTCCCTTTGGAAAGATACCCAGGAGTGGTATAGCTGGATCCTATATTGGATCCATTCCCATTTTCTGAAAAATCTCCACACTGATCTCCATAGTGGCTGCACTAATTTGCAGTCCTGTTTTTTTGATTATTATTTTTATTTCTTGATGACTACTATTCTAAATGGGGTTACATAGAACCAGTGTAGTTTTGAATTGCACCTTTCTAATTGCTAATGATGTTGAATATTTTTTATTATTTATCTATTCAATTTGTAGTTCTTCTTTTGTGAAATGTCTATTTAGTTCAATTGTCCATTTCTTTTTCTTTTCTTTTCTTTTTTGATGCTGGGGATGAATCCAGGGGCATTTTACCTCCAAGATACACCCCCAGTTCTACTTTTTATTTTTCATTTTGAAACTGGGACTAAGTTGCAAAGGGCCTCACTAAATAGCTGAGGCTGGCCATGAACTTTCTATCCCCCTGTTTCAGCCTCCTAAGGACTGGTTTTACAAGCATGTGCCACCATGCCTGGCTTCTCAATTGCCTCTTTCTTTCCTTCTTTTTTTCTTTCTCTTTCTTTCCTTCTTTCTTTCTTTCTTTCTTTCTTTCTTTCTTTCTTTCTTTCTTTCTTTTATAATTTTCATTGTAGAGGTCTTTTGTCTTCTTGATTAGCTTTGGTTCAAAATATTTTATTATTTTTGAAGTAATTGTGAATGAAATTACTTTCTGAATTTCTTTTTCAGTGAATTCATGTTTGCTATATAGAAAAGCTAATGGTTTCAGTAGATGAGCCCTGCTGAGTCTGAATATATTTTTTAAAATGCATTGTAATATTACTATGGCAACCAGAAATAACTATTTTATAAAATAATAAATTAAGGAGCCACTTTATATTTTCAAAATTAAAGTCCTTTTGGTTTAGTGTATTTTTTATTATATTCTGGAAATATACTCCAAAAAAAGATTAATGATATCTCCATGTGTACATTGCAGTTTAAAATTACTTTCTTAAGATATTATACAAAAACTAGCTGATACAGTCATAATAAGGCATATTGTATTCGTGAATAAACACAGCAACATTTCTGCTACTATATAAAAGATCTTATTTCATAAATTTATTGAACTTATAAAAATTTCCGTAAATTGTGATTTTGTTCTCTAATGTAAATATTTTAAAAAATAATGTTGAAATTTTTCAAAATGTAAAATAGTTATTTCAAAGTTAAGATTTTAAAATGCCTTCTTTTCTTAGCCAGGCATGGTGGCACATACTTGTAACTCCAGTATTTGGGAGGCTGAGACAGGAGGATTGTGGGTTCATGGCCAGTCTCAGCTGCTTAGTGAGGCTCTCAACAACATTGTGAGACCTTGTTTCAAAATAAAGAATAAAAATTAGGGCTGGAGGGGGGGGTAACTAAGAGGTAGAAATTTCCTGGGTTCAATCCCCAGTATCGCAAAAGAAAAAAAATCTTTTTTTCAAACTTAGCAACTCACTGACGTAATATTTCATGTGATTTTTATTTCTACCTAATTTATAACATTCACATACTAATGTTATGTAAAACATGACAAAACTGACAAGAATATGTGATAAAATTAATATCACCCAAATTCACTATTTCAAGCAATTGTGTTTCTGGCTCTCCATGTCTGCAAATTATCTTGTACATTTAATTCACTTTTTATCTCAAGAACACCCTCTGAAATCCTGCATACATTTCAAAATTCAGTTTGAATATTTTCCCCATGAAGAATAGACTATTCTACCCTGCTATGATGAATTTTGTTTATATTGTTTTTTTCTACCTTAGAATATGGTTGGATCTCTAGGTCTTTTCCAGATGCTACTCTTTCTTTATTTTCCAGTTTTGTTTTGTTTTGTTTTTCCACTGAACTATAAAATCTTATTGAAAATAAAACTGCCTTCTACACCTTAGTATACCTGGCAGAGTATTTGTTATGTTTGGATTTAAGGATTTAAAAGGGCAGCCATGTTGAAGGGGGCTTGGTTGCTGACAAGTGGTCTCTGGGGGCTTGACCTGGAAACTATAAATATTCCCTCCTACCTTTGCTTCTCTCTTGCGTCCAGCCTCCATGACGTGAAAACAGAGGCTTTTCATTGAATCTCCTTTCCAGAAACAAAACTACTTCTGCAGGCATATCTGGGGGTGCTTACTACTGGTAGGTAGAAGTCCTTGTTTTTCACTATTTTTGACACTTGAAGTGGGGGTGAGGTTACTGTTCCGTTTGGTGAGGAGTTTCCTTTTACTACACAGCCTCCACCAACAGTGTGGGTAAGATGTCCTCTCCATGATGAAAAACTTAGCTCTAAACCTGGACTTTGCTGTCAGTGTTCTTTCTAGAAGAGGCAAAGGAGCCTCATTACTGCAGGGTAGCAGTAGAAGCCCTGCCAGGTCTATCCACTAATGAGAGGGAAGGGCTTGCTGGCTTGCTATTGGTCAGTGAGGATGTATGTCTTAGCTTGCTTTTCGGTTTTCATTTTAATACCCATTTTCATTAGCAGAGCACCTTTTAATAGTCTCAAGATCATATATGCTTAAGATTTCCATTGTCCTTAAGTAGTGTGGGTGTGCATAGCAGTGGGACACAGTTCTCTTCTGTGATATTGGCTATATTAGAGTTTGACTAAAATTTTTTGCCTTGATAGCCTGCCCCTTCTCTAGTGTCTTGGCTAGAGAAAACATACTTTTTCTTCCTTTTTTTTTCCCATACCTGTTGGTGTTTTATAGTGGCCAGCTTCTTCAGCTTCAAATCTGGGATATGTTATTCAAAAAGAAAACCTAGAAAAATGATCACTGTGTTGCTCTTTGGGTCCTTGAGTCCTTAGGTCTATAACCAGTTTATCTTCTTCTGCCCATCTCTTGGTCTCTTACTGTTTTTCATATATTATCACAGGAGTTTCATTTATACTTTTCAGGATGAATAGAAAAATATATCTTCTCTATGTAATCGAAGGTATATTATTATTAATTTGTAATTATTTTGGTTACTAATATATCCCCAAATCTGCCACTGTACCTGGTACAAAACAAATGTTGTTGATAATTAATTAAATATAATTATTGGTTAATTAGTGATGCAAGTTACTAAGCATATGACTTGTTAATGTGTTAATTGAAATATATGAATTCATATATTTATAAATTACCAGTCAATAACTCAAAGTCAAGTGCATTAACATGGATTTTTGTGTGTAATATTGGGGTTGGAACCCAGAGGCATTCCAGATACAAGCGACACCCCCAGCCCTATTTATTTATTTATTTATTTATTGCAATACTAGGTGTGAACCTCAGGGGCATCTATCTCTGAACTATACCCCCAGCCCTTTTATTTTTATTCTTTACTTTGAAACAGGGTCTCGCTGAAATGCGAAGGTCCTCACTAAGTCATAGCTGAGGCTGGCCATTATCCTGTGATCCTTTTATCCCAGCCTCCCAAATACTGGGATTACAAGTGTGTGCCACCACACCCAGCTTAGCTTGGATAATTTTTAAAGAAATCACTGTAGTATACATTCTTACCCAATTAAATTATTTGGTTGTCAAAAGTACCAAATACCACAATATTTCTGTGTTCTATTTTTGCATAAAATCCATCTGTAAAACTTCAGTAAAAGTTATAACTATAAATAATATGTTTAAGATGCCTCCTGTGCTATGGGCCCTTTTCTCTTTATCTTCTTCTATTTTCAAGATTGTGGTAGGAACTTTGGTGGATGTGGGAGAGTCCATTATTCAGTGTATGCCAATAGTTTTCTGCTACACATTCTTTCTTAAGGCTTGGAAATGCACATGATAGATGCATCCTAGAAACATGCCAATGTAAATAATTAAAACTAAACAAAAGAGCCGGGCGTGGTGGCGCACGCTTGTAATCCCCACGCTTGGGAGCCAGAGACAGGAGGATTGTACAGGTTCGAAGCTTTAGAGACTCTGTTTCAAAAAAAAAAAAAAAAAAAAAATATATATATATATATATATATATATATATATATATATATATATACACACACAATAGATTATTTGGTGTGTTTCCTCCATATTCCACTCCACTTTCCTTCATGTTTGTAAGAGTGGTAGTGATACCTTAATTTATACACACAATCTTTGAACTGTTCCCTATGTGAAGCATCAGTTTTTACCTCCCCACCTCCCACCCCTAATCCTCTTCTCTATTTTACTACTTTCTGTCTTCATTTGACTGAAGTCTCTTTTGTTAACGATGTTTTTTTTTTCTTCTTTGTCATACTGGGGATGGAATCTAGGGGCATTCTACCTTCGAGCTACACCCTAACTTTAATTTTTGTTCTTTATTTTGAAACAAGGTCTCACTAAGCAGCAGAGGGCCTTGCTAAGTAGCTGAGGCTGGCTGTGAATTTGTGGTCCTTCTGGGATTACAAGGGTGTGCCACGACCACTACACCTGGCCTAACAATATATTCTTTTTTTATTTTTATTAGAGACCACTGTTTTATTCGGACCCAGCACTCTCCGGAGAGTGTGTGTGTGTGTGGGGGGGGGGGAGGATGGACCCACAGGCCAAGCGTCTGGAGAGTTGCTATAGTCCTGATCGGCAGGCTGAGTTATGTGTTATGTGGGGGATCGAAGTCACTGCTGTTTTATAGGCATGCCTATTCTCTCTCGACATCTGTAGTTTCGCGGTGTTTGGACGCTGGAGGCATCTGGAGTCTCGCAATATCTCCACTTCTGACTTCCAGGGTTCCGCTATGAGATCACGTGGAGGAGGGACCTAAGTTATCAAACAAATGATAGAGAAATGACTTCTACATAACTGTGATGCTAATTATTGGCCTAGTTAATAGATGATAGATGACTACTACATAACTCTTTACATATACTTTTTCTTTTTCGCTTTCTTCCTCTCATGTTCCCATACTACTGATTATTCTCAATGTATCTCAGAAACCTACAGTCAAGTCCGTGTTTCAGATTTTGTTTACTCGGACCCAAATCGTTAGATTTGATAATTCTATTTATATGCTCCATTCCATCAAAGAAGAGTTTACAAACAAAAAATATTTATGTCTCTCTAGAGTTATGAAATCATTCATATTAAGGTCAGCTACAGGTATGGTAGGTATAAAAATTTGTACAAGAAATAATTACATTGGTCCAATATTTTTGGTGTGTTTTAATGATGCGTTTTGTCAAAGCATAAAAAAACATGAGCTCTAGGTAAATATTGTAGTGACAGCATTTTTTAATTTTCTTGTCATTCAAATTCCTGTCAATAAATGTGAAAATAAATATAAATTTCATGAAGAAGCTTAGCAACTTTCTGAAATGAGGAAAGAAATCACACATAAGTTATCTGTGTATATACTGAAACTAGCAGAGTGTCTGACAGAACATCGATCCTTCCTAGGTATCTGCTGTTGGGTATTTTAAATCATGTTTACTATCTGGTAGCATTCATGGAGACATAAAACATATTCAACTTAATCACCTTATTTGTATTAAATATTATGTATTATTAAGCTATTATTGTAATAACAACTCTTCATTTCTTCTAAACTTAAAACTATTTTCCCTATTAAAATTATTAATATTTTATAGACACCAGATATTATCACTCTCAATAGAACAATTTAATAAATTATGAAAATCTTTCTCTCCATGAACTGACATGTTTAATAGGCTCATTTATTTTTTTCTAGGATCTGAGGTAATGGATTATGCCTTTAAATTTTAAATTTTTTTATAAACCACTATATTTCTTCTGACCTGATTTTAAGCAGGAAAAAACATATGCTAATGAATCATATGATGAGAATCATGGAAAAAAGTGTTACCAGTAAAGAAAAAATTAGTAGTTGTTTTTTAAGAATATTTTAAAATTCATCTAATTTTCTATTCATTTTCACTAATCTAGCAATACCTTTAAAATTCCTGGAAACAAATATAGCAATTTTTGTTATATATTATAAAACTGGGATTGAAAAAAAACTAAACTATAATCATAAAATAATTACCATAAAAAGACTATATCTCTTTTTATCCCTAGACTGGCCAGTTAAATCCATTGACTTATATGATGAAGACAACAACTTATAGAATGCTATGTATATGTAGAAAATTATCAGTAACCATCTCAGTGACACATGAGAGAGTGGGATGGGATCCAGAGGAAGCGCACCAAGTGTCATGTGTGTGCATGTCATTATCATTCTATACCTCATTTTGTTGTATAGTTACAATACACCAATAAAAATATACTTAAAAATCTACTGTGTAGCCAGGCGTGGTGGTAAACATCTGTATTCCCAGTATTTAGGAGGCTGCGATAAAATGATCACAGATTTGTGGCCAGTCTGAGGAATTTAGTGGGGCCCTCTGTAACTTAGTGAAAACTTGTTTCAAAATAAAAATAATAGTGCTTAAGATATAGAATGCCCCTAGGTTCAATCTCTAGTAACTAGTAACACAATCACACACACACCACACACACACACACACACACACACACACACACACACACACACACACATATTGTTTTAGTCTGACTTTCCCCAGAAACAAATACTGAGAGACTAAAATTTGAGTACGAATAGTTTAGGTTTTTTTTTTTTTTGGTGGTACTGTGGTTCCCGAAAGCCCTTCTACCTCCGGGCTACACTCCCAGACCTATTTTTTTATATTTTGAAACAGGGTCTCCTAAGCCAGCACAGCTGGCTTCGAACCTGCGCGATCCTCCTGTCTCCTCCTCCCAAGTGCGGGGATTACAAGCGTGAGCCACCATGCCCAACCAAGTACGAATAGTTTAATAAGAAGGCAATCATATAAACCACTTCTAAAAGCAAGAGTAAGAATACAGGGAAAAGAAGTGTCTGCCTCTACAGACAATTAATCATAGGATAACTCAAGACATAATGAATTTAGGTCATGTTCAACCAATTTCCATTCACTGTGTTTGAAGGTAGTCTCTGAATGTTAATTTCCTGGTGTATTAGGACAGTTTTGCACAGGCAGAAAACATCCTCATGTGTCCACAGAAATAACTTAAGCCCATAGTCATAGGTTTTGTTTTGTTTTGTTTTGTTTTGTGGGTCTGAGAATGGAACCCAGGGGCATTCGACCTCTGAGCTACACCCCTGCCCTATTTTTTAATCTTTATTTTGAAACAGGGTCTCACTAATTTGCAGAGGGCCTCACTAAGTAGTAGCTGAGGCTGTCCGCAAACCTCGATCCTCCAGTCTCAGCCTCCTGATTACAAGCATGTGCCGGGGTCCAGCCTCGGCCAGTCCAGGGGTCTTGAAGGAGGTGTAAGTTCGGTGAAATTGAAGAATGAGAGACAACATGCTAGTAGCAGGGGAGGCATCTCTGCCTGTGCCCTAGATATACTTTATTTATACATGAATTTGACAGATTGCAGCAAGCCACATCATATGTATTTTGCTTTTCATTTAGTTTTTCAAAACCATATTACACATACATTGTTTTACATCTAGTTTTTCATTAACCTGAATTCCACATAGCAGGCACACCTCGAAGCCACCTGTTTTTCCTGTTTCTTGTTTTTTATTAATTTGTAATGAATTGACCCACAAGACCTATTACTACTCTACATCACACATAATTAACTTTAACTAAACTTATCCTATCCTCTATCTTAGTTACTAAATACTAGACTTACTGTTTGTACTTCTAAAATTAACTGCTAATTTTATCTGCTATTTTGGCCACTAGGTATTCTATTAACTTATTTTGACCCAACCACCAAATCCCCTACACTTATTCTATTTTTCCAGCATACAATACCCACACCTAATTTTCTATGATACCTATTAAGTTGTTTACTAAAAGAACTCCTTTGTGTTTTAGTGAGCAGGCACCAAGGAGGTCCCTGCCTGCCCAACCCTCTGTAGGAATGGCAGAGTCCTGACATCAAGCTACTTTACAGTAATATTAACTCGGTGTTTTCCAATCATCGTACACTCTTGCACAGGACAGTGGAGGATGGTTGGAGGTGGAAAAGTATTCTGATTAGTGCTAGCCCCCTGAGGGGGATACCACAGTCGACCTCCTAACTTATAAGCAACATATGGAGGGCCTTGTACAGTAGATATAATTTACCTGAAGTTAAACTTTTCCTTTCATGACCTTAAGTGAGTTAGGTGGTATAAGCAGAGGAGCAAAGAGCTCTTTTCTATTTTTCTATGTAGCTTTTTGAAAGTTCTCCCAAAGTTTCATATATATATATTTTTTTCATATATATATCATATATATATATATATGTTTCATATATATAAGTTTCATATATATTGCTATTCCCAGCACAAATCTTAGGGCATTTTCCCGTCATATTCACATCAATTTTTAGATTATAACAAAACAACAATCCTCAATCAAAGCAATATTCAAATTTCATTAATATTATCATAATTATAACTAAAATCAAGAGGGATAATGGCTTCAGTTTTGCCAGAGTCTTCCAGCCCTGTGGAATTCTCTTCCCAGCTGCGACCCTGTCACACAGCAGGAATGGTGCCGCCTCCGCCAAGCGTGCGCCACCACGGCCGGCTTTATAGGTTCTTACATTAAGAAGCTATTGGTAGGCAGTGAGAATAAGTTGCCAAATGATGACAATGAGACATCAGTAGCATCTTCTATAGTCCATTCCTCGCATTACTTAGATTCAGCTTGGGTCTACACTGATTACATTGAACTGTCTCTAAAAAATAAGTACCTATCAATAAAATGTAAGACTGAGCTCGCTCCGGAGTTATCGCACCTTCCTGGAGTTGACTCAAGGTCTGTAACTAATCATCTTTACTTGGCTTTTTGTTACCAGTCTATATGCCTTTCAGCGCTGATCTGCATTTTAGTTCATTGGTATTGTTTGTCTTGTGGATTACTAATTTACATTTTCTTCTTGAATTAACAACATCTCTATTTACCATGATTTTGTTAGGTCACAGTTGCTTTAATTTTCTATTTATAATTTTCAGAGGACCTCATAACAGTTTACTTTGTCTTCAGAGGAAAGAATTCCATGGCCCTAGGAGAAGCAAACTGCAAACAATACAAACAATTCTATGTTTGGCAGATGCTAGGACAGCAGATGCTAGGATATATACACTTACTTTGTGAATATGAGATACACCTGCTAGTTTAAAAATCTTTATGATTTCTTGAGGAAAACATTGATGATGATTTCAATAACCAGTTTGGGGAAAATCAACATGTGGAGCAATATTTTTTGTCTCATTTTTAATAACTTTTTACTTTTTATTTAATAGCAATTATAGAGATTAAAATCATGTTATTATTTGAAACATTATTAGCTAGTTTCAGTAGTTTATTGCTTTCCCCAAAATGCAAACCAGTTGCATGTTACCTATTAGCTCTGCCCATTATAAAATTATTCTCTTATATTTCACTTTGCCTATGTTATAAACCTTATAATATTCTTGTTTTTTAAATTTCTCATTTACACATATCTGCACATAATTACTTGTTCTTATAATCTCCTTGATTTTTTTGCAAGTTCCATAATTTCATCTGAGATTATTTTTTAATTTAGTATTTACTGTTTATTCATTTTGGAGAAGATCTACTATTGTTAAATTTCTCAGCACATACTATAATTGTCCCTATCATTTTGTAGGATATTATCAGGGAGCATTGATTTCTGGGTGAGTAGGATTGCTCTTGTTGGTGGGTAGTTCTGGGAGTGCATCGTAATGATACAGATCAGTGGGTTTTATTGTGACATATTGACACATGCATGTGATATAGTTTGATAAATTTTACTCCCCAGTTACCTACTGATGTTTACTTGTAGTATTTGAAAAATGACATTCTATTATTGTCTGGCTTCCATCATTCTTTGGTGAGACAAAGCCATCTGCCTGATTTATCCTTTGAAGACAACATGGCTTTTTCCTCTCTGAGTGCTTAAAAATGTTTACTTTGTTGTTAATGTTCAGTATTTTACTATGATATACCTATATGTAATTGTATTTGTATATATTTAAAGTATATTTGACTAAGATTTAAATACCTGGGGTTGATCGCTTTCTTTTTATTTGAAAACTACTAAAACAATACTCCTCCAAATGTTGCTTCTCTTCTTTGTTCTCTATCCTCTCTTTCTGAGAGATAACTACAATTAAACTCTTAGGTCATATTGCACATGTCTCATTTCTTTTTAAAAATGTTTTTGTCTCTTTCTGCTACAGTACACATAATTTTTAATTATGAGTTCACTGATTCCTCATTCTGTTCTGATTAAATATTAAAATAGTCCAATAAATGAGTGTCTTCTATGTTTTGTTTTTTAATAATTTTTTTCTACATTGTTTATATTTTTCTCAAATTCTTCAACATGTTATTTAGAGTTATTTTGAAGATTTTTAAAATTCAAATACTACCCAGATCATCTCTGTATTTCATTCTCTTAATAGTTTAACTGTACCTTTCCTTTATTTTTTACATGATAATTATTAAAGATATATTAAAAATGCCTAACTATGCTATCTCCTTCCAAAGATTGTTACATTTTGTTCTGGAACTAGCCAATTGAGGCATATCTTCTTAGTCTTTTTATGGGTTGATTTTTTTTTTTTTTGGACTTTTTTAAGGCTTTTTATTCCGGTTCATTCCTAGTATGAACATGACCTGTATTCTGAGCAACTAGCTCTTGTTCTTTCAACATGGACCTCAACTGGTGTTTCATAATATATTCTAGTATTCATCAAATTCTCTCCTTTCTAGCTGGGATCAGTGCTATCATGAGCCTGACTTCTATGGTTTCTGCTAGAATCTCCATTTTCTAGGTACTTTTCTGATGACACTGGGTAATTGAACCCAGGACTGTTTCAGAACTGAGTCCACGTTTTTAATGCCTTTTTATTTTATTTTATTTTTTATTTTGAAATGGGGTCCCACTAAGTTACTGAGTGCTGGCTTCCAATCTTCAATCCTCCTATCTCAGTCTCCCCAATTCTTCAATTATAGGTGTGCACCACCATGGCTGCTTCTAGAAGACTTTTTATGTGAGGACTTCCAGAATCCTTGCACATCTTAGGAGTTGGCCAAGAACCAAAGAACATTGATGACACCTTTGTAGATCCTTTTCCATGCCCTCTAACCCTGTTGAAACCTGCTTTCTATAGTCTAACCGCTCTGGCTCCCTTCATTCTGATCTTTGCTTCCTTTGTCTAGTGAGACTGTCATTCACTTTGAGCTCTAAGGAGCATCTTCGTATTGGAAAGAGCTTTTAGGGGAAAGCTGAGATGTATGTGATATCAACTTCATTAACTTTCTCCTCTCAAAGGAGAGAAGCATCCCAATGGTCAGAAATAGTTATTTTGTATATTTTAGTTGTTAAAACATTAAAGATAATCTAATATCTAAGACATAAATTTTAGTATGACTCCATTAAAAATCTTGGTATTATGTGTTTTGAAAAAAATATAGTCTTCAAAGAAAAAGATGAAATATAAAGAGCCACAATATATAGTGTCAAGAAATTATTATTTGGCATATGACCTGAGGTATATATTCACTCCTATCTCTGGTGATTTCTATATACAATAATATGACATAGATCAATATTCAGAATTATGAATCCAAGTTTCTAATATCTTGAATCATCACAATAAAATTAAATGATATTCACTAGATTATGTTAAGCTGTACATGTATCTTGCTGGTATTGCACAGGAGGTCTTTAAAGAAAATACAATCACATTGCTTAATGGTAGGGATGTATTCTGATAGAAGCATCATTAGGTGATTTTGTCTTTATGGGAACAGCATAGAGTGCATGTACACACACCTAGATGATATGGGTTAATCAGTCCATGTACCTGTTGATTTTTATAAAAATTGGGCAACACAAGATAAATAAAGGCTGCTGCATATGGTTTCTATAAACTTATTATAAATGCATTTTATTATAAATGGAGTATGATATAATGGTAAAAAGTATACTATAGTAAGTAGCAACACAGTCATCTAATATCACTATCAAGTATTATGAGTGTAGAGAAATGCTTCAGTTTTGTAGGTTCAGAAGCACAATAGGTATTTTTACACCAACATTAATACAAATATGCGAGTAATGTATAGCACTATGATATTAAAAGATCACTAGGTGATAGACATTTTTAGCTTTGTTATAACCTTATAGGACAACCATTGTATATGAGCTCTAATATAACAACCAAAGTTTTCTTTTATTAGCATCTTTCTATTAGTCTCTTGGGAACATACATCACTGTCTTTTCTCACAGAGCATGAATGCATTGACTTAGTTTTCTTCCTCTTTTTTCCCATTCAGTATATCAGACATTATCCTATGACATTCTGATGAAGAAATATAACATGTGTTTCTATTTTCAGGAGAGAAGTAAAATAAAAAGAGCTAGTTTGGTTATGTAAAAAGACCAGAAACTATGATTTAACCTCCCCCCCTTAAAAAAAAAAAACAATGGACAAACTCACCAACATATAGGCACTGGCAGAGATTTTCTCCATAAGATCCTTTAAGCTGAGGAGATAAAACCAAAAACCAAATAAATGGAATGACATCAAATTACAAAGTTTCTGTGAATAGCTGGACATGGTAGCACAAGCTTGTAATTTCAGTATTTGGGATGAAGAGACAAAAGGACTGCAGATTCAAGGCTAGCCTCAGCAACTTTGCAAGGCTGTCAGCAATTTAGTGATACTTTACTTAAAAATAAAATAGGGCTGGGAGTGTAGCTTAGAAGAAGAAGACCCTTGGGTTCAATCCCCAGTACTATAAAAAGTAAAAGCTTCTGCATTACTAAGGAAACCATTAAGACTCTAAAGAGATAGCCTATGCAATGGGAGCAAATTCTCACCAGCTACTCTTCTGATGAAGGAATATTATCTAGAATGTATAAAAAAATTAAAAACATTTAAAAACTCAATAAAAAGTGGGCAATTGAACTGAATAGACACTTCTCAACGAAATGCAATTATTCAGCAAATATATGAAAAATGTTCACATCATTGGCAACCAGAGAAATACAAATCAAAACTACACTGAGATTCTACTTAGATAATAATAAATATTGTGATGATGTGGAGAAATAGGAATTCATATACACTGTTGGCAAAATTATAAATTAGTATAACCATTGTAATACTAGATATAGAACTTCCATATGACACAGTTACACCACTCTTTGGAATCTTTCCTAAAGTATTAAAGTCAGAACACTATAGTAATACATGTCTACCAAAGTTTATAGCAGCACAATTCACAATAGTCAAACTATGGAACCAAGCCAGGTGTCCACAGTCAGATGAATGGTTAATGACAATGTGTTATACACACACACACACACACAAACACACACACACACACACACACACACTAGAATTCTACTCAGCCATAAAGATGAACAAAATTATGTTATTTGTGGGAAAATGGATATATCTGAAGAATATAATGCTAAGTGAAATTAATCAGTCTCAGAGTGATATGTGTTCTTTTATATGTGAAGGATAGAAAATAGGAATCATAAGGGACTTTAAATGCAGAAATAGACATGTAGAGTAGTTGAGAGGGTTGAGGGAAGACAGAGGGGAGAATATAGAGAATTGAAGAAGAAAACAGTTGAAATACTGCTATGGTAACATATAAAGGAATTCTTATCAATCTCACTAACTTTTATTGGGCAGGTGGAAGAGGGATCAGGGTGGGATATGAAGGGAAATGCACAGAGCTGTGTGCATGTATGTTTTTATCACATTTAACCTCACTATGATGTATAACTACAATGTACTAATAATTGTGGGGGGTACTGGGATTGAATGTAGGACATTCTATCTCTAAGCTACACTCTCAGCCCTATATTTTTATTTTTAGGTTGAAACAGCATCTAAATAAGCTCATCAGTACTGAGTTGCTGAAGCTGGCTGCTAACCTTCTATAACCCGGGCCCAGCCTTCCTAATATTAGTATTACAAGCCTGTGCCATCATGCACAGCTTAATAAAATATTTTTTTTAAAAGTCACTTAGTAGTAAATAAAGTAATAATATGCACATATTTTAAAATGTATATTATAGTATTCTTTAATATGCTGCAAAGTTTATATTTGACATAGTAGTGTGTTTGTGTGTGTAAAAATGTGAGAAACAGAGAAGAGGGGAGAAAAAAAGAGGTACATAATGAAATCAAGGCATATAATAGTAGGCTTTATGGTTAATCAGCTAACTTAGGAAAATTATCTAAGTAGTACTTCCCAACAGATTCCATGTAGCTAGCTCTTTTGTTTGGTTTTATGACACTAGATATTAAACCTGGGAACATTTTACCACTGAACTATATCCTCAACCCTCTTTATCTTTTATTTTGAGACAGGGTCTTGCTATGTTGCCCAGGCTGGCTTTAAACTTGCAGCCCTCTTGCCTTAGCCTTTGGAATTACTGGGTTTACAGTTCTTTGTCACTGTGTCCAGTTAATGCTGGGTCTCAAAGGTATGTAGGAGACCTTCTTTTGAATATCTGGCCCAGAGTCTAAATAGGAGTTCTAGAATGCTGCTTCAGGAGTTTCCCAGAAAATTTTTACACCCTCCTGAATAAAGTCTAAGGTAGTAGAGGGTTGAAGTTTTTTAATGAATAATGTTACTTACTCAATTAAAAAAAATATTTGTGATATTATAAAATTTGTATTTTACCTAATTAAAGAAACATCTTGAATAAGATTTCTTGACTTCTTTCCTCTTCTAGAAATTAATGAGCTAACTATTTATGTTCAATTAAAAAATTGTTAAAAAATAAATAAATAAAATTTTAAAAAAAGAAAAAAAGAAGAAAAAAAAAAGAAATTAATGAGCTATAAGAAAACCCAACCTCAGTTTGCTAAAAGAATAAAAAACCCTATATTTCCCCACCCTGTAGTTTTAAATTGGGAGCTTTCAGCATGAAAATTATTGGATACATAATACATAAGTGTGATTGATGAGAATAGAGTGATGAGACAAATTGAAAATGCTTTCTGTAAAGCTGGTCTTCCAAACAGAAACAATACTTGAGGGATGAATTTAAAGATTCCTTTAAAATATGCATATCTTTTCTTCCCTTTCTACCACCTGAAATTATAGATTCTCTTTATAGCAGCAGAATTAAAGAGGCAGGAGAAAGCATGTCAGTTGGTGTGCACAATCACATGCACATTTATTTTTTACATTCTGTGTTGACACATAGACATGTCCTGCTTGTCTCTCCTGGGGAAAGTTGCTCTATTTCTTGGTAGGGGGCTTGAAGAATGAAGGGATTTTGAAGGTTCAAAAGTTGGCTTTTCAGCCCTGGCATCCACCTTCTTATAAGAAGAAGAAATGAGCTGCTTTTCATTCCTCTGAAAAGAAAATGCCACCTGTCAAAGAGTTCTGCAGCCCCTGCTCATAGTTTAATAAGCAATTTCCACTTAGGTTTTCTTTTCTCTAATGAAAGGTCTAAACTGATTGACAAGGCTTTTTAGCCAATGTAACTAGTGGAGTAGAAAAATAAAGAGGATTAATTATAAGAAACTGAAGGTGATATTTTTAGAAAAGTATTTACATTAAATAATTCAAATTTTCCAGGAAGAATAGTTATAGGGATTTGTCTAATTTCCTCATTTTACACATAATGAAGCCGGGACTTTCAGGAGTGCAGCTATGCTTAGCCACACAGTGACAAGTCAAAGATAAGACCCATTTCTTCTAACTTCAAAGAAATTGTTCTTTACTTTAAATATCAAGTCAGTTTGAGGAGGTCCATATTCAAACTTCCTTTATGTTCACAAGTAAAGTAACTTTATGTTATTTATAAAATAGTCTTGAACATTTTAATACGTGAGTCAATTATGCCATATTTAATTTTGGTAGATTTAATAATTTTTATAACAAACTAAGTAAGCACTCAACTATTAGGTTCTGTGAAAATAGATTCAAAATTGCAATGTGACAGAGTAGTGTTTGCTTTTTAATATATTATGTAGCCAACACATGCCAAAGCACCTAGGACAGAGAAGCTGCATTACCTATGTGCTAAGTGTAAAAATATTTAATAATTAAATATGTCCTGTGTTTTGAGGAAAAGTAAAACATACATCCTGATTTTATAAGATAATACTTCATTGAAGAAGATAAACATTTAGCAATAAAATCTAAAATATGTTTAATAAAAGCTATTTATAAACACACTATTTATGTGAAAGTTACAATACTACTGAATGGAAGAGAGTTTTCAAATTGTTTTTCCTATAATCATAGTTATATTCTTATCAGTTATCAGTTTTTCATCTACATAATTACATGAAACATTTTTAAATTTCTCACATTAATATTTTTTTAATTTATTTTTTTATTGATGCACTGTATTCATACATCATAATGGGATAAAAAAAAAACTTTTGTAGACATACATGCACACATTGCCCAATTAACCCTTACCCGATCCCCACCCTGTTCCCTCCCCATCCCTCCTTCCCATGCTTGGCTTAGTGGTTGACATCTAGTATTATAGCAATTTATCCAAAATTAACAATGATAATCTCACAGAACAGTTTCATTTGTCTGATACCAAGCTTTTGATGACTTAAAGACAACATTTCAATATTTCTTTTTGCTTTCTTTCTTACCAGAGAATATTTTTTTCTTTTCTTTTTTTTGGTGAAACTATCATACATTTATTTATTTTTCAGAAAAAATCTATCCTAGTGTGGAATATGGACTCTAGATACCCAAAATGATTTCGAAAAAGAACAAAGCTAGAAGATGTATATTTTCTGATTTCAAACCATATAAAACTACAATAATTGAAACATTAATATGAATGTTAAATTATCTGAGACTATGACTAATTGTTAGAAAGGTTGCCTGTGAGTATAGGACGTCTTTGCAATATGGCAATTCTGATTCACATAGACTGATGAATAATCGATGAATAACTGTGAGTATCCAAGCAGCTTCTGTCACTTCATATAGAAAGATTCTTTCAGCACATCAGAGGTGATTGCCCAGGTAGGTGACTGGAAAGTGGTTCAGTTAAAGACATTTTGGCTTAGGTGGGTGTGGTGGCACACCCTTGTAATCCCAGAAATTGGGAGGCTGAGACAGGAGGATCACACAGGTTCAAAGCCAGCCTCAGCTACTGAGTGAGGCCCTCAGCAACTTAGTGAGACCCTGTTTCCAAATAAAGTATAAAATAGGTCTGGGAGTATAGCTGGGAGGTAGAAAAGCCCCTGGGTTCCACTCCCAGTACCACACACACACAAAAAATGAAAAGGCTAAAGACATTTTGGCTTAGATTTTCTTAATAACATTTGGGTCAGATTGGACAAGGTGCCCATACTGGTTTTATACTACTTCTTACATATCTGTCACTTTAGGGTATAAATATTCATTATTTAACTCTGATTTAAAAAAAAACACTTCTTTATGGCATTCCACATTTCCTAAAGGATTTAGCAACTATCTGATTTATTCTACTGATTTTCAACTGAATGGTCCAAAGGAGAGAGAGATAAGGTAATTTGCCAAAGGCATATATAAAGGCATTGCAAATAGTAAGCTACAAAGCTGGAACAAAAGCTCAAATCTCTTGTATCTCAGATGAGTGATGTTTCTAAGTCATGATATCTTCCCTGTTTGGAGAAGTTGATTGACTCAGAAACGTAGTAGTCATGTGAGTTGTGTTGAATAGCCAAGATAATGAAGATCGGACAGAGACATAAAGGTTCACAGAACTTGGTGAGCTTCCCCCACCAGGCTCCCACATTGCTCCCTCCACTTCCCCATGCCCAATACTGAGATTAGCACTAATAATTGTGTGCATGTACATCTTGTTGACTGAGGTGTTTCTTTCTTCAGATCTCCCTCCCTTAGTCCCCCCTTCATCACCCCATGAGGGTTTCTCCTCCTTTGTCTGGGATCCATTTTGTATCCTCATTGGTAGCTTCCACATAGCTTCTCTAGCTTCTTTTGTGACTGGCTGATGCCACTTAGCATAACTTATATTCTCTAGTTTCATCCATTTTTCTGCAAATGTCATATTTTGTTCTTTACGGATGAGTAGCATTTTGTTGTGTGTACATCCAATAATTTTAACCCATTAATCTGTTGATGAACACCTAGGCTAATTCCATAATTTGTCTATTGTACGTTGTGCTGCTATAAATATGTATTGCTATAATATTTGGGTTTCAATCCTTTTGAACAGATACTCAGAAATTGTATGCCTGGGTGACATGGTAGGTGTCATTCCCAGTCTTCTGAATAGCCTTCACAGTGATCTCAAAAGTGGCTGTACTTATTTGCAATCCTACCAACAATGTGTAAGAATTTTTATTTCCCACATTTATTATTATTTGTAATTTTTATTATTGCCATTCTAATGGTGTTAGGTGAAAGCTCGGTGTAATTTTATTTACATCTCTTTGATTTCTAATGAGGTTTAACATTTTTTGTTGTATTTATTGACCATTTACATTTTTCTGAATCTGACAGAATTCACCTAACATAATGTCCTTCAAGATTATCACAAATGACAAAATTGCCTTTTTTATAGGTGAATAATAATTCACTTTGTATATATACTACACTTCCTTTATGGTTGTTCCCATATCTTGATTATTATGAATAAGGCTTCAATGAACATGGGGACATTAATGTTTCTTGGATATAAGAATTCCGTTGCCTTTGGATATATGCCTAGTAGTGGGATTGCTGGATCATGGGTAGTTCTATTTTAAATTTTCCATAATGACCACATTACTTCACATTCTCACCAACACTATACAGTGGTTCCCTTTGGTTATGGGTTGAATAAATGTCCCCTCAAAGTCCATATGTTAAAGGCTAAAGAATGGAGCTTTTAAATTGTTAGGAGATGAGTCAGGTCAATGGAAATGTGCCCTCAAAAGGTGTTATGACACCCTGTTTTCTTCCTCTCCTATTTTCCTATCTGTTGCTTTCTGACTCATGATTTAAGTGTCCTTCCTTAGGCACTTTTCCCACACTATTGCCTCTAGGAACACCAACAAAAGGCTTAAAACACTATAACCACTGTTCATGGACCTGAATCACCCCAAAATATAAGCAACATTTACTCTCATGAATTAATGATTTCAGACATTTTGTTATGTAACAGAAAAATGAGTAATATATCTTTTGTCCATATCCTTGCTATTATTTATTACTTTTTGTCATAATGTTGGAATGATAGTCATTCCAACAAATGCAAAATTTTATCTCATTTTGGGTTATGAGTTTCTCAGCTTTAGTGTTCTAACATGGAAGCACTTGTGTCTGTCTCTATTTCTAATGTATTTTCTACTTTATTTCTATTTTTATCTTTTTTCTGTGTTTAAGATTTTCTTTTTCATTTAAAAGTATTTAAATTATGATTGATACATTTATCATAAGAGCACTACCATGTTTATATTCTAGAAACTTGGTAATTGTATTTTAATATTATTTAACAAATTTTAGTTTATCTTATAATTTTATTATTGCCTCATAGATCATTTAGAACTATATTGTTTATTATTTTTCTACTAAATACCCTAGTTTTCAAATCATCTGTTCTTTAGTTTCCTGAGCTGAATATATAGATGATTTTTTTTTTTTACCTACTGCGTTCTTCATAGGATCTAACTTAGAATATAACAGTGAAGTGTTCTTCTGCCAGAAAGCAGGATAAAATTATATAATTTTCAGTAAAATGGACAGAACTGGAGAACATTGTTGTGGTACTAGCCATATGGAAAAAAATCAAGGGCCACATATTTTCTATTATATGAAAGCTAGAGAAAAAAAAGAAAGAAAATAATTCATAAAAGTTAGGAGACCATGCCAGGCGTGGTGGCGTATGCTTGTAATCCCAGCATTCGGGAGACTGAAACCGGAGGATTGCATTTTGAGGACAGCCTCAGCTACTTAGTGAGGCCCTCCGCAACTTAGTGAGACCCTTTTTCAAAATAAAGAATAAAAAAAAAAAAAAATAGGGCAGCGGGTGTGGCTTGGGGGTCAAATGCCCCTAAGTTCCATCTCCGGACCTGCAAAATAAAAAAAAAAGGAGACCAGAAGGGTAATTGGGGAAGGGATCAGGGAAAGGATGGGTATGGAAAAGGAGACAAACCACATAAAGTCATGTTAATAAATGAATGTGTCGTCATGAATCTATCATTCCTCCACTGGGAGGAAAGGAGGAAAGGAAAAGGGACATATGTAGGAAAAAACAGACTTAAAATGGTATGTACATATATGAATGTATAACTATGAATCTCATAATCATACACAACTAGAGTTATCAATAAAAATTTATTAAAATCAACCTCTACATGAGTAAATAAATAAATAGAGGAGTATTCTTGAAGACAATAATATTTTAGTACTATAATTAACCTATCTTTCAGTGATATTTGATTATATGTATTACTAAGATCTCTTGAAGACCTTAAAATAATTTGTCAGTATTATGTATAAAGCCAATTTTTTTAAATAATAAAACTACAAAATCAACATACTATCCAATGGATAAGAAAAAAAGTAGCAATAACTAATTGTAGGCAACATATTTTAAGCTTTTCATGGTATTATATAGAATATGTCCATTAAGTCACTGGCTTGTCCTAGTTACAAACTGTTTGCTATGATTTATTTTTTACTTCTGCTTTTTTTGTCTTTTCAGCTCTTATATTATTTAAATACTCAGTGATTAGTGTCATCATCAACTCCTTTTCTTCCAACATGTTGATTTAATTTAGCGTGTGCAGTTCACAGCTGCATGGTTATTGATAAAATTTGGAAAAAACAAGGATAGATTTATTTTAGTACTATGCAACTGGTAGACATTTTGGAATTTTACATGTTTCCTTTGAAATAAACTGCCAAAAATCTTATTTTTCTACGAGCATTTTAATTTCTTCTTCCAACAATATGCTTAACATTCTAAAACTCATCCAACCAGTATTTTTTTGGAAATTTTATTTTTAGATTAAAAATAGCATAGAAATCTTTGTTAGACTGTACATATAATTTAGTAAAAACATATTTTTGACAGCTGTAAAACAGAATTTTAAAAACAATTTTCAATGCATTGATGATTTTTATGATAGTATTTTAAGACATCACCAACACTTTACTATTTCATGAGTTTTTAAATTATGTATAGATTATTTCACCATTTTTGAAATTCAAAGAGGTAAATAATAACATAGATTGTTTATGCTTTATAGATAAAATTATATCTAACTTAAAAGAATGAGTTTATATAGTTTTACTGGTACACTGCAATGTGCATCACAGTGAAGTTCAATTTGACACAAACATGCATGCACACAGCTCTAGGGGTACATCCCTCTGTAAGTTGTTGAATAAAAGTAAGACTAATTTTTCTAATTCATTGGATCTTGGAATTATTCATGTATATAAATACTGATAAGTGTATTATTTTATATTGATTGCTTTTAAGATACATTTTGTGGTTTACAAAGTTTAGAGACAATTTAACACTAAGAACTGTGTGTATATGTATTTCTATCACATCGAACTTCACTTGATGTCTAGTTACAATGCACTAGTAAAATTAAAAAAATAAAAAGAAAGGGTAAATATACCAGGACTCAGAACTCATTGGGTTTCACTCTAAACATTTTAATATTTCTCAGAGTTTTTGTTTCCTTTTATTTAACAAATAAGAAATTGTGTCATCTGAGTGAGTCATACATAACATTTTGTGTTGATTTCATTTACTAATGGAAAGCCATATTTAGACATCACTTAAGTTTTGCTGTGACCAATAATAGAAAGCCTACACAAAAGCACAGAATAGAACACCCAAATCAAGATCTTATGTAGAATTCTAAGTAGATATTTATTCTAGAGCTTTTCTGTATAATTACAAAGAAACAAGAAAAAAGTATATATCAAAATAGAAATATAAGATAAAAAATAATGAAACCTAGAATAGTATGAGCATTTTGCATGTTACTTATATCGCCAAATGATAACCATATATTAAATTAAAAAGTTAAATATTTAATAAATCCTGGTAAAACCAATACAAAGTTATGTACTTACTTTATAAATTATGATAAAACTAAATTTCGTGGAAGTTAAGAAACACGTTTAAGGTCATGCTATTTATAAATGATTGAATTAGGATTTAACACAAGAACTTTCTGTCTCCAACATTCATGTTTCCACTACAAGTTATGGAATAGAAAAGAGAGAGAATAGGATAGGGAGAAGATAAATAAAAGATTAAACTAAAACCACAGATGCAGTTCTCTCCAATCTCCCATGTAGTCTGTCTTTCTTCACTAATATCCACAACTTAATTTGGTATCATCAATTCTATTTATTTTAGCAAAGTAGAAAATTGAAATTCAGAAATTATTAACCATGTCCTAAGTAAAAAAAAGTTGACAAAAGGCAAAACTAATATTTCTACTACTATATCTTAATTGTTTTTCTTTTAAATTCAAGACCCTAGACCAACTATTAAAACTGTCTTGAATGCCACAGGTAACTAAATAGCAAAAATATTTCTCAAATCATTTCTTCATCTATAATCTCTTTACATTCTGATTGTATTTTCTCTGGCTTGTTTAATATCTTTATTTGTTGCCAGGCGTGGTGACGCACGCTTGTAATCCCCGCGCTTGGGAGGCAGAGACAGGAGGATCGCACAGGTTCGAAGCCAGCCGTGCGTGCTGGCTTAGGAGACCCTGTATCCAAATAAAAATGTAAAAATAGCCCAGAGGTTGAAGGGCTTCCAGGAACCCCAGTAGCACCTATATATATATATATATATATCCTTATTTGTTCACTAATAATAAACTCACCCCCAGGTAATTCTATGCCCTTATACACAAAATGGCAAATTACATATGATGATATTCAGGTCTCTCTAACTTCCTATAAAACATGACTTATCCTTAAACAGAAGAAAACTAATTCAATAGTATAATCATTCTGTTTTAGTTAAAATAATAACAATAAAAGCCAGAATTTTTTAAATTGTTTACTATGTCAGATATAGTTATATATGTCTTAAAATTTTTAATTCATTTCATCTTCATGTATTACATGATAAGATAGAAAATTA
Source organism: Muscardinus avellanarius (assembly GCF_963383645.1). Taxonomy (NCBI): domain Eukaryota; kingdom Metazoa; phylum Chordata; class Mammalia; order Rodentia; family Gliridae; genus Muscardinus; species Muscardinus avellanarius. Next base: position 135,871,477 of record NC_137787.1, on the reverse strand, counting down.
AGTAGATTGAGTGAAAGCAGTTGTTCAAGGTCATACATCTAGGATAAGAATGGTCAAGATTAAACCCAGGAAGTTAGTCTCAAGGGGTCTATATGATGGTGTTTTAGAGATTTGAAATAGATGAAGCTGTTATGCAACAGCCCATTCAAATTCCAGGATCATAAGAAAGGGAAGGATATCCCTTTTAAAACTCAGTTTACTAATACAAGTACTAGAAAATATTTAATGTGATTATAGAGAAATTATCTGTGTGACTTTAGGCAAGCCACTTTACATTTATTATTATCAAGGCATTATGTAATATATATAACATCACATGAAAGATTTGGTTTGGCCACTTCTGAGGTACTGACTTTGCAGTAAAATTCTTGTTGAAAAATATTTTAAAACTATAATTTCCTTAAAATTAATAAAAATACTGCAATACTAGAGTTCTAATCAATTTTATGTTTCAAGCAAAAAGTGTTTAAATTCGGCACATGACAAACAACAAAAGATTCTCTCATCTGAAATTCCCCCACCTAGCTCTATGACTTGTTAGAATGTTAATTCCCTGGCAGTCAGACATGTGCCTACATTATTAATATGTATTCTCTTAGTGTTTGGAATAGTACTTGGAGATAGGTCTTTCAAATAGTATTTCTTGTTTTTTCAATAGATAACTTCCATTATCTAATTACTGGAAGAAAATAATTCATGTGCCATGCTCTTGTTTCTGGAGCACAGACAAAAATAAGACAGAAAACAATATAATAAATACCAAAAAAATTTTATATTCATTTCAGCCATTCACAAAGAAAGCCTGCACTCACTTTAAGCCCGCAGTATTAGCAAGACATCCCAGTAAACCTGGAAACTGCCTCCTGCTCAGTCACAGGAAGAAATCTACGCAGGTGTCATGACTGGGTGATACACATAGTGCCCATCTATCACTTCACATGACTGGCTCCACCAGTCTAGTCTTCCACCCTCTCTTTGAGAATATTTGCTTCAAAGGCAGATGGAAAAAATTGTTCAGTGCTAAAACTCTCAATCATTTCCTACCCACAGTTTCCTCTTTTCTCATCTTCTTAGTGACAGCTAACACTGAGACAAGCTCATAAAATAATAAACATGCTTTTGCATGAAACTATGGGCAAATGTGGGGCTATATAATATAAAAATTTCACAACAATATCTTTTCACATTATGTGGTTTACCAATTTGATTTCATAGAGTGTTCACTCAAATATCAAAGAGAACATGCTATTTTTCAATTAGTGTTTTATTTTGTATTTGCTATTGAACCCAGAGTTATCTATTTCCAAATTTTATTCCCATTCCTATTTTATTTTATTTTTAATTTTTTATTGCTGCATTGTATTCGTACATCATAATTGGTAAAAAAAAAAAGTTTGTGTAGACATACACGTATACATCACCCACTTTAGTCCCTACAGGATCCCCACCCCATTCCCTCCACAGCCCTCCTTTCCATGCTTGGCTTAGTGGTTGACTTTGATATGTTTAATTACACTGTGTGCTTTAGAGAGTTTCCTTCTTCCTCCCTCCCATCCCCTCATTTAAGTTGTCTTATTTGCTCCTCTATAGTATTTCCTTTTTCATCTAGGGTTCCTCCTATGACCCATTTCTCCTTAGCTTTCGCATATTAGGGAAAGCATCTGTTTCTTATTTTTTGCGACTGACTAATCTCACTTAGCATAATGTTCTCCAGTTCCATCCATTTTCCTGAAAATGATGTAATTGTGTTTTTTTGTTTAATTTTGAAACAGGATCTTACCCAGTTGTTGAATGTCAGTCTAAGTTGCTGAGGCTGGCGTCAAACCTGTGATCCTTTGGTCTCAACCTCCCAAGTACTGGGATTACAGATGTGTGCCACCACATCCAGGTTTCCAAGTTTTTTAAGAAAAAAAAGTTGGGAGAAACGTCTTTGTATTGGATATAGTTACTGTAGAAGAAAATGACAAATTAAACAGGAGTCAAAGTAATCGATAATACCAGGAGTGACTGCTCATTGCAGACACTGCTGAAAGTTTTGGGGGAAAATACTCAAAGTCCACATGGAAACCAATTCTATTTGCATTTCTGATTGTGATGGTGGCCACATAGGAGGTATAGAGCTATGTGCACTCTTAGATGAAATGAGTTTATATCACAGGCACCCCATAATATGGAGCACCAATACACTAATATCTGGCCAGAGGATCAAGTGAACCTAAGAACATGAAAAAGAAGAGAGTAATTTTGTTACTTTCTCTACACATTGAAAGTTACTAAAAATATTCAGGTAAAAAATGAGTGATCAAATTTGTGAACACTTATTTGGAAGGAAAAATGATAACTAATCAAAATTTCAAAACAGAATATGTTTTGCATTGTTAGTTTTATAGGTATAGCTATGTGAATATTAATTAATATTAATAATTACTATGATATATTAAGTCCACACATAAATACTGTCTTATGTTTCTATACACTGTACCAAAAAAACAAAGGGGCAATTAGTCTCATATATACCTAAAATTTATTTCTATTTATAGAAAGATAAATTTTGGGGTTGTAATATTATTCCACAGTCCATCTTGATTCCAAATTTTTCCCTCTCCCATCACACACATACACACACACACACACACACACACACACACACACACACACACACATGCTATCTCATTCTATATAGTTCATGGTGGAGTTGTATTTGTATTTTGACACAGATATATGAGACATCAACTTTATACTTAATTGTTTTGGCCTATAAGATGACAAACAGTATATTTTGGATACCCTCTTTACCTGGAATTTAGAGTCAATCATTTATAATTGAAAGTAAAAAGCTTATAGCTTTATTTTTTTTTAATTTAAGGTATATTTTGTATACTTTCAATGCATTAAATGATACTTTTGCAAATTCATTGACATATTCTTTTTTAAATACATTTTAAAATAAGATAATAACAATATCCACAGCAAGCTTTATTTTCAACATGCATATCCATAAAATTTTTAAAGGATTCTTTTCTTCTTTCTTAAATTTAATTTATAATTTTAATAGCTTCTTAGAATATGGAATCAGAAATTTAGATAATTATTCTCAAATTTTGAATAGGTCAGTACATTTTTCATGTGGGAGATGTTTCGAAATGTGAGTTATACTTAGTTAAGCAGTAGTAAAAATAGGAACTAAACATCTCTTTTCATTTAGAATATTTGCAGCACAAAAGCCTCACTTTTTCAAATGATTTAGATGATTTTCCTCCTTGGAATAAGTCACTTCTAGAATATTTTACCTACATTTGTTCTCCTGAGAAAAGTCAGGAAGGAACGTAGTTGCCTTAAAGAACTTGGTGAGAAACAACTCTTAATGCCTTTTCATTTAAACCGTTTAAGTATAACTGAGCATTCTACAATAGAGAATATATACAAGAGCAGAGAAAGAGTTTTCATAAATATTTGCATTTGCTATATTGAATCAATGCTATGGATAATCTATTTTTTCACATGATCTGCAAACCAGTCCTGAAAAGCAAATAAATTTTGCCCATTTTACAGCATGAAATTGAAACTTAGATTATTACTTACCTTCTTCAAGGTCAAGTGAATATCAAAGCATAGCTGGATTTCAAACCCAAGTTCTAAAATTCCAAAATATCCCTACCATGTCATAGCTACCTGCTCATATGAATTGTTAATATATCCCCATGTGTTAAGACTATCAAATTTGAGTTTCTTAAAGTACTTTGCTTTTCAAAATTAAAGAAGATAAAGCTTTCTTTTATTAGAGTGTAAATGCAAATCTCTTTTCCAAATCATATACCACTAACAGGAAGCCTGAAGCAATTAATAATTGTGCAAGCTATCAATCTTTTCATGCATAAAATTCAAAATTTGTTACTCTGCCTACAGATGAAATGTCATTTTATAAAAAGCTAATAATATGCACCCACAAGTTTGCCTGTGAACATCATTAAACCAATAGCAATCTGAAAAAGTTAAAATTCAGCATAACATTAAAATCATTTGAACATGGGCATGAAACTAAAGTTTATTCAAGTAGTGTTAAATACAAGTACACTTTAGATTTACAATAAACAAGAGGCTTTTGGAGTCAAAAGTATGAATAATTTAAATAACATTAAAGATTATTCTTATACTCCCAATTACACAGATAAGGACACTGGGGGCCAAAGAAAATGTAAATTTATCATGCCTGGGTAGAAATAGAGCTCATTTGCAACCTATTTTCTTGTTTTATTAGCCAAGAGGATTTTCTCGTAATTCATTTTCAATTCCCACTCAGTACCTGAGGTTGTGCAAAAGATATTCATTTATTCATTTAATTCTAGTATAACTCATTTCAGAAAATAATTGAGACACCTTATTAATGGAATTTTTAAAAATAAATAAACTAGAAATACAAATAAATAAAAAAATTAAAGGAAAAGATTGATCAAATAAACCTAGGAATGTGCTATAGTTTGAATCTCTGATACTCTGAATCTCCATGGGCTGATGTTTAGTCCTCAGCCTTTGGAGCTATCAGGAGGTAGTAGAACTTGAAAAGAAAGGGTTAGTGGAAAAGTAGGTCATTGGGGATGTGCCCATAAAGTAGATATGGGAACTCTGGTATGTCTTTCTCTGTATATTTTTGGTTATCATAGGGTGAACAGGCTTTCTTTATCCTGTGCCTCCACCATGATTACACAACAGGTTCAAAGCAACAGGGTCAAGCGAAAATGGACTGAGACCTCTTAAATTGTGAGAATATATGCAAATTAGATTTTCAATTTTTGTAATAAAAGTATAAGCACTTAATTTACTAATTTATACTAAGAGTATATTAGGATCCTATTTCTCCACATGCTCACCAGCATTTATCTATTACTGTTTATACTTTTGATGATTGTCATTCTAACTGGAGGTAGATGGAATCTTAATATAATTTTATTTGCATTTTCTTGTTTGCTAATGATGTTGGGCAATTTTTATATATTTATTGGCCATTTTTTTCTTTTTTGGGGAAGTGTTTATTAAAGTCATTAGCTCAATTTTTTATATTTTTTAGTGTTAAGTTTTAAAGTTATTTGTATATTCTAGATATTAGTCCTCTATCAGAGAAGTAGTTGGCAATTTTTTTCTCATTCTATAGATCTCTCTTTAAACGCTTTATGGTTTCCTTTGATGCACAGAAGCTTTTTAATTTAGTATCATCCAATTTATTGATTTTTTGTTTTTATTTTCTGAGCTTTGGGAGAATTGTTATTTTTCTCTTTATTATATTTATTATATTATATGTTTCTTTATTATATGTCTCTGTTATGATTACACAAAAAAGTCCAAAGCAAAGGACGAAGAAACTATGGACTGAAGTCTTTTAAATTATGAGAATATGGAACCATGTGTGGTGGCACATGCTTGTAATCCCATCATTAGGAGGCTGAGACAGGAGGATCTGGGTTCACAGACAGCCTCAGCTACTTAGTGAGGCCCTGTGAAACTTAGCAAGACCCTGTTTCAAAAATAAAGAATAAAGATAGTGCTGGGGGTATAGCTCAGAGGTAGGATGCCCCTGGGTTCCATCCCCAGTACCACACAAAAATTATGAAAACATGTATAATACTTTAAGTTAGCTTATGTATTAATGTTCAGAGTTGATATAATTAAGTCATGAAGGTTGTAATCTCATCAGTGGATACATCTATTATGATGGATTTATTTGGTAGTAAACTAGGCAGGTGGGGTTTGGCTGAAGAAAGTAGGTCCCTGAGGGTGTAGCCTTAAGGACTGTGCTTTTGTCTTTGAATCCCTTTATCTGCTTCTGGCCTCTGTGATGGATAGGAGAGCCCTTGATTCCTCCCTCTCTCTACTTCCCACAATGATGCACTTACAGCCCTAGTCAACAGCTTCACGTAGAATGAATATGAAAACTCCAAAAACTATAAACAAATAAATCTTCTGGCCTCTAAGTTTTGAATTACAGCAGTGAGAGTCTTGACCAAAACAGCTTATATCTTGGAGAGGTGGTATTATGTTCTCTTCTCAAAGTTTCAGTCTCTGTCCTAATTTCTAGATCTTTTGTGCAGGATGATTGGATGGGGTGTAATTCTATATAGCCACTATGAACATCAGTATGGAGAGTCCTCAGAACACTTGGAATGGAGATACCATATGACCTTGTACAAAATCTTGAGTATCTTTTCAGAAAATTGAAGTCAGAATATTATAGTTATATATGCATATTAATGTTTATAGCAGCACAATTCATAATAGCCAAACTATGAAACCAGTCTACATGTCTGTCAACAAATAAATGAATTAATTACAACCTATGGTATGTACACACAATGGAATTTCAATGAGCCATAAAGAATAAAGCTACATCATTTACAAGAAATTGGATGATACTAGAAAATATTATGTTAAGCAAGATTGCCCAGTCTCAGAAAGTAAAGTTCTATATGTTTTCACTCATATGTGGAAGCTAGTGAGTAACTGGAAAACAAAAGGGACTTCAGATAAATAAGGGGAGATCTGAGGAGATCTGATATAATAGCAGATGGATATCTCAGTCAACATTATCCCTGATGTAATATAGAGCAACTGACCACAAAACTTAGAGAAAGAAAGATTGATTTCCTCACAGTTTATTTTAGAGGTTAGTCTATGTCAAGCCAGGCCAACAGGCCTCAGGACAGCAGAGAGAGAGAGAGAGAGAGAGAGAGAGAGAGAGAGAGAGAGAGAGAGAGAGAGAACTTTGCTCTCATGTATGTCATGGAAGGTAGAAGCTGAAGAATCAGCAAGCAGTGGGCTTGGTGGTGCACGCTTGTAATCCCCACACTTGGGAGTCGGAGACAGGAGGATCGAGCTGGTTGGAAGCCATCCTCGCTGTCTTAAGAGACCCTATTTCCGAATAAAAAATATCAAATAGGTCTGGGAGTGTAGCCCGGAGGTAGAAGTGTTTCCAGGAACCCCAGTACCACCCCCCCCCAAAAAAAAAGAATCAGAAAGCAAGGAGATTAAAAGACAAAACCATAGAACCATAGTTCCTTAATCCATACCCCAGTGATCCAACTTCTCTATCCAAACCTCACCTTCCTAAGTTACCACCTAGTAAGTACATTACAATTGATTTATCTACTGCGATTACAACTTTCATGACTTAATTATATCAACTCTGAACATTAATACATGAGTTCTTCAGGGGACATTTTATAGTTAACCATAATATTCTACCCCTAGCTCCTGAAGAGTTCATGCCCATTTCAGAATATAAAATGCATGTAGTTCATTTAAATAAGTTTTGGTAGTCTCAGAAATTCTAGCCTTGCTCAAAAGTTCCATAGTCCAAAGTTTCCTGAGTCACAATATAAACTCTTTACTGTGAGCCCCTATAAAACAAAAATAAAAAAATAAGCGAGGCATTATGCATACACTGGTAATCTCAGCATTTAGGAGGCTGAGACAGGATGATCACAGTTCCCAGACAGTCTTACCTACTTAGTGAATCCCTTTACAACTCAGTGAGACCCTGTTTCAAAATAAAGAATAAAAAAATAGGGCTGGAGGTATAGCTCAGAGGTAGAATGTCCCTGGGTTCTATCCCCAGTACCACAAAAAATAAATAAAAATAAATAAATATGCATTTAGTATACTATGATATGACATGAACATTTGCATTTCAAAGGGGAGGAACAGGGCTTCCATTTCTGTGATAGAAGTAATGGTAGCAAAGCAGTACCAAATTCCAACAAAGTCACCATTTAATTTTGCAACTTCATATTTGGCATCCCAGGCACATGAGGGGCAAGATGCAATCTCCACGGAGCCTTAGCTTTACAAATTTCTCCATTTAGTCCTACTTGCATGAATTCTGACCTTTCATTGGTTGCCTGGCTTCCCAGGCCTTTCTTTGAAATTTGGGGACTCTATGGCCCCCTTTTTTTCCAGTAAAACCAGCATTACCTATGCAGCAAAATTGACCTCTAGCAAGAAAAGCTGAAGCTGATGCTAATTCCTCCTTAATCATGTTCACATTTGGGCCCATTTTAATTCTGACACCCTCCAGTCTTTTTTCAATTATAGCCACCACTGCTAGTGCCCTTAATCCTCATTCTACACTTGGCCTTGAACCACCTTAACCACATTCCTTTCTTTGTTCCTATATACAAAACATTTAATATCACTTCAGTCATCTTTCTTTTTTATTTCCTACAACACCAATCTTCTGGGCTCTATCCTTACACATGCCTTTCTGGCCATAATGAAAATCTAAAAAGTTTCTCTTCTTTGTTTTCCACTCCCAAAATTTGGTGTATAATCCACCAAACATGAACATAAATATCCATAATACACTTTGAATACTTTGCTATTTTAAGATTTTCTCTGCCAAATTAATTAGTATGTCATCTTCAAATTTGGGCTTGAAACTGAAAGTAGTGGAGCATGCCTGCAATTTCAGTGCTTGGTAGGCTGAGAAAGTAGGATTGCATGTTTTAGCCTCAGCACTAGTGAGACTCTCTGCAAGTTAGTGAGTCCCTTTTTTTTCAAAATAAAAATAAAATAGGGATTGAGATGTAGCTCAGAGGTAGTGTACAGCAGGTTCTATCCCCAGTATCACACACACACACACACACACACACACACACACACACACACACAGTTGGACTTAAACAGAATGGAAGAAAAGAGGAAGGCAGTATGTTTCTGTTGCTTTAAGACTTTAGAATCCAGTCACTGAAAATACTGTTTCTTGGCAAGAGAAGAAAAGCTGTCAGAACTTAACAGAAGAAAAGCAGTTGAAACATGCTTGAATTGGAGGCAATACAGAGAGCAGAGGAATGAAAAGACCTCCTCACATCTCATCTAGTGAGTGGAGAGTAGAGGGAGCACCTTGTTGGCAAGCCTGTGCAGGAGATGGAAGCTGCCAGAATTGAGCACCTCTTTGAGTCAAACTCCAGTTTAAAAAAAAAAAAAAGCTAAATCCTGTTGATCCAGTGATTGCAGAAAACCAACATAAAAAGCAATCACATTCTTTAATCACACTTAAATACATCAAGACTGCTGTCAGACTGAAACCACTCAGTGAGTCCCTGTGGCTTGTCAGGACTGAGAAAATATAGACCCTTTCTGCAGATACCTATGAGGCTATAATGGTGCTCATCAAGACCAGGAGTTTGAGTTTACAAAATGTTCCAGGGTAGTAAAATGTCTGCAGTGACTCCAAACAGGAAGAGTCTGTGAATTTCCAAGTCCTTCCTGCAAAGTTGGGGATGGGGGCTGTAAGAGTATTGAGAGGGCCATCCCATTTCCCTTATTAAATTAATATAAGAGTATTGAGAAGGCCATTCCATTCCCCTTATAAAATTAAAATATAGAAGTAAGTTAAAGTGTTTGGAACTTGTTTTCCTGTTAAGAATGTTTCCAAAATGTTTTTGTCTGTTAAGAATGTTTCCAAAGTGTCTGGAACTTGTTAAGAATGTTTTCAAAGTGTGTTTCTGTTAAGAATGTTGCAAAGAACAAGATGGCTGCAAAGCACAAGATGGCTGCAAAGAACAAGATGGTTGCACTTGTTTACTCTGTAAATCTATTGGCTGGATGCAAAGAACAAGATGGCTGCACTTGTAAACCTATTGGCTGTATCCCAATGTGAACGCCCCTTCTGGGACTATAAAAGTAAGGTCTCTTTTGGGCTCATGGTCTAGCTGCGACCACTTGCTTACTGTCTAAGAGGCTGAATGTTAGCTCGGCCAGAAGGAATCATTCCTCTGGTAGCTGCTGGACAATTCCTCTGAATGACAGTTAGGCTTGTGAAGGAGATTTGACCCTGGCTTGCCAGTAAGAGCTGCAGCACAATAAACCCTGCTTGATTTTACAACTCTTGTGAGTCCTTCGTTAATTGGGTTGGTGGGTGATTCTCAGACCCTTCAGGGGCTTGTTATAGTTAGATATGAAATATCTCCTAAAGAGCTCATTTATTACTATTTAGAGCTGATATAATTAAATTGTGATGGTTGTAATCCCAACAGTATATAAATCCATTGCAAAAGATTTATGCAATGTCTTTCCTGGTGGCTTTAGGGCTTCACAAATAGGGAGGTCAGGGGACACCAGTGTTTCATGTGATCCCTGCTGGCATAGCACCAAAGGTGCTGACTCAGAAACACATGCTAAAGGCTGTGAACACTAAATTCTCTTAGCCAGCAGAGTTTGGGCATGGGAGTAAGTACAGAGACCAATGGCTGACAGTATTTTACATGATTGCAACCAGTAAAACCCTGGGGCCCCAAAGTTCAGACAGCTAGGCTGAAGGCTTAGAATGTTATATCTGGCCCTAGTGAGTTTGGGTCCTGCAACCATGGAAACCAGATGCCAGCAGTGTTCATGATTTCAAATGATTGTAATGAGCAAAGCAGTGGTGGTGTCCCTGGAACATTAAATCTCAGCCAGCTAGACAGTCTCAGAACATTGTAGTTTCTGGGTCTACTGAGGTTGGGCCCAGAAAGTATAAAGACCTGAGGCAATCATAGACTACTTACTGCCTTCACTGATTAAAAATTATGTCTTATTAAGAAGGGACTGGGGAACTAACTCAAAATTCTGATTAGATGAGACATAGTCAGTGAGCAAAATATATACCACCAGTAGAGGACTTACTATTGAGAGACATAAATAGGACTCCCAAGCAGAAAAGAAAAGGATGACAAAAAACCCCCATAAACCTAATAATCCAGAAAATAAGAAATGCCAACATTAACAACCATGCTTGAAGACCAATACAAAAACAATTAAACTCCCATAACTCAGCAACAATGGAAATCACCAAAATAGATGATAAAATGCAAGGATGAGGATTCCAATTTTTTATTTCCAAGACATTTGAAGTAAAAATCAGAGAAAATGTATAGGATAAAGTAAAATGAGGTCCTAAATAACAATGAAAAGGAGGTTAGCAATCAGAGAGATGCAAATCAAAACTACCCTAAGATTTCACCTAACTCCAACTAGAATGGCAGTCATTCAAAACACAAACAAAAACAAATGCTGGCAAGGATGTGGAGAATTGGGAACCCTAAAATATTGTTGGTGGAATTGTAAATTAGTACAACCACTAAGGAAAACATTGTGGAGAATCCTCAGAAGAATAGGAACTCATTTACCATTTGATCCAGCAATACTACTTCTGGGTATCTATCCAAAAGAAAGCAAACCAAACTACCAAACTAATCCATGTGTATATATGTTCATAGCTGCACAATTCACCATAGCCAAATTGTGGAACCAGTCACGATGTCCATCAACAGATGAATGGATTACAAAACTATGGGATATGTACACAATGGAGTTTTACTCAGCCATAAAAAAACAACATTATGTCATTTTTAGAGAAATGGATGAAACTGGAGGACATTATTCTAAGTGAGGTTAGTCAGTCACAAAACATAAGAAAATGGATGCTTTCACTGATATGTAAAAGCTAAGGTGAAATGGGTCATAGGAGAAACTCCAGGTGAAAAAGGAGATCCTATAGAGGAGCAAACAAGGCAACCTAACTGAGGGGATAGAAGGGGAGAAGAAGGAAACTCTCTAAAGCACATGACATACATTAAAAAACATATTGATGTTAATCACTAAGCCAAGCATGGAGGGAGGAAAGGAGAGAAATGGGATGGGGAGGGGGTAGGATTTAACAGGGTAATGTGTGCATGTATATCTACACAAGCTTTTTATCCCATTAAGATGTATGAAGTCAATGCACCAATAATAATAATAAATTATTGAATAGAAGAAATTTAAAAAATATAATAATAAATTGTATCAAAAATTTGAAAAAAAAGAAAGAGGTACAGCCAAACCAGTCATCAGTCAGCAAAAAGAATACTCACCAAGCTTAGTATTCAATTGACTTTTTATTACTTGTGACTTTATCTTTGCTTTGGTAACTATCAGCATTTCATTTCCCTTTAAAAAAAAGCCAGCTATATTTTTCCTCTTTTGCTCTTAATGTTCTTTCTCAAGTTCTGTGCAATATAAGTATATTTAAATATCTATTAAATATCATTGTCATAAAAAAACAAAAAGAGGTCCTGAAAAAAAATGAAATAAGACAATAAATAAAATAAAGACCTCAGTGAAAATCACCCCTGACCGCCTAGATGACATAGAAAATAGAGTCTTAACTCTTAGAAGAAAGCCCATTCAAAACTGACGAGGAAGCCAATAATATAGAGAAAACCATAAGATAAGATGACCAGATTACTCAAGAAGTATGGTTTACTAGGAAATTAACTAATTTGTAGATAATAAGCACTGAGGAAGAAATAGAAGCAAGTCCCAAAGATATTAGAAACTGAAAGGTTCGAGCCGCCCCTGCCCCGCAGGGGGCAGGGCCGGAAGCTAGATGGCGGAGCCCGGTGATTCCGAGAGGGGACCACGCCTCCCGGTCAGGAAGAAGCAGTTCAGAATTCAGAGAGGAGCCCGAGAGAGACAGGGAGACGTGCTCTCCCCCACCAGCCCCCGCGGGGGCTGGTGGCTGAGGGCTGGCGGCGGAGGGCTGGCAACCGACTTCCCCCAAATAAAGGCATCCATATCATCTATAATGGATCTCCACGTGTATCTGTGCACAAGGGGGGGACGCGTAATACCTTTCATTTTGGTGCCGAAAGCCGTATCGGACTTATGGGACCTGGCTTGGATCTGAGCTTATTGGACCCTCCATCTGCTCTGCCTGCAGCTTACACTCCATGCTGGGACTTTACACAAAGGCACGGGCCACTCCGGCTCCATCCCCTCTCTGCGCGAACACGGCAATCTTCAGCAAAAGCTGAAATAAGATAGCAGTGCCGCCAGGACGGGACCGCAACGCGCCGCCCTGTGCCACCCGCCCTGTGCCGCCCACCCCGCACCGCACCACGCTGCCCGCCAGCAGGATGGCCTGCACCACCCGCCCCGCGCCGTGCTGCCTGCCGCCCACGGACTGCACCACGCGCGCCAATTCTGCCACCCGTGGACAGCGCTGCGTGCATCACTTCTGCTGCCTGTGAACCACGCCGCGCATGCCACCCATGAACTGTGCCACACCGCGCGCCTATGCCTTCTCCGTGCCTGGCATTGCTTAGATCCACCTGCTGGTGCCGCCGCCAGGTGGCCCAGGCCCCTGTGCCACCTGCCTCCTCCATCTGGGCGGCCACCACTCTGCTGAACAGCTTCGCCCGCCAAGTCCAGCCTGCACTCCAGCTGGTTCCTCCACTTGGAATTGTGCCCTGGTGCCCTTCACCCTCTGCCCGCCCACCCTCGCTGCCTGGGCCTGGCCATTCCGGTAAGCAGGCACTCCAGCAGGTTCCTCCACTCAGACTTGCACCCTGGTGCCCTTCACCCTGTGCCCGCCACTGGGGGGGGGGGGGGTCGCCAGCTTTGTCCCGCCATCTTTGCCCCCACGTGCAATCACTGGGGGGGCCGCCATCTTGGACACGTGGAATCACTGGGGGGCTGCCATCTTGGCCTCACCATCCTTAACCCCTCCCACCTCATGGCCTCACTGGAGGCCTCGCCATCTTTAACCCCTCCCAACTCATGGCCTCACTGGAGGCCTCGCCATCTTTAACCCCTCCCAACTCATGGCCTCACTGGAGGCCTCGCCATCTTTAATCCCTCCCACTTTTCACTCCTAACCAATCCTAGGAGTCGGCGGCCATTTTTAAAAAACTTATCGCAGCCATCTTCAGGCCAAATCTCCACAGCAGCCTCTCTCAGTGTTAAGCTTCCTCTTAAGGGAATGAGTGGGTTCCGGCTTTTTAGCCTAACTTGGGGGATTCTGACTGACTGCTGTTGAACCCGGTACCGGTATCCTCCAGTTCTCTCAGAAATCAGCCAGGCCGATTTCTGGTGTGTGTACAGAGAAAAGAGACATCTTCTCTCTGCATACCTGATCTGTGTTTCCGGACTCGGGCAGGGCCTTGGGACGCTGGGGATTCCTGCCTTTGTTCTTGCCCACTTACAAGTCATGGGGGGAAGTCAGCCATCAAAGATTGAGATTGACTCTCAGTCTCTGCTGGGCCATGTGTTGGCTAATTTCCAGACTTTGGGGTTCTCCGGGGAACTGTCCCCTGAGAGGTTCGTGTTTCTCTGCACTAAGGTCTGCCTGACATATGATTTAACTAATAATTTTCGATGGCCTGCAATGGGCACGCTAGAACCTAGGATGTTGATGGCTCTCAGTGAATTTTGCACACGGTCGGCAAAATGGTGTGACCTCACATATATACAACCCTTCTGGCGACTGCATTTTCTGTTTTCTCCCTCTACCGGCTCTACTGCCAGAGACATGCGGGCTGGAGAGGCCTGCTAGCCACAGCCTCCATCTTGGACACCACGTGGCAACTCACAGGTGCCACCTGGTGGCCCTTCTGGGTCACAGGCTTATAATTCTGCGGACCCACAGCCGCCATCTTGCGATAAAACGTGGGTGCCGGGGTCTGACCCAGCTGGGTTACAAGCCCCATCTCCCTCCCTCCTGGCCCCACTTTGTGAGGTGGCTGGTGCAGAAGGGGTGGTCTGGGTCCATGTCGCTTTTTCCCTTCCGGACCTCACTCATCTGGAAAAGAGACTGGGGTCCTTTTCTACCAATCCTTCTGTTTTTATCAAGGAATTCCAATATATTGTGCAAGCATATGATTTAACTTGGCGGGATTTGCATGTCATTCTAACCTCTTCTCTAACTCCAGATGAATGTGATCGGATCCTGAAAGCAGCCAGGGAAAGAGCCGATCAAGCTCATTTAACAGATCCAGGGCTTCCTATTGGCACAGCTGCAGTTCCATTCGAGGAGCCCCACTGGAATTATAATGTAAAGGAGGGAATAGAAATAAGAAATTATATAATACAATGTCTTCTTGATAGTATGCGAGATGCCTCCCATAAGGTGGTTAATTATGATAAGCTTAGGGAAATCACCTAGGGTCCAAACGAAAACCCAGCAGTTTTTCTTAACCGGATGCAAGAGGCTCTTACGCGCTATACCCGTCTAGATCCATCCTTTGAGGCAGGCTCCATCATATTGGCCACCCATTTCATTGGGCAAGTGGCTCCTGACATATGAAAAAAGCTGAAAAAAGCTGAGGATGGCCCGCAGACCCCTGTCCAAGATTTGATGAATATGGCATTTAAAGTCTTTAACTCCAGAGTGGAACGTACCCTCCATCCTCGTCAGATGGCGGACTTACAGTCCCAAGCCCTGATAGCAGCCCTGAGGCCGGAGGAGGAAGAGCAGCCCTCCAGGTGGCAAGCGCCACCCAGGGGAAGACGGCAGTAAAGACAACCACCTTCAGGAGCCTGTTTCAGGTGTGAAGTAAATGGCCATTAAAAAGGCGAGTGTCCTTTAAAAAGCAGTGGACCTCAGGTATCTCACTACAGGGGTTCTACCCTTCTGGACAAGGACCCGCCGCTGGCCCTATTTGGTCTGACCAAGGACTGACAGCTCTTGGAATCCCTCATCCTCCTTCCTCCATCTTCCTTGCTGGCCCAGGGTAACTCTACAGGTACAGGGTAAGCCAGTTTCCTCTTTAGTGGCCTGCTCAATCTTTCAGGCCTTAGTTTCCTTCCCAAATCTCAGTCCAGGGTGATGATGGCAAGCTCTCCTGCCTCTGCCCACAGCTTAGGCCATATCCAAAAGGGCTCCATTACAACAGCTCCAGGACAGATTCTCTTGCACGGTGTTGGGACTCACTAAACTTTGTTCTCTCGACATAACTCTCTTTGATGTTTATATTTTAGCAGGTCCACTTATTTACATACTACGGTGCTCTCCCTCCTCGGATGCCAAATTGCCTAAGTATTAAACCGCTAAAATGGGTAACTGATGCTCCTGACGCAGTAACAGGTGTTTGTTTGACCAGACAAATCCATACCCACTCAATGCTGAAAAGAGTGGTGTGGGGTCCTCTCCGGGAGTTGATGCTATTAATGACTCTGGTCTAATGAAAAAACTGCTAAAGGGGTGGCACATGTCTTCCTCAGGGAAATGCTATTTGTATTAATAGATCTACTGACAATCTGCCTTGTATCTAAAAGGGCTCCTGCCCAGCCTGGGTTCTACTCACGATTTTCTTTTTTCTTTAATAGCACCTTGCCTGTTAGTCTCCTCAAAGCAAACCAGTCAACGAGCTCTCCAGGGTAACCTCCAACTCTTGCTGCAACCATACACACCTGCTCCCTTCCGGCGGCTCAGATTCCGATTTCTCCTGACCTGGGGCCCCTGACTGACAATGCCCCTTCACAGCGGGAAGTCGCTAGAAGAGCCAATCATCACCCTTCCTCCCCCCTTAGTCAAAAAGGTGGGAGTGAAAGGTTCGAGCAGCCCCTGCCCCGGAGGGGGCAGGGCTGGAAGCTAGGAGGCAGAGCCCGGTGATTCCGAGAGGGGACCACGCCTCCTGGTCAGGAAGAAGTGAGTTCAGAGTTCAGAGAGGAGCCCGAGAGAGACAGGGAGACGTGCTCTCCCCCACCAGCCCCCGCATGGCCGAGGGCTGGCGGCGGAGGGCTGGTGGTCGACTTCTCCCGAATAAAGGCATCCATATCATCTATAACAGATCTTCGCGTGTATCTGTGCGCCAGGGGGACCCACAATATCTTCCAGAAACCTCTTCAGATGCATAATATAAGAAAATTACCCAAATATATAAAACAAGATGGACATATATGTATAGAAAAATGCAGAACCCCAATAAGAAAAGATTAATGAAGATAACCATACCAAATTATTATCAAAATGACAAGCAAAGAGGCCAAGAAGAGAATCCTAAATGCATCAAAAGCAAAATTATGGGTGAGACTGAGGGGAAAAACAATAATTACTCTGGACTTCTCAAAATAAATCATAAAAGCCTGAAGGACCTGGTATGATAGACCTTAAACTCTAAAAGAAAATAATTTCCTACTGAGACTATTATATCCAGCAAAAATACCCTTCAACACTGATGAAGAAATAAAAACTTTCAAAACTAAGAAGAATATTAAAAAAAAGTCATGACTACCAAGCCAGTGCTAGAGAAAATACTTAAAGAAATAAAATACAAAGAATAAAAGAATATGTATGAAATATGAACCAGAGAAGGGACAAATTGTACCAAATGAGCAACTAAACAAGGGCGAAATAACACTGTATCAAATAGAAAATAAACTCAAAATGACAGGAAACAAAAAGCAACTGTCAAAAATAGTATTGAATGTCAAAGGTCTAAACTTCTCAATTAAAAGGTATATATTAGCACTAAAGATTAAAGACTTTAATTTAACTATGTTTGAAAAAACATGTTACAGGTAATTATATACATAACTAAAGGTGGAAGGATGTAAAATATATCCCATGCAAGTAGAGACAGAAAATAACTGGTGCTTGCAACTTTTCATATCCAACAAAGCACACATTAAGCTAAAACTTACCATAAGAGAAAAAGTAGATATATGTCCCAAACACAGGTATACCCAATTTAATAAAACAAATTTTTAGAAACATTAAGATCAAAGGAGATTCTAATATTATAAACTAAGAAACTTCAACCCACTAGATAGATCTTGCAGACAAAAAAATTAGTAAAGACTTTTCTAACCTAAAGAACACTAAAATCAAATGGGTCTAATGAACATATGCAGAATATTGCAACCTAAAACAGCTGAATACTTACTTCTTTTCAGCTTCTCATAGAAGGCTTTCCAAAATAGACCATATTTGTGACCACAAAGCAAGTATCAAAAATTTAAAAATAATGTAATATAATTCTGGGCATCTTTTCAAATCATAATGGGATTAAAGTAGATATCAACAACAGGAAGACCAAAGGAAGTTACATAAATACATGAAGATTGAACAGTATACCCTTTAATGATGACTGAATTACATAATAAATAGGAAAAAAATTAAAAAGTCATACGAGCCGGCATTGTGGCACACGCTTGTAATCCAAGCACTTGAAAGGCTGAGAAAGGAGGATTGCACAGGTTCGAAGACAGCCTCAGCTACTTAGTGAGGCTCTCAACAACTTACTGAGACCCTGTTTCCAAATAAAATATAAAATAGGACCGGGAGTGTAGCCCAGAGGTAGAAAAGCCCCTGGGTTCCAAATCCAGTACCACAAAAATAAATAAATCTATAAATAAATAAATAAAAATAAAAAGTCATAGAATTAAATGAAAATAGAGACACAACATACCAAAATCTATGGGACACTGAAGATGGTTTAAATAGAAAAATTTATAGCATTTAAGTACTCACATAAGAAAAAAAGCGTGTCACCAAATAAACAACATACTGATACACCTTAAGAACCCCCATTTCTCATAAAATAGGAACAAACTAATTTCAAAGCCAGTAGAAAGCAATAAATAATTAAAATCAGAGCAGAACTCAATGAAATGAAGAACAACAACAAAACAATAGAAAAGATCAGAAAAACAAAAAGCTGGTTCTTTGATAAAATCAACAAAATTGAAAAAGCCATAGCCAGCATAATGAAAAGAATCAACCCAAATTATTAAAACTAGAAATAAAAAGGGAGACATAACCACAGACATTGGGGAAATCTAGAAGATCATCAGACATTATTACTAACATTTATACTCCTATAAACTGGAAAGCAAAACAAAAAGTAGACAGATTTCTAGTCACATACAGTGACTAGAAACACAAACCTAAAATAATCTATGAGAATATGAAAAACCTAACTGATCAATAGCCCACAAAGTGATAGAAAAAGCAAGAAAAAGCCTATCACCAAAGCAAAGCTCATGTCCAGATAGATTCCCATTTCAATTCTACAAAATCTTTAAAGAAGAACTAAAACAATTCTTCACAATAGATGCTGAAAAAACATTTGATAACATCCAATACTCATTCTTGTTATGTTAAAATTTTTATAAAAAATGAAATAGAAGGAACTTACCTCAATACCATCAAGAGTATTATACAATAAATCTAAATCCAACATTATACTGAATAGAAAAAAACTAGGAATTACCTTTAAAATCACAAACAAAAGAAGAAATCCCACTATCACCACTTCTTTTCAGTATAGTACCCAAGACTCTTGCCAGAATGATAAAGCAAGAGTAGTATATCAATAAGAAGTTCAAGTAGGAAAAGAACGGAATTATCTTTATTTGAAGATGGCATGAATGGAGAATCTTAAAAAAATTTAGATCTGATTAACAAATTCAGCAAGGTAATGGGATCCAAAATAAATCTAAAAAAATTAATAGCTTTTCTATATGCCAACTATGAATCTACTGAACCAGCCAACAATTTCACTCGCCATAACCTCAAAAACAAATAACCTAGAAAATAGCTTAAACAAGTTAAAAGACCTCTACAATGAAAAGTATAAAACACTAAAAAATTTTGAAGAAAATCTTAGAAGATGAAAAGGTCTCCCATGCTCTTGGATAGGCAAAATAAATATTATAAAAATGACCATCCTACCAAAGTGATATACAGTGTCAATGCAATCCCTATCAAAATACCAATGTCATTCTTCACAGAACTAGAAAAATCAGTCTTAAATTTTAGATGAAGAAACAATAGGTCCAGAATAGCCAAAGAAATTCTCAGCAATAAGAAATATGCATAAGGCATTGCAATTCTGACCTCCAATTATGCTACAGCACTACAGTAATAAAACCAGCATGGTGTTGACACAAAAACAGACATATATACCAATGGAACAGAACAAAAAATACAGAAATAAATTCCCATACCTACAGCCAACTAATTTTTTTAAAGGTACCAAAAATATATGTTGGAGAAAGTCAGCCTTCTCAACAAATGGTGTTGGAGAAAACTGATTATTCATTCATAGAAATATGGAATTTAATACCTATCTCTCACCCTGTATAAGAGTCAACTCAATATTGATTAAAAACCTGGAAATTTGACAAGAGTATTTGAAATTACTAGAGGAAGGCATAGATCTATACTCCACCTTATAGGGACAGGTAGATACTTTTTCATCCGGGCATGGTGGTGCATGCTTGTAATCCCCGCGCTTAGGCGGCTGAGACAGGAGGATCACATGGGTTCAAAGCCAGCCTCAGCTACTTAGCGAGGCTTTCAGAAACTTAGTGAGACCCTGTTTCCAAATAAAATATAAAAAAGGTCTGGGAATATAGCCCGGAGGTAGAAAGCCTCTGGCTTCCACCCCCAGTACCACCAAAAAAACAAACAAACAAATAAATAAATAAATAAATAAATAAATACTTTTTCAATAAGACCTCCAAAGCACAAGAATGTACAACCAAAATTAAGAAATAGGATTGAATTAAGTTAAAAAAAATTGTGCAGTAAAGGAAACCATCAATAATTTTAATAGAGGCCAACAGAATGAGAGATTTTTCCAGCTACTCCTCTGACAGAGCATTAATAGCTAGAATATACAAAAAAACTTTAAAAACTTACTGATAATAAATAAGCAACCCAATAAAAATGGGCATGTGAATTAAATAGGCACTTCACAAAAGAAGAAATACAACCAACCAATAAGTATATGACAGAATATTCTACATTACTAGCAGTCAGATAGATGAAAATCAAAATTACCCTGAGATTCCATGTAATTCTAATTAGAATGGCAATCATCAGGAGGTCAAACAACAATAAATACTGGTGAGGCTGTGGGGAAATACACATTTTTTTAAACTGTTGGTAGGATTGAAAATTAGTACAGCCACTATAGAGAAAAGTTTGGAGATTCCTCAGAAAACTCAGAATAGATCTACCATATTCTATAGTTACCTTTCTCCTGAATATCTTTCTAAAGACGCTGATAACTAGAATATTATTGTAAAATAAGCATATCTATGTTTATAGCAGCAACACAATTCACAATAGCTAAATTATGGAACCTACTAGATAGTTATCAGCAAATGAATTGATTATACAATTATGGGATATACACACAACTGAATTCTACTTAGAAATCAAAAGCAAAATTTTGTTCTTTGCAAAAAATAAATGAACTTGGAGACCCTTGTGTTAAGTTTGGTTAGTCAGCTACAAAAGTGAAAGGTAATTTATTTTCTCTTATGTGCAGAAGCTAGGTAATATTTAGGATAAAAGAAGGATTTTATATAATGGAGGAGAAATCCTACTGGAGCCAGGGTGGTGGTCCAGGGAAAGGTGGCAGAGGTGGGGAGAGAGAATTAACTGAGAAAACACATGCATTAATGTTATGTAAACATTTGATAATACAAATTCCAATCTCAATACCATGTATGGAAAAGGGAAGTTTTGGTGATGGAATTGAGGAGAAGCTCAACTAATGCCATGTTCATGTATGTTAATATATCTCTGAACTTCTTCTGATGTGAGATTACAATGTACCAATAAAATATATTAAAAATAAAATAAGTTTATCCTCACACAAAATTTAATAACCCAGGAAAAATGCTGATACGTTCTTTGCCAGAATGTAATATGTTTTACCTCTATTTCATTTTCCTATAGCACCCTCTCTGCTTTCTGAGATCTCCTGAGCACAGTTTCTTCTGTCTTTCTAGCAGCATTCTGACCCTTCTGACTTCCTCTCACAAACCAGACCCCAAAACTCACAAAACACAGGTCAGACTTGCAGCAGTAAACTCACTCATCAATTTTTTTCTCTGCTACCAATTTTTTTCTCAGTCAACATTTTTGTGTATGTGTGTTTGGTACTGGGGATTGAACCCAGAAGCATTCTACGGTTGAGCTACATCCCAGCCCTATTTTTTTATTCTTTATTTTTGGAACAGAGTCTCATTAAGTTGCAGAGAGCATCACTAAATAGCTGAGGCTGGCTGTGAACCCATGATCCTCAAGTCTCAGCCTCTGAAGTACTGGGATTACAAGAATGCTCCATCACACCTGCCTTCAGTCAACATGTTCACTGATTTTATCCAAAACAACTGCCCACTCCACTTAAAGGAAGGAGGATTTATTTGATCACAGATTTTATTAGACACTCCAGAGTTCAGTCTATTTCAGCCTGGATCTGTGGTGCTCAGAGAATTGTAGCAGGAACCAGAAAGAGGAAAATACTGAGGGCTTTTCTCTCCATCATTGAGGTTGGAAGCAAGAGAGAGCAAGAAATAAAAGGGATTCAAAGAAAAAGGCAAACTCTCTAAGGCCATGCCTCTGTGTATCCTTCTTCTTTAGCCACACCCACATGCTTAGGTTACCAACTATAAATTACTAGAATGGATATATAACACTGATGAGATTAGCATGCTCATTATTTAATCACATCAACTTTGAACATTAATGCCTGAGCTCTTTAGGGACATGCTATATCTAACCTTAACAAAGGGAATTTGCAGAGGGAGGTGAGGAGGTGAAAGAGGAGACTTAATAAGGAAAACAGTTCAAATAATGTTATGTTCACATATGAAGTTATTTATACCAATTTTAATATTATGTACAAGGATAGGAAGGGAGTGGGGAAGGATTTGAAAAAAATACACCAAGTGCTGTGGGCATGTATGTTTGTATCACTTTGAAATTGTTATGATATAAAATTAAAATACACCAATAAACATAAAAATAAATTTAAAAATAAAATATTGATCTAGTATGTAGAAATATGCTTATTCCTACAGGTTATTATATTTAGAAGCTATTTTTTTCTAGCTTATATCATCCAATGGAATACTGTTGTGAGCATCTCTTCCCAGTGCTAAATCTGGTGATGTCACAGTGGTATCTTGAAATCAGCCACCATGAAAAAATTTACACTATGGAAACTGGCATATGCTAAGCAAACAAACAAAAAGAGCCTTTGGGACTCTAGAGAGCTGGTGGCAAAATGCTCACTAGTACATCCTTAAAATTCCTTTCAAGATACATACGTTTGTATGTATCTTGAAAGATATCTTTTGCCTATTTTACAATATTCTTTGATGCAGGCATGATGCACCAAAGATGCAATTGGTTAAAATGATGTATGCAAATACTGTGTAGCCTGTATAGTCTTGTCTTGGTTGGTAAGAAGGAATCAAAGTATAGATGTTAGATTATATAGAAAAAGTAAGGAATCACATATATTTTATGCTACTTTCCTTAAGTAATCATTTTCCTATCCTGAGTATCAATCAATATTAGGCATTACTTAGTTAAAGATCATATTATACCTGACAATAGTACCTGACATTTTGGCAGTTAAATTTAGATCCACTTGCCTCAAAAAATTACAAAGCTAAGAGAACTGAGGAATCTCAAAAGAAAAGATAATCCAATATTTCTTGCCATTTCTTCTTTTCTGGTTTATTTTCATTCCTTCAAATTGGATATTAAAATATCTGACTTCAAATAAATTAAAACTAGAGGAGGAAAGGTGTTACTTAAACATAGAAAGTAAGTAAATGAGTAGGCTTTTATTTCTTTCCAACAGCTGTCTTTGTTTTCATGAAGTTGTGGTTGGTCTTTAAAAAGATGCATGGGAATCAGGCATGGTGTCACACACTTGTAATCCATGTGCTTGGGAGGCTGAGACAGGTGGATCGCACAGGTTTGAAGCCAGCCTCAGCTACTTAGTGAGGCTCTCAGCAACTTAGTAAGACCCTGTTTCTAAATAAAATATAAAATAGGTCTGGGAGTATAGCTTGGAGGTAGAAAACCTCTGGGTTCCACCCCCAATACCACCAAAAAAAAAAAAAAAGATGCATGGGAAACCTTGTATTTTATTAATTCTTTTGTGTATCTGTCTGAGCTAATTCTTAATTAATATCTACCTCTATGGTCATATATATAGTCATATATATATATATATATATATATATATATATATATATATATACACACACACAAATGCATATTCATTACATTCTTGCTTTGTTGTGATGACTTTCTATAAGTTTATGGTACTGCTCTAAATGCTATGAAATTTTTGGTTTTTGACACTAGATTCTGCAGAAGATATTCAGCTTATTTAATTCCTTTCACATCTTTTATTTGCTCATGGATCATGTATGAAATTCATGTTACTAAAGGATGTGTCACCTCATGCTTCAAAGAATATAATCACAAAAGTGAAAAATAAAAATATTTATAAATCATGTATATCATAAGGATATTGTACCTAGAATATATAAGTAACACAGCTCAATGATAAAAAGACCTAACTCAGTTTAAAAATGAGTGAAGTGTCTGAATAGACATTTCTCCACAAAGATATACTATGATAAAAAGCATAGACAAAGATGCTCACTGATATTGCCAATAAGAGAAATGTGAATTAAAACCACAATGAGATACCACTTTTCACGTATCAGAATGGCTATAATTTTTAAAAAAGTTATATAACTGGCTTAAGAGACCCTGTTTCCAAATACATACATACATACATACATACATACATACATACATATATACATACATACATACGTGTGTGTGTGTGTGTGTGTGTGTGTGTGTGTGTGTGTTTGTGTGTGTGTAGTGTAGCCCGGACATAGAAGGGTTTCCAGGAACCCCAGTATATAGAGAATTCAATAAACTCAAAACTAAGAAAACAAATAACTCAATCAAAAAATGGGCAAGTGAACTAAATAGACACTTCACAAAAGAAGACATTTAAATGGCCAATAAAAATGTATAAAAAGGCTCAAAATCATTAGCAACAGAGATGCAAAATATTTAATATATAGTTAATATATTTGTGTTTAATATAGATATGTTTTTATATTACAGAAGTGTAACCATCATCAAAATCAATTTTGGTACATTTTAATCATTCCTGACTTTCCACTTAACATTCACTCTGTCTCCCACACTGGGCATTTATAGATTTTCTTCCTATATTAGATATTCATATTCATGATATTTTGTGTAGGTGTGATCATACAATATGTGTCTATTGTGTCTGATTAATTAAGGTTCATTCATGTTTATTTGCATGAGTATTTTGTTTTTCATTGATAAATAACATCCTATTACATAGATATATTACATGTTAAAATCAGTTTATTGAATTCTCTATATATTTTTAGATATTAGCTAGGGCAGGCAGAATAAATATCATCAAAATGGCCATTCTTCTAAAAGTGATCTACTTTTTCAATGAAATATCCATTTCTCACAGACAGAATTTTCAGTCCTTAAGTTAATTTTTTTTTTGTTTGTGTGTGTGGTACTGGGGGTAGAAACCAGGATTGTAAATAGCTGAGGCTGGCTTTGAACCTGTTCAAGCCTCTTGTCTCAGCCTCCCAAGCACTGGGCTTACAAGCGTGCACCACCACACCTGGCTCCTTAAGTTCATTTGGAACAACAAAAAATCCAGAGTAGCCAAAATAATTCTCAGCAACAAAAACCATGCATAATGAATCACAATATCTGACTTCCAACTATACTACGAAGCCATAATAATAAAAACAGCATGATACTGGCACAAAAACAGATACATAGAAAAATGGAGCAAAATAGAACAGTCAGAAACAAATCTGCACACTTAAAGCCAATTGATTTTTGACAAAGGGGCCAAAAACATACAGTAGAATAAAGATAGCCTTTTCAATAAATAATGTTAGCAAAACTGGTTAACCATATGCAGAAAATGAAAATATACCCCACTTAGTTGCCCTGCACAAGTCAATCCAAGATAGATCAAAGACTCGGAAATCAGGCCAGACCTTAAAGATCCTTGAAGAGGCCAGAGGTCCAACATTGCAACACATAGGCATGGGTGAAAGCTTTTGCAACAATATTCCAAAGGCACAAGAACTTAAAGGTGAATCAACACATGAGATTGCATTAAACTTAAGATTTTCTGTAAAGCAAAGGAAACTATCAAGAACATTAACAGAGAGCTGATTGAATGGAAGAAAACTTTTGCCAACTATTTTTCCTATAGAGGACTAATATCTAGAATTTACAGAGAACTCAAGAAACTATTACTACTTTTTTACAAATTTTATTTTTTTTAATTTTTTATTGGTGTATTATATTCATACATCATATTGGACTAAAAAACTTGTGTGTACATACATGTACACATCACTGATTTAACCCCCACCCAATTCCCACCCCATTCCCTTCCTGTCCCTCCTTCCCTTGCTTGGCTTAGTGGTTGACTTCAATATGTTTAAGTACATTGAGTGTTTTAGAGATTTTCCTCTACCCTCTCCTTTCTCCTCCTTTAAGTTGCCTTGTTTGCTCCTCTATAGGATTTTCTTTTTCATCTAGAGTTCCTCCTATAACCTATTTCTCCCTAACTCTCACATATTAGGGAAAACATCTGATTTCTTATTTTTTGTGACTGAATAATCTCACTTAGCATAATGTTGTCCAGTTCCATCCATATCCCTGAAAATGATGTAACTGAGTTTTTTTTTAATGTCTGAGTAAAATTCCATTGTGTACATATCCCACAGTTTTGTAATCCATTCATCTTTTGATGGACATCTTGGCTGGTTCCATAGTTTGGCTATGGTGAATTGTGCAGCTATGAACATAGATACACATGCATTAGTGTGGTAGTTAGGTTTCCTATCTTTTGGGTAGATACCCAGAAGTGGTATTGCTGGATCAAATAGTAGATTTGTTCCCATTCTTCTAAGGATTCTCCATACTGTTTTCCAAGGTGGTTGCACTAATTTGCAATCCCACCAACAATGTTCCCACTTCTCCACATCCTTGCCAGCATCTGTTGTTTGTGTTTTGAATGATTGCAATTCTAGTTGGAGTTAGGTGAAATCTCAGGGTAGTTTTGATTTGCATCTCTCTGATTGCCAGTGATGTTGAGCATTTTTTCATGCATTTATTGGCCATTTGAATTTCTTCTTTTGTAAAGTGTCTAGTTCATTTGCCCATTTTGTTATTGGATGCTTTGTTTTCTTAGTGTTGAGTTTCTTAAGTTCTCTGTATATTCTAGATATTAGTCCTCTATCAGAGGTGTAGGTGGCAAAAATCTCCCATTGTGTTGGCTCTCAGTTGAGGTTCTTGTTAGTTTCCTTTGCTGAACAGAAGCTCTTTAGTTTCATGCAATTCCACGTATTGATTTGCCTTTTAATTTGTTGTGCCTTTGGGGTCTTGTTGAGAAAGTGTTTGTCTGTGCCTATGTGTTGCACTTTTGGACCTATGCCCTCTTCAAGGAGCTTCAAAGTCTCTGGTTTGATTTCCAAGTCTTTGTTCCATCTTGAATTGACTTTTTTACAAGGTGAGAAAGTGGGATTAATTTCCAGTTTTCTGCATATGGTTAACCAGTATTTTCAGCACCATTTGTTGAACAGGCTATCTTTTCTCCAGTGTATGTTTTTGGCCCCTTTGTCAAAAATCAATTGGCTGAAAGTTTGTGGACTTGTTTCTGGATCTTCTATTCTGCTCCATTGGTCTAAGTATCTGATTTTTGTCAGTACCATGCAGTTTTTATTACAATGGCTTTGTAGTATAGTTTAAAGTCAGGTATTGTGATTCCTCCTGCATAGTTTTTGTTGCTGAGAAATACCTTGTCTATTCTGGGCTTTTTGTTATTCCAGATAAATTTAAGGACTGATTTTTCTATATCTGTGAGGAATGATCTTGGTAGTTTAATGGGCATTGCATTAAATCTGTAGACCATTTATGAAAGGATGGCCATTTTAATGATATTTATTCTGCCAATCCATGAACATGGAAGATCCTTCCATCTTCTAAGATCTTCTTTGATTTCTTTTTTCAGTGTTTTATAATTTTCTTTGTAGAGATCTTTTAACTCCTTGGTTAATTTATTCCTAAATATTTTATTTTTTTGTGGGATATCCTGAGTAGAAGTGTTTTCTGAATTTCTTTTTCAGTGGATTTATGGTTGGTGTACAGGAAAGCTTCTAATTTTTTAAGACTGATTTTTTATCCAGATACTTTGCTGAATTTGTTGATCAGTTCTATAAGCATTTTGGTTCAGTTTGTTGGGTTTTTTAAATATAGTATCATGTCATCTGCAAATAGTGAAAGTTTGAGTTCTTCTTTTCCTATTTGTTCTACTCTGATTTCCTTTTCTTGCCTTATTGCTCTGGCTAGAGTCTCTAGTACTAAATTGAAGAGAAGTGGTGATAATGGACATCCTTGTCTTGTTCCAGTTTTTAGGGGGAATTCTTGAAGTTTTTCCCCATTTAATATGATGTTAGCAGTGGGCTTATTGTAGATTGCCTTAATAATGTTGAGATATGTTCCTTCTATTACAATTCTCTGCAGTGTTTTTATCATAAATGGATGTTGAATTTTATCAAATGCTTTTTCAGTGTCTATTGAAATGATCATGTGAATTTTGTCCTTAGTTCTGTTAATATGGTGAATTACATGGATTGATTTTTGTATGTTGAACCAGACTTGTATCCCTGGGATAAACCCTACCTGGTCATGGTGTATGATTTTCTTGATGTGGTTTGAATGCGTGTTGCTAGTATTTTGTTAAATAGTTTTGCACCCAAGTTCATCAGAGATATAGGCCTGTAGTTTTCCTTCCTTGAACTGTCTTTATTTGGTTTGGGTATTAGTGTGATGTTGGCTTCATAGAATGTATTTGGGAGAGTCCCAGTTTTTTCTATTTCATGAAATAGTTTGAGTAGTATTGGGGTTAGCTCTTCTATAAAGGCTTTATAGAATTCACTTGGGAAACCATATGGTCCTGGGCTTTTCTTTGATGGTAAGCTCCTTATTGCTGTTTCAATCTTTGATTGTTATTGGTTGGTTTAAGTGTTCTATACCTTCTTGTCTCAGTTTAGGAAGGTTGTATTTATCTAGGAAGTTGTCTATTTCCTCCAGATTTTCCATTTTGTTGGCGTATAGTTTTTCAAAGTCGTTTCTGATAATCCTCTGTATTTCTATGCTGTCAGTAGTGATTTCTCCTTTATTATCCCTTATCGTCATAATTTGGGTTGATTCTCTCTTTTTTTAGTTAGGTTGACTAATAGATCATCTATCTTTTTAATTGTTTCAAGAAACCAGCTTTTGGTTTTGTTGATTTTCTGTATTGTTTTTTTATTCTCTATTTCATTAATTTTTGCTCTAATTTTAATAATTTTCTGTCTTCTACTGGCTTTGGGGTTCAATTGTTCCTGCTTTTCAAGGGCTTTGATGTGTGTTGTTAGGTTATTTATTTAAAGATTTTCTGTTTTTCTTATGTGAGCTCAGTGCTATAAATTTTCCTCTTAATACTGCCTTCAAAGTGTCCCAGAGGTTTTGATATGTTGTATCTTTATTTTAATTTGTTTCTAGAATTTTCTTGATTTCACCTCTTAAATCTTCTATGACCCATTCTTCATTCAGAAGTGTGGTGTTCAGTCTCTACATGTTTATGTTGTTTTTCTGGGTCTTCTTATAGTTGATTTCTAGTTTCATTTCATTATGGTCTGAAATGACACAGGGAAGTATGTAGCATTTTTTAAATTTGCTAGTGCTCAATTTGTGTCCAGGATGTTATCTATTTTGGAGAAGGTTCCGTGAGCAGCTGAGAAAAATGTAAACTCCGCTGTAGTTGGGTGAAATATTCTATATGTGTCCAACAGATCCATTTGGTTAATGGTGTTCTTTAGTTCTGAGGCATCTTTACTGACCCTTTGTCTGGAAGATCGGTCTAGTGTTGTGAGATGTGTTTTGAAGTCTCCCAGTATTATTGTCTTGGGATTTATGTGTGACTTCATGTCACAAGGAGTTTGATTTATGAAAGTAGCTGCACCTATGTTTGGGGCATAGATGTTGATTATTGTTATTTCCTCTTGTTGGATTATTCCTTTTACCAGTAAAATATGACCTTCTTTGTCTCTTCTAATAAGTTGGGTTTGAAGTCTATCTTGTCTGATATCATAGTTGCTACTCCTGCTTGTCTTTGAGTTCCATTGGCATGCATTACCTCACTCCAGCCCTTTATGTTGAATTTGTTCCTAGCTTTACTTGTAAGGTGTATTTCTTATAAGCAGCAGATGAATGGATTCTCGTTTTTAATCCATTTTGCCACTTTATGTCTTTTTATTGGGGAGTTGAAGCCATTTACATTCAGTGTGATTATAGAGAGATAATTTTTAATTCCTAACATGTTAAGATTTTATTTCTGTTTGAGATACTGTTTATTATTCTTTGCTTAGTTTTCTGCTGGATGGGAAATCTTGTTTCTTTGGTTCTGGCGTGTATTACCTATTTCTTCTTTGCAGTTAATCTCCTTGTGTATATCTCTAGTGCTGGTTTTGAAGACATAAATTCCTTCAGTTTCTGTTTGTCATGGAAGCTTCTTATTTCCCCATCTAATTGATGGATAATTTTTCTGGGTAGGAAATTTTTGTTTGGAAGTTGTTTTCTTTCAGAATTTGGAATATGTTACTTCATGCCCTTCTGGCTTTCATGACTTGGTTTGGGAAATCTGGAGTGATTCTAATTGTTTTGCCCCTGAATGTCACATGGCCTTTTGTTTTTGTTGCCTTTAAGATCTCTCCTTGGCTTCTACATTAGTCATTTTGATAATTATGTGGAGTGGGGATCCTCTTCTCTGATCCTGTTTAAAGGGAGTTCTATAAGTTTCCTGGACTTGTGTATCGACCTCTTGCTCTATGCTTGGAAAATTTTCTGCTATCACTTATGTGAAGAGTTTATTGATCCCTTTGGTTTCACCTTCTATTCCCTCCTCTATTCCAATTATTCTTAGGTTAGCTCTCTTAAAATGGGCCCATATTTCTTCAATGTCAAATTCCTGCTGTAGGATTTTTTTTTCTAAATTAGAGACTATGCATTCATTTTTGGAGTGATCACCTTCTAGGAGAGAAATTCTATTCTCCATGTGGTCTAATCTGTTGTTTATACTTTGAATTGAGGTCTTTACTTCAATGATAGCATCCTTTATCTCTTTTTGACTCTCTGAATTCTTTTCGAAACTCCTCTATTATTTCTACAGTTATTTTCCTGATTTGATATTCTAGAAATCTCTGAATTTTTGTGTTATCAGGTTCTGATATTTTGGTGTTGTGGGCATTCATTGCTCCATTGTTATTTCTCTTTCCCATGATTTTGGAAGTTTGTGCCTTCTCTGGTTTCTCCCTGGGTCACTACGAATTCACTTAAGGTGCTCTGGATCTCGAGTATGTGGTATCTCTTCACCACTACTCCTTTACTGGGTTGTATCACAAAGTCTCAGACCCAGGGAGTCAATTGAGGCTGCTTTAGACCATGGAGGTGCCAGGCTGTGTGTTCTCCTGCAGGGAGCTTCAACTATGGTATGATATCTCTGCCACCACCACTCCTCCACTGGGTTGGACTGCACAAATCTCTAACCTAGGGAGACTATCTGCGCAAGTCCCTGGGAGTGCAGTACTGGGATTTCTCCTGTAGGGGCCGCAATTTGACTCATGGTTGTTGAGTGTGCTGATGGAGCTGTAATGGACTCAGTGAACTTGCTGCTGCCACTGCTGGCAATATGGCACCACTGCCACGCCCTCGGCCGTGAGGCTGGCATATTTCTTCTCTTGTTTTGAGCTCCACTCTGAGTCCCTGCAGGGTGTGCTGAGCCTGGCCCCTGGGAGCTTTAGACGCTCCTTGCACTGAAAAAAAAAAAAAAACAAAAACAAAAAAAAACTGCTGAATTCTGCCCAGCTGTTCCATAGCTGCTCACCTCAACTCGCTGTCCACCCCTCCTCTCTGAAACCTGGTGGCTTGTTGAGTGTGCTGATCTGGAGCCATCCGGTAAACTTGCTGCTGTCACTAGCAGTATGGCGCTGCTGCCACGTCCTCCGCCGTGAGGCCGGCGTATCTCCTCTCTGGTTTTGAGCTCAGCTCTGAGTCCCCCTCCTCTCTGGAGCCTGGTGCTGCGAGGGAAGATGGCGCCGCCGCGGCTCTGTGCCACAGCTCCAGCTGTGGCACTGCAGGCTAGTTCCTTTTCTAGTGTCTGGTTGTTCTTCCAGCCCTCTTTCTCTCTGTCCCTTGTATTTGCAGTTTTTATTTCTCTGCTGATGGTGTTTTCTGGCTATGAAAGGCGCTGGTTTTGTGGTAGCAGAGATCGATCGTTAGCGGGACTTGTAAACGCCACTTCTCTCAGTTGCCATTTTACCAGAAGTACCATTTATTATTTTTCACTTGGCATTCTGATTTTCAATTGGCATTCTGATTGGGGTTAGGCAGAATATCAGTATAGTTTTGATTTGCATCTCCCTGATTAATAATAATGTTGAACATTTTTTACATTTTTTCATGTATCCATTGACTCTTTGTATCTCCTCTTTTGTGAATTGTGTATTCAATACAATGACCATTTTTATTTGGTTATTTGTTTTTCTAGTATAAAGTTTATTAGATTCTTTGAATATTCTAGATATTAGTTCTCTATCAGATGAATATCTGGCAAAGATCTTCTCTCATTCTGTAGGCTTTCTCTTCAAATTCCTGGTGGTCTAAGGAAAGCAGAAGGGTAGAGTGAGGTTCATTCATGGAATTACTGCCTTCAGCTATGTGTGTGGTTACATGGCTTTTCTCTTTATAATTTTTTTTTGTTAAACTGTTTATATTATATTTTATTCTCTAAATTGTATTTTTGGGGCTGAACCATATGGCATTGCCATTTATGTAGGTTAAAACAATTAAATATTAAATATTTCATAAAAAATAAAATACTTAAAAATGTGCTCAAGTCAGACTGAAAGTAAATATTTAAAAAGCAAATATATAAATAAAAATGTACCTCTGGAACTTATAAAAAAACTTTCATAACTCAATGAGAAATAGACAAACCACTGAACTGAAAAAATGCATAAATATTAGGAAATTTAATCTAAAAAGCAGAAGGCAAAATGTATAAGCAATTCAAAATTTTAAAAGTCAGAAATTATTTTCATTAGCTTTTTTTGTTTGATGGATACTTAATTTCCTAAAATTATTATGGTTTCTAATTATTTTTGTCTAATTGATAAACTGTTTCCTTTAAACTTATTTATCTTGGTCATTTTTTTCTATTTTATTAATCAGAAATTTTCAAAATATTGTCAATAGCTAACATATTCTGACTGTCTATACTCTATACATCTTTCTTTTTTCTTTTTTTTTTTCTTTTTCTTTTCTTCTTTTTTTTTTTTTTTTGGTACTGTGGATTTAATCCAGGATCATTTTACCTCTGAGCTAAATTCCCAGTCCTTTATTTTTATTTTCTTTATATACATTTTTTGGTGCATTGCAATTATACATGATAATGAGTTTCAGAGTTATAGGAATATATATGCACACAGCACTCAGTGGGTTTCCCTCCAGATCCCACTCTGCTTCTTACTTCTCCCCATGTTATTGAGATTGGTGTTGATGATTTTATATATATACATAACATTAAGTGAACTGTTTTCTTCATCAAGTCTCCTACCCTTTCCACCTTTCTCCTTTAATCCTTTTCCACTGCTTTATTGTAATCTCTTTTCATTTATTTAAAGTCTCTTTTGTTTACAAATTACTCCTTAGCCTCCACACAGGAAAGAAAGCATACAATCTTTCACTTTCTGAGACAGACTAATCTCTCTTAACATAATATCCTCTAGTTCTACCCATTTTTCTGCAAGTACGGCTACATAAATTTCTATTGTATGAATATACCACAGTTGATGGACACCTAGGAGAGTTCCTTAATTTGGCTATTGTGAACTGTACTGCTAAAAACATGGAAATGCATGAATCACTATAATTTTCTAACCTCACTTCTTTAGAATGATACAAAAGAGTGGTATACCTGGGTTATATTTTGAAGCAGAGTTTTGTTAAGATACTGAGGCTGGCCTCAAACCTGCAATACTCCTGTCTTAGCCGTCTGAGCACCAGAACTACAGCCTTGCACTGTCAAGTCTGGCTTGATAGTCTATATTCTTCAAAGTGTAGCTTAGTAGACAGAGGTAAATAATGAGGTCCTTCCTTCCTTCCTCCCTTTCTCCTTTTGTGTATTTAGGATCAAACTATAGGACTTACACATGCCAGGGCTCTACCTACCTTCCAACACTCTGTAGTTTCAAAGTTTCAAAAGCTCCTCCACTGAATTACTGCATGGTTATGGGCTCAATCTATGCTGGCCAGTCTCATGGCCAGTGGTGATATGTGGGAAGACTGCCTGTAGTCAGACAAAGCAGCCTAAATACAAAGGACTCTAATCCAGGCATGCACAATTTATGTAGTTCACATACAAATATGCACATTGGAAAATGAGGAGTATTTTATACTTGGAAAATATCAAATAAAGTCAAAGAGCAAAGTAATATATTTCCATTTGCATATCAATAGTTTTTTCTAAGTAACCTTTCCTCTGATTCATTACTGGTGTCATGCCTGTGTTTTCCTCAGCTTGCCCCTTTGCTGCTGATGTGGGAAAGTCTTTTTCCACCAATCCCAGAGGTGAAGATTCCTCAGAACCAAGCAAAAGAAGATACCACATATTGTATAATAAACACAGAAGAAGACTGGTTCAAATGAAAATGTATTTCTTCAATTTAATTTTTTTGTGGGGGTTGCTACTGTGAATTAAACCCAGGGCATTCTACCTATAAACTACAGCCCCAGCCTTTTTTTTTTTTTTTTTTTTGCTTCTGAAACAGTCTCAATAGGTTGCTAAGAGTCTTACAACGTTGCTGAGACTGGTCTTGAATCTGTGATTCTCCTTTTACAGTCTCCCAAGTACTAGAAATACAAATATGTGCCTCATGCCCAGCTTAGCATAGTTACTTTTTAAAAAGCTATTTTAATTATAGTGTATTTTATTTAAAATAAATAATTAAACAGGACTTGCTATTCTATTACCATGTCTACACAAATATGGTAATAGAATAGCAAGTCCTGTTTTTCATCTCACTGACTGAGTGTGGAACTTCTCCCTGGCCACTAAGACAGTGAAACCTCACTAGAGGATCAGTTGTCACTATTCCCACACCTTTACCTCAAATTCATTAATTTTCTCTCCATTTATTATTCTTAAAAAATCTATCAGTTTGTACTTTTGTTGACTGCATGTTTAATTCTCCCAATTTTTCTATGTCTTGTTTCTTCAATTAAGTTAAATTGGAAAGTTGATCCTTATATTACATAGAGACTATATATAATATCCATTAAAATATAAAAGTCTTTTCAATTAATAAGGCTAAATACACATTCTATCTGTGTAGAGGAACCAATTGAGCATTATCAAGTGATATCATACATGCCTACCTATGTGTTTAAAACTAATACATTTTATTTCTTTACAATCTTTTCTCTTAAAATGCTTGTTAATCATAGAAACTTGTTTTCCCTGTATGAATAAAATAATATTTCTGACTGATGGCTCATTGTTAAGTTTGACATGTCCTTCAATGTTATTATCTACATTCTAATAATTATTATACCTTGATAAATGTACATTTCCATTTCAAAATAAAATGAATAAAACACAAAAATTGTTCAGCACTTGAGCATCTAATAAAGCAGAATGCCTTTTAGGAAAAAAAAATGTCATGAATGGAAATCACTGCATCTATCATCACCATGTTAATGTAACAAGAGTATATAGGAAACTCTTAGCATCTCTTTGAAAGCAGGCATTCCATAGTCTGGAATAGAAAAAATTGCTAAAAAATATGTAAACCCTACTCAAAATTCATATCTGTAGACAAAGCATAATTTACTTCATATTTTATAACTCTATAAAAATGAGTAAGTCATATTTATGAACAATACTAACAATTACCATGTAATCAAGACTTGAAAGGTATTCGATCAACATAGTAAGGGATTGCTCTGATAAATAATAATTTGAATAAGAAAATACTCAAAAATATTTTGAACAATCAAATACAGAATCATTCTTGTACAAGAATGGATGGATAAATACAACAAATGGAAATTTTAATCATAAATAAAAAGATTTTGAATTCAGAAACCTGTATTTAAGTGTATATAACATATATTTACAGTTAAATTTCTTCCATAATCATGGTCCAGAAAATAAAATGGACTGTATTATTCAGATACAGATTTGAAGGCCTGGTCTGCAGCTCATAATCTGCATGATTGCTATAGACTGCATTTAAATGTTCCCTCCAAAATCAAGATTAAATCCTGATCTCTGCAGTAATGATGTGAGGAGGTGTGACCTTTGAAAGATGATTAGGTCATGAGGGCAGACTCTTCCCAAAAGAATTAGATGGCAGCGTGCTTCCTCTCTTTCTCTCTCTCCTCTCTGTAAAGGTGTCATGGATTAGTCCTCTGTAACCTGGAAGCTGTCCTCACCAGACACTCACTAGATTGGTTAGCACTTTGATCTTGGACTTCACAGACTTAAAATCTATTATACATAAATTTTTAAACAATTCAGCCTATGGTATTTTTGTTATTGCAATCCTGGATAATTTCTTTAACCTCTATGAGCTTCATTTTTCATATACATAAAACCAAGATTAATAATAATATTAATTCCCTTATTGTTGGGGAAGACTTAATTATATCTTCTTTTGCTCAAAAGTGGAGTTAAAGAAAGTGACTTTATTTTAACTCTTAGAATTTTGACTATGTATTATAAAGCAGGTATGATGGACAGATGTGGGTAAAGCTGATACTTTGGGTCAGCAGCTCTGGCTATACTTTGGGTAAAGCTGATACTTTGGGTCAGCAGATCCAGGGCTGTGAGCTGTGGAGGACCTTTTCTGGTTCCTGATGAGTGAGCACATTTGGTAAAAGATATTAGGGTTGGTGATGGCCACATCCTTGGAGTTGTGTGACTCAGCTGGGACTCTTCTGAGTTCACAGTGGTCAGGTGCAGGTAAGCCTGGGATTTTTGCAGCAACAATTACAGTCCCAAGCCTATGGGTTAAGGAGTTACTGTCAGACACATGTGGGTGAGACCTGGGCTTGTGAACAACAGCCACAGCTATGAAAGCCTTGGGAGGCTGAGAGGTTTATCTTCTTCCCAGGGAGTGGTGCACTGGTCTAAGGTTTCAGATGCCATCCCCTACGACAATATTCAGAATAGCAGTGGCTATTGGAGCATCTTGGGCCCTGGGGGTGAAGGGAAGCCCAAAGTGAGCAGAGTAGTCACTCAAAGACCAACCATCTCCCAAAACTGAACTTGAATCCTGCAAGGACCATGTACGTTCCCTGTGTTAAGGCCACAAGTCTGAGCCAGATATAGTGGTACATGCTTGTAATCTCAGTACTTGGGAGGCTGAGACAGGAGTTTTGAAGCCAGACTCAGCAACTTATGGAGACTCTCAGTAATGTAGTGAGACCCTGTTTCCAAATTAAAGATAAATAAATAAAATGAAAAGGGCTGGGTGCATAGCCCAGATGTATAAAGCCTCTGGATCCCAGCCCCAGTACAAAACAAAACAAAACAAAACAAAACAAATAAGAGCACCAGTCTGCTGCCATGACCAGAATTGCTGGTCCTTTCCTGCGTACTTTTTCCATCAGGATTAGATGTTCCCTTTCCTGGCTGAAGAACCCTGGTGAAAGTTGCCATTGGCTTTATTCTGTCCCCCATGAGGTCTTTTCACCCTGACTCTCTGGCTGTTCAGCGTTTCCATGGTTCTCTCTTAATCCCTTTTCTCAAAATACTTTTTTTGTGTGTGTGCTAAACTAGGGATTGAACCCAGGGGCATTCTACATCCAAGCTACACCCCCAGTCCTACTTTTTATTATTTTTTGACATAGGGTCTCACTAAGTTGCAGAGGGCCTCCATAAATAGCTAAGGCTGGCCACTAACCTGTAATCCTCCTGTCTCAGCCTTCAAAGTGCTGGGATTACAAGCATACACCACCACACCTGGCTCAAAATACATTTTTTTTCCTTGCCACCCTAGTTATTCTCAAGAGAAAGGTCTAAGACACCTCAATTCAACTATATTGGTCACTGTCTTCCCATATGTGAATTTTGATTTTTATGATTAATGATCGTGAATTTTGATTTTTATGATTAATGATCATGAATTGTATAGCCATTTAAATTAAATTTAAAAGTACTAGACATCAGTCCATATTACCTTAGATCATTAACTAGAAATACTGATATGTTTATAAAACTGTATTTTGTACACAGTATTAAACCTAATAAATGTAGAACATAACTATTCATTTTAAAGAATATAATTCAGTTAATAATTTTAATAATGTTTGCTTCTTAATTATACCCCATTTCATCTCTGTTTCTCTCTCATCAATGTTAATTGCTTCTATCATATTTCTGTTTATCTTTCTCTTGATATTCATCCAACATATATGTTAAGGCAATATATTATTGAATCACATAAGGATGTGCATCTGTATAATAGTCTAATGTTCTATAGATTATAGGTGTTCTTATATTTGCTTTGTACCTATGACATTATGTATAGGAATTTTATGCTTATGAATAATCTAACCCTTATTTGTCTACTGTCACTGCAATATAAAATATTTGGAGAAATATTTCCAAGTTATAAGTCCAAAGAGGTGGATTGTTTTTCATTTTTGTACTAAAATAAAGTACTGTAATAAAATTTTTTGCAAAGACTCCCTGATACTCATTTTCTAAGATTCTGTTTGGTACTTTCTGAAGGTTGAAAATACTTCGTGATAAGTATACATATCATCCTAGTTGCCTATATAATTTCACAGTATCTCCAAAAATGTTTACACCAAAATGCATCCCCCAAAACCATTTATAAGAAGTACTATTACTACATTTTCTCTCCAACATTGGTGCTTTGCAGATACCATACTTTTTGTCAAGTGTAGAACTTTATTTTATTATGGTTTTATTTAGCATTTTATGGATGACTAGAGAGATTGGGCATATTTTTATGTATTTATTAACCACTTATATCTCTCTCATTAAGTGGCTGTTCACCATGTCATTCATACATTGCATTTATTCTTTTTTTTTTATTTGATACTGGGGATTGAACTAGGGAGTATTCTAGCTCAAGCTACACTCCTCAAACTTATTTTTATTTTTTGTTTCGAAGCAGGATTTTGCTAGGTTGCTGAGCGTCTCATTACATTGCTGAGTCTGTTCTTGAACCTGTGATCTTCCTGTCTCAGCCTCCAAAGTACTGGGATTACAGGCATGTGCCACTATTCCCAGCTTACACATTGTATTTGTGGTTTAAATTTGACTTGATTTTTCTGTAACTTTTTCTTTATTCTTTTTTTCTATTAAATTTTATTCCTGTGTCATTTTTCTCACTCATTATTGAAATGTATGTTTTATTTGGTATAAAGTTCCAGGTCAGTAGTTTTATTTTCCAGCATTTTTAATGTAATTTTGAAATATATTCTTTTTTGTATTTCCTTTGTATGTGACCTGCCTCTCTCACTTGCTACATTTACTATTTTCTCTTAGGCTTAGTGCTTGACATTCTCACTTCAGTGTAACTAGAAGGAGATTTATTTTTCTCTTTTACCAAGAAAATTCACTGAGCTATCTGAACTCAAGCCTTCAAGTCTTTTTCTGTAAAATTCTCAGATATTATATCCTCAAAATATCACTCACTTTCTTATTTAGAACTCTGGTTAGAGAAACATTAAAAGTGATCTTGTCTTAAATACACCGTAAGTTTTCCTCTGTCTTTTTCATCTCTTTATATGTCTATCCAACTTCCAGTGTAATTTTATAGGTTTATCTCATGTCTCAATAACTTTCAATCAGTTTCAACATCTACCACTTTACTCACCCATTGACTTTTTGTAATAACTTCATGCATAATTAATCATTTATTTTATTTCACAATTTCTTCAAATTCTCAAGACCGATTTTTAAATTCACTCATATAGAGTTAACTATTTAAAATTTTAAATTCTTAATTTTGAATTCATTTGTTTAATGTTTAAACATGAGCTTGGCAGCTTTTTCTTGAAGTATTTTTCTTTTTTGGTACTTGGAATTGAACTGAGGGACATTCTACCATCTGAACTTCACCCCCAGCTATTATTTTTATTTAGTGTGTGTGTGTGTGTGTGTGTGTGTGTGTGTGTGTGTGTGTGTGTGTGTCTGGTACTGGGGATAGAATCCAGGGGCATTCTACCTCTCAGATACACCCCAGTCCAAATTTTTATTCTTTATTTTAAAATGGTCTCACTGAGTTGCAAAGAGCCTCACTGAGTAGCTGAGGCTGTCTGTGGATTATGAGCTTCCTGTCTCAGCCTCCCAAATGCTGGGATTACAAGATTGTGCCACCATGCATACTTCATTTTTCATGTTTTGAAACAGGGTCTCACTAGGTTGCTGACAGTCTCACTTCATTGCTGAGGCTTGTTTAAAACCTGAAATCCTCCTGTCTCAGTCTCCCAAGTACTGGAATTACAGGCATGTGCCACTACACCCAGCTTGAATAGGTTTTCATCAGAAAATATTTGATCTTACCTCTTCATGTATTAAAGAACATTGTATTAAAGAAAATATTTAATCTTATATTTGCATGTATTAAATTAATTATTAATTAGTGTTCTTCTAACTATATGGGTAATATAAATTTAGACTCTATGCCCAAATGAAGTAGGCCTTCCTTGTAAAATATCAAGAAAAATCATTTTAAAACACACCTTAGAGCTAAAGGATTGTTTCTTTTGAGGTCTCTTTGCTCACAAGTTTTTTGAGATTCTTTGGTTGCCATCCTTCTCTGAGAGAGTAGTTCTTCCTCACACATTCTGTGTAATTCTTTGTAAGAAATTAACCTCTCCTCGTTTTAACAAAATAGCTGTTATTTTGGTTGACATTGTTTCAATTCCTTCCTTCCTTCTTTCTTTCTTTCTTTTTCTTTTTCTCTTTCTTTCTTTCTTTTCTCTCTCTCTCTACCTCCCTCCCCCTCCCTCCCTCCCCCTCCCTTTCTTCTTCTTCTTCTTCTTCTTCTTCTTCTTCTTCTTCTTCTTCTTCTTCTTCTTCTTCTTCTTCTTCCTCCTCCTCCTCCTCCTCCTCCTCCTCCTCCTCCTCCTCCTCCTCCTCCTCCTCCTCCTCCTCTTCTTCTTCTTCTTCTTCTTCTTCTTCTTCTTCTTCTTCTTCTTCTTCTTCTTCTTCTTCTTCTTCTTCTTCTTCTTCTTCTTCTCTCTCTCTCTCCTTAATGGAGACTGACCCCAGGAGCATTCTACCTCTGAGGTTAATCTCCAGCCCATTTTATTTTTGTTTTGAAACAGTGTCTCACTAGGTTGCTGAGAATTTAGCTATGTTGCTGAAGTTTTCCTTGAAACTGTGATCCTCCATTCTCAGCTCTCCAAGTACTAGGATTACAATTGTGTGCCACCACGCCCAACTTGTTTGTTTCTTAATGTTTTGAGAAATGAGGAAGCCATTTTAAATATTTGTTATAAATATTTCAAGTATTTATAACAACAAATATCCAAAATCTAGATGCTTTAAGCAGTCTATACAGTCTCAATTACTCCTGAGATCAGAAGTTAATTAAATGATATTATCACTATTGAGACTTGGAGTAAAATATCATGATTTGGTGATGAATTAGAATTAATATTTGACATCTTTTCTGTTCTTAGGCTTTCTAAGAAAAATCAACTATTAATATAAGTGGTACCATCTTCTCTTTAAAATCAATTTTTATGTGAAAATGACATTCTTCCTTTCATATAACATTAAGTAAGACTTTCTCTTTTTATCCTGCAGGCATTGAAAGCTATACTAGTGACAGTTAAGAGAAAACATTTAGTCATTTGTTTTACAGGGAGATGCTGGGCTTCTCTATGAAATCAAAATGAATGTGAAGAGTAAGGCAAAAACAGGCTTTGAGTAAGAGAGACTGAGAGAGAATAATTTTCTTTAAAAAGTCTCACTAATTGGGACTCACGTGAAGCTGCACAAGAGGCAGACATTTTCTTCAGTAGGGTAGGCAGAAAGAAAAATAAGGATTTTCATTTTGTGTGCAAATGACTGGTGGAGATTAGTAACTACAGCTGGGTAAAGTAAAAAGACCAATTTTCAGATACATTCCAAAATAAATTCCAGCTTCAATTTGGGTAGAAATGTACTCAGATTAAAGGAAAATGATCAACTCCTATTTTAAGCCATGGCTTCTCTATTTGTTCTGCTGACTTGAAAGTAACAGTCAGTTTAGCAGACTGGGATTCATGTAATGTCATTCACAAACAGACACCTCCTGTGTGCACACCACACTTTATGAATTCAAAATGTGACTTCCCTGATTCTCTTACAGACACTTCCTAAGAAAAAACCCATTCCTTGTTTTACAAAGTATTTATAGATGTTTTTTCTCTTGTCATAGTAGTAAACATTAAAGAAAAATTGTATTTGCATTAAATTGCCCATTTTTTGGAAATTACTTTTAATAAAGAAGCTCTCTGAAGAAAAAAATGACTAATTGATAAACATGGATTGCAGTGACTAATTA
This sequence comes from Muscardinus avellanarius, assembly GCF_963383645.1. Lineage (NCBI taxonomy): Eukaryota > Metazoa > Chordata > Mammalia > Rodentia > Gliridae > Muscardinus > Muscardinus avellanarius. Next base: position 135,829,189 of record NC_137787.1, on the reverse strand, counting down.
ATTATTAAGAAAACACAGTTGAATTTCACCAATTTATATGTGAAGCATTAGAAACTATAGCACATGCATAAGGTGATTTTTTTGTGTGTGTGTGGTGAAACATTGGCAAAATATCACCCTCTCGTTACTTTGGTGGTGATGTGTCCCACAGCCTACATGCTGAGTCTTGGTGCTTGCCACAACCATTTTCTGCTGGGTGGTCTTTTACTCATTTTCAACTGGAACACTAGATATTAAGCTATACAGTTTTTATGATTTTCAGAACTACTGATGATATACACCTTTAAAGAAGTTGAGAATACAGTGGATACTGTCAGGTCTCCAGTGAAACCCTCAAGAATCTAAAGAGAGACCCAAAGCTCATCTATGCAACTATGGAATATATGCCTGAGAACATGGTTTCTGTTGTTGTTTTAAGTATTTAATTAAATTATTTTAACTGATACATAAAATATGAAATTGCACACATTAATGAGATGACATGATATTTTGATACATTAAAAATACTGGGTAGTGTTTAAGTTATGTTAAGTATACCAGTTCCCTTAATATTTAATATTTATCATTTCTTTTTGGTAAAAACATTCAAAATCCTTTCTTCAAGCTTTTTTATTTTTTATTTATTATAATTTAAGTGCTCTAAATACTGTAATGCAAGAAGGTAGTATCAAGTAGTATGCTATCTGGGAAAAAGGAGGCAATATTCCTTACTTTCACATGCTATATTTATTAAAAAAAAAAACATTGAAAATAGAAAGGGAACTCTACACAATTGGTTTTAAATTTGCATGTGAAAAACCAACAGATCATAATCCATAGAAACATTTTGCATCATGAAAAAAGTTTTACTAAAAAAATTAGACACAAAATTTCTTGGAATAAAAATAATAGTTGATAACAATCACCTGTTAAGGCTGGGATAATATATATATATTCTCCCATTATATAATATGTGTGTGTGCATCTGCACACATGTGTGTGCATATACCTAGATCATCACTTAATCCTTCAAAGAAAAACATGGATTGGTAGTGTTATTATTACAATCATATTTATTTGTAATTGATAAAATATTACAAGCCTTTAAAATTACCCAGTACATTTTTTTATCTATATTCATCCTCAGTTTTGGAGAAGCTTCATTAGATGTATGATTTTACAAATTTCTAAAGACAGCTAGGTTAATGTGTTTAGTTATTTTTAAATTAAAATAAACCATTCAAGATTTTTTTCCCTCAGAGATTTGTTCTTTGCAAAGAAACCATTTTAAGATTTCATTTTTCCCCAAAGATGTGCCTTTTCACAGTCTAAGTAGATTTTAAATGTCATTTTGATTCAGGAGTTAAATTTAGCTCAATCATCCCTCCATATATGTGTATTCTATGTGGATTCAACCAATCACAATTTGAAAGTATTCTGGAAAAAAGAAACTGCATCTGTACTAAATATATATTTTTTCTTTTCATCATTGCCTGAACAGTAAATTATAACAACACTTTACACTGTGTATACATTTTGTTAAGTTTTATAAATAATCTAGAGGTTATTTTAAGTATAGGTATACTTCTTCATATTGTGCTTTGATTTATTATACTTTATAGTCTTTTTAACTAATGAGAAATGTGTGTGTGTGCTCTGCATCAAGCAAGTCTATCAATGCCATTTCTTCTCCTCCACAACAACTCTGATCATTATTATTTAGCAATAAATTGCTTTTAATAAGGTATGCACATAGTTTGCTTTAAACATATGCTACTGCAAATTTAGACTACTGACAAGTGTCAATATAACTTTTCTATGCACTGAGAAGTCAAAAAATTTATGGTACTCATTTTATTGAGACATTCCTTTTTTATCACAGTGGACTAGAACCAAAACTTCAATATCTTTAAAAGATATGCCTGAATATAGAAAAGTGTGTGTGGTTTATATAATATTATTTTATCTTATCTTAGGGATGTGGGCATTCTCAGATTCTGATATCCACTGCAGGCCTAGATCCAATCCTCCCTGGATATGAAGGATGACTATATTTATTCATATGATGTGGACACTATTGAAACTGAAACAGGCTTTTTAAGTTATGGAATGAAATAGTAAAATACTTGGGAATCATGTTGACCCAAGCCAAGTTTTCCTTCTTTTAATTAACCTCAAATAAGATGGAAGTATATGCAGTTGCATAAATGTATGTGTGTAAGAACACACATACGGATGCATGTATGAAGCACTGAAGAATATGCATGGTATGCTGATGTGCACATGTGTAAAGTATGATTGTTGATATTTTAAGTGAAAACCATTGAAAGTAACTTACTAGCAATAGAGGTAGAGTTCTCAAATTTTAGAAATAGCAATGTATTTTTAGTTACTAAAGTAAAACATAACTGTTATTTGAATTATTTAAATGTATACACTTATTAATGATTTTTCACATTTTTCTAGATTAATAGAAATTAGCAAGTGCTGGTATTTGACAAAGATCTATGTGCATTAAAATAGCATTCGAGACAATGTTGCAAGTGTTCTTGACTATGTCTCATAAAAAACTGTATCCTTTGTGGTAATCTCAACTGCCACTACTCCTTCACAGGAATTCTACTCAGCTATAAAGAAGAAAAAAATCATGATATTTGCAAGAAGATGGAAAGACCTGGAGAACATTATGTTAAGTAAGATCAGCCAAGCACAAAAAGAAAAGGGACGTATGTTTTCCATAATATGCCCAAACTAGGTATTAGGAATACCAGAGGGACTCCAGATAATGGAGGGGAAACCTCAGCTAAGTCGAAATAAAAAAGTAAGAGATGAAGAAGGCTGAGGTTGATTAATGGAGGAGCTACATTCGAATATGTGTAAAAGTATGAATGTAGCATGGTTAACCTGGACAGTCATTGTTGGGAGGGGGAAGGGGAAGTGGGGGATAGGAGAGGGCACCAAGCACAGTCTGAATGTATGCCATTTTTAATATGATTTACATAAAATAAATAATAATTAAGAATAAAAAAATTAAATTATATTTAAAAAACTGTATCCTTGACTCAGAAGAAAAGTCTTTCAATCATCTGCTTATTAATTCATTTTCTCCAGTAAATACCTTGTTAGAAAACTGTCCTAAAAGCTGGAAAAGCATTAGTTAACAAAATTAGAGACTTCCGGTAAGATGGTGACCGAGGAAAGCGGCACTTACAAGTCCCGCTAACAATCGAACTCTATTACCACAAAACCAGCGCCTTTCAGAGCCAGAAAACACCACCAGCCAATAAATAAAAACGGTAAATACAAGGGACAGAGAAAAAGGGCTGGAAAAACAAGACACCAGAAAAAAACCAGCCCGAAGGGCCGCGCCCGCCGCGGCGCGGAGCGGCCGGAGGAGCCGGAGCGGCCAGAGCCGCAGCGCAGAGAAGTTAGAGCCGCGGCGCAGAGCGGGGCGGCCGGAGCAGCCAAGCGGAGCGGCCAGACCAGCCAGAGAGGAGCAGCCAGAGCAGCCGGAGAGGAGTGGCCAGAACAGCCGGAGCAGCCAGAGCCGCTTCGCGGAACCGCCGGAGCGGCCGGAGTGGCCAGACCTGCGGTGTGGAGCAGCCAGATCCGCGGTGCAGAGCAGCCAGAGAGGCCAGAGCGGCCAGACCCGTGGTGCGGAGCAGCCTGAGCCAAAGCGCAGAGCGGCCGGAGCGGCGCAGCTTACATCTCCCCTAGCAGCACCAGGCTCCAGAGAGGAGGGAGACTCAAAACAGAGCTCAAATCCAGAGAGGAGGTACTCTGGCCTCGCGGCCTAGGATGCAGAAGCAGTGTCTTACTGCTGGCGGCAGCGGCAAATTCACCAGACGGCCCTAGACCAACCCACACAACCAGCCGCCAGACGCCTGAGAGGAGGGGTGGACAGCAAGCCAAGGTAAGCCGCTGCTGAACAGCCGGGCGGCAGTCAGCAGTTTCTCTGGTGCAAGGAGCGTCTAAAGCTCCCAAGGGCCGTGCACAGCACACCTGGCAGGGACTCAGTGGAGCTCAAAACCAGAGAAGAAATAGGCCACATCACGGCCGAGGGCATGGCAGTGGTGCCATATTGCCAGTGGCGGCAGCAGCGAATCCACCGAGTTCACTACAGCTCCATCAGCGCGCTCAACAAACATGAGTCAAATTGCGGCCCCAAGGGGAGAAATCCCAGTACTGCACTCCCAGGGACTTGTGCAGATAGTCTCCCTGGGTCGGAGATTTTAGCAGTGCAGCCCAGTGGGGGAGTGGCAGTGGCAGAGATATCATACCATAGTCACAACTCCCCGCTAGAGAACACCCAACTTGGCACCCCCCACGGTCTAAGCAACCTCAATTGACTCCCTGGGTCTGAGACTTTGTGATACAACTCAGTAAAGGAGTAGTGGTGACTGAGGTACCACAGACTCGAGATCCAGAACATCTTAAGTGAACTCATAGTGACTCAGGGAAGAACCCAGAGAAGGCACAAACTTCCAAAATCATGGGAAAGAGAAATAACAATGGAGCAGTGAATGCCCACAACCCCACAACATCAGAATCTGATAACACAGAAATCCAAAGATCTCTAGAAGATCAAGTTAGGAAAATAACTCTAGAAATAATAGAGGACTTTCGAAAAGAATTTAGAGAGAGTCAAAAAGAGATAAAGGATGCAATTAATGAAGTGAAGGCTTCAATTCAAAGTATAAACAACAGACTTCCGGGAAGATGGCGACCGAGAAAAGCGGGGCTTAAGAGCCCCGCTAACAACAAATCTCCATTACCACAAAATCAGCGCCTTTCATAGCCAGAAAACACCATCACCAGTGAAACAAAAAATCACCAGGCTCCAGAGAGAAAGCAGACTGAGAACAGAGCCACAGAGGAGATACACCGGCCTCGTACCCGAGGACGCGGCAGACGCGGCAGTAGCGCCATACTGCCGGCGGCACCGGCAAATTCACAGGACGGCTACAGAAAGCCGAGGTGAGCCACTGCGGAACAGCTAGGTGGGATTTCTCCGCGCAGAGATCATCTAAAGCTCCCAGTGGCCGAGCTCAGCACACGCTGTGGAAATTCAGAGTAGAAATCAAAATCAAGAAAAAAAACGCCAGCCCCATAGCCGAGGGCGTAGCAGCGGCGCCATATTGCCACCGGCGGCAGCAGCAGCAAATTCAGCGAGGCCAGTACAGCTACATCTGCGTACTCAAGAACAGTGAGTCAAATTGCAGGCCACAGCGGAGAAATCCCAGTACTGTACTCCCTGGGACTTGACCCAGTGGGGGAGGGGCGGTGGCAGAGATATCACACCATAGGAGAACGTGCAACCTGGCACCCCCCACAGTCTAAAGCAGCCTCTATCGACTCTCTGGGTCGGAGACTCTGTGATACAACCCAGTAAAGGAGTAGTGGGGTCCGAGATACTACTGACTCGAGATCCAGAACACCTTAAGTGAAGTCATAGTGACCCAAGGGAAGAACCCAGAGAAGGCACAAACATTGGAAATCATGGGAAAGAGGAATAATACTGGAGCAATTAATGCCCACAACCCCACAACATCAGAACCCGATAAAACAGAAAATCAGAGATTTCTAGAAGATCAAATCAGGAAAATAACTGTAGAAATAATAGAGGTGCTTCGAAAAGAACTCAGAGAGAGCCAAAAAGAGATAAAAGATGCAATTAATGAAGTAAAGGCCTCAATTCAAAGCACAAACAACCGATTAGAACACATGGAGAACAGAATCTCGCTCTTAGAAGATGAGCAATCCAAAAATGAACCCATAGTTTCTAATCTAGAAAAAAATATCCGACAGCAGGAATCTGATATTGAAGAAATATGGGCCCATTTTAAGAGAGCTAACCTAAGAATAATTGGAATAGAGGAGGGAAAAGAAGGTGAAACCAAAGGGATCAACAATCTCTTCAAAGAAGTAATAGCAGAAAATTTTCCAAGCATAGAGCAAGAGGTTGATACAAAGGTCCAGGAAACTTATAGAACTCCCTTTAGACAGGATCGGAGAAGAGGATCCCCACGCCACATAATTGTCAAAATGACCAATGTGGAAGCCAAGCAGAGAATCTTAAAGGCAACAAAAACAAAGGGCCAAGTGACATTCAGAGGCAAACCAATTAGAATCACTCCAGACTTCCCAAACCAAGTCATGAGAGCCAGAAGGGCTTGGAGTAACATATTCCAAACTCTGAAAGAAAACAACTTCCAGCCAAAAATTTCCTACCCAGCAAAACTTTCTATCAAATTAGATGGAAAAATAAGAAGCTTCCATGACAAACAGAAACTGAAGGAATTTATGTCTTCAAAACCAGCACTAGAGAAAATACTCAAAGAGATTAACTACAAAGAAGAAATAGGTAACACACACCAGAACCAGAGAAACAAGAGTTTCCATCCAACAGACAATTAAGATTGGTTATCTGTGGAGATTCATTATTTATGTTAGTCTTTTAGCTATCTCTAAATGGTATTGTTTGCCTTTATTGTTGTTAATTTTTAGGATTTCTAGTTGGAATATTAATATACCTTCAGATATAGCAATTGGAAATATTTTATCCCATTCTATTAGTAACTGTTAACTCTGTTTACACTGTCTTTGAATATACAATTTTTTTATTTTTTTATTTTTTAGGGAGTCTGTATACTCCTCTGTTGCCTGTGCCATTGAAATCATAACCAAGAAATCACTGCCAATTTCAATGTTGTGAGGTTTTATGACCCAGATTTTCTCCTAAAAGTTTATAGTCTTAAGATTTATATTTAGGTCTATTATCTATTTTGAGTTAATATTTGTATATGGGATTAGGTAAGGGTCCAATTGTATTCTTTTCCATGTAATTATTATTTTTTTACAATATTTAGTTAAAAGATTATCATTTCCACCACCAAATGTTCGTGGAAACCTTGTCAAAAATAACTTGACAATATAGGGAAAAATTTAGCTCTAGGCTTTTATTTAACTCCAATGGGTTATATATCTGCCTTTAGAATAGTACTACACTGTTTCAATTATTGTAGCTTTATATGGTTTGAAATCAGAAAATATATATCTTCTAGCTTTGTTCTTTTTCAAGATCGTTTTGGGTACCTAGACTCCATATTCCATATTAGGATAGATTTTTTTCTGAAAAATAAATACATAAATATATGATAGTTTCACCTAAAAATAGAAAAAATAGATTCTCTGGTAAGAAAGAAAGCAAAAAGAAATATTGAAATGTTATCTTTAAGTCATCAAAAGCTTGGTATCAGACAAATGAAACTGTTATGTGAGATTATCATTTTTAATTTTTGATAAATTGCTATAATACTAGATGTCAATCACTAAGCCAAGCATGGGAGGGAGGGATAGGGAGAGAATGGGGTGGGGACTGGGTGGGGGCTGACTGGGAAAAGTGTGCATGTATGTCTACAAAATATGTATCCTACTATGATGTATGAATACAGTGCACCAATAAAAATAAAAAAAGAAAAAAAAGTATAAACAACAGATTAGACCACATGGAGAATAGAATCTCGCTTCTTGAAGATGACCATTGCAAAAATGAACACATAGTTTCTAACTTAGAAAAAAAAACCCGACAGCAGGAATCTGACAATGAAGAAATATGGGCCCATTTCAAGAGAGCTAACCTAAGAATAATTGGAATAGAGGAGGGAAAAGAAGGTGAAACCAAAGGGATCAACAATCTCTTCAAGGAAGTAATAGCAGAAAATTTTCCAAACATAGAGCAAGAGGTTGATACACAGGTCCAGGAAACTTATAGAACTCCCTTTAGACAGGATCAAAGAAGAGGATCCCCACGCCACATAATTGTCAAAATGACTAATGTGGAAGCCAAGGAGAGAATCTTAAAGGCAACAAAAACAAAACACCACTTGACATACAGAGGCAAACCAATTCGAATCACTCCAGACTTCCCAAACCAAGTTATGAAAGCCAGAAGGGCATGGAGTAACATATTCCAAACTCTGAAAGAAAACAACTTCCAGCCAAAAATTTCCTACCCAGAAAAATTATCCATCAAATTAGATGGGGAAATAAGAAGCTTCCATGACAAACAGCAACTGAAGGAATTTATGTCTTCAAAACCAGCGCTAGAGAAAGTACTCAAGGAGATTAACTGCAAAGAGGAAATGGGTAATACATGCCAGAACCAAAGAAACAAGAATTCCCATCCAGCAGACAACTAAGCAAAGAAGAATAAACAGTATCTCAAACAGAAATAAGATCTTAACATGTTGGGAATTAAAAATTATCTCTCTATAATCACACTGAATGTAAACGGCCTCAACTCCCCAATAAAAAGACATAAAGTGGCAAAATGGATTAAAAGCCAGAATCCATCCATCTGCTGCTTACAAGAAACACACCTTACAAGTAAAGATAGGAACAAACTCAAGGTAAAGGGCTGGAGCAAGGTTATCCATGCTAATGGTACTCGAAGACAAGCAGGAGTAGCAACTATGATATCAGACAAGTTAGACTTCAAACCCAAACTTATTAGAAGAGACAAAGAAGGTCACATTTTACTGGTAAAAGGAATAGTCCAGCAAGAGGAAATAACAATAATCAACATCTATGCCCCAAACATAGGGGCAGCTACTTTCATAAATCAAACTTTTTGTGATATGAAGTCACACATAAGTCCCAACACAATAATACTGGGAGACTTCAACACACCTCTCACAATACTAGACCGATCTTCCAGACAAAGGGTCAGTAAAGATGTCTCAGAACTAAAGAACACCATTAACCAAATGGACCTGTTGGACACATATAGAATATTTCACCCAACTACAGCAGAGTTCACATTTTTCTCAGCTGCTCACGGAACCTTCTCCAAAATAGATCACATCCTGGGACACAAAATGAGCACTAGCAAATTTAAAAAATGTTACATACTTCCCTGTGTCATTTCAGACCATAATGGAATGAAACTAGAAATCAACTATAAGAAGACCCAAAGAAACAACATAAACATGTGGAGGCTGAACACCACACTTCTGAATGAAGAATGGGTCATAGAAGATGTAAGAGGTGAAATCAAGAAATTTCTAGAAGTGAATGAAAATAAAGATACAACATATCAAAACCTCTGGGACACTTTGAAGGCAGTATTAAGAGGAAAATTTATAGCACTGAGTGCTCACATAAGAAAAACCAAAAATCTTCAAATAAATAGCCTTACGACACACCTCAAAGCCCTTGAAAAGCAGGAACAATTGAACCCCAAAGCCAGCAGAAGACAGGAAATTATTAAAATTAGAGCAGAAATTAATGAAATAGATAATAAAAAAACAATACAGAAAATCAACAAAACCAAAAGCTGGTTTCTTGAAAAGATTAACAAGATTGATAAACCACTGGCCAACCTAACTAAAAAAAAAGAGAGAATCAACCCAAATTATGAGGATAAGGGATGAAAAAGGAGACATTACTACTGACAGTGTAGAAATCCAGAGGATTATCAGAAACTACTTTGAAAAACTATACGCCAACAAAATGGAAAATCTGGAGGAAATCGACAACTTCCTAGATAAATACAACCTTCCTAAACTGAGTCAAGAAGATATAGAACACTTAAACCAACCAATAACAATCAAAGAGATTGAAACAGCAATAAAGAGCTTACCATCAAAGAAAAGCCCAGGACCAAATGGTTTTTCAAGTGAATTCTATAAAACCTTTACAGAAGAGCTAATCCCAATACTACTCAAACTATTTCGGGAAATAGAAAAAACCGGGACTCTCCCAAATACATTCTATGAAGCCAACATCACACTAATACCCAAACCAAATAAAGACAGTTCAAGAAAGGAAAACTACAGGCCTATATCTCTGATGAACTTGGATGCAAAACTATTAAACAAAATACTAGCAACACGTATTCAAAACCACATCAAGAAAATCATTCATCACGACCAGGTAGGGTTCATCCCAGGGATGCAAGGCTGGTTCAATATATGAAAATCAATCCATGTAATTCATCATATAAACAGAATCAAAGACAAAAACCACATGATCATCTCAATAGATGCTGAAAAATCATTTGATAAAATTCAACATCCATTTATGATAAAAACACTGCAGAGAATTGGAATAGAAGGAACATATCTCAACATTATTAAGGCAATCTACAACAAGCCCACTGCCAGCATCATATTAAATGGGGAAAAACTTCAAGAATTCCCCCTAAAAACTGGAACGTGACAAGGATGTCCACTATCACCACTTCTCTTCAATATAGTACTAGAGACTCTAGCCAGAGCAATAAGGCAAGAAAAGGAAATCAAAGGAGTACAAATAGGAAAAGAAGAACTTAAGCTTTCACTATTTGCTGATGACATGATACTATATTTAGAAAACCCAACAAACTCAACCAAAAGGCTTATACAACTGATCAACAAATTCAGCAAAGTATCTGGATACAAAATCAATCTTAAAAAATCAGAAGCTTTCCTGTACACCAACCATAAATCCACTGAAAAAGAAATTCAGAAAACACTTCCACTCAGGATCTCCCACAAAAAAATAAAATACCTAGGAATAAATTTGACCAAGGAGGTAAAAGATGTCTATAAAGAAAATTATAAAACACTGAAAAAAGAAATCGAAGATCTTAGAAGATGGAAAGATCTTCCATGTTCATGGATTGGCAGAATAAATATCATTAAAATGGCCATCCTCCCAAAAGTGATCTACAGATTTAATGCAATGCCCATTAAACTACCAAGATCATTCCTCACAGACATAGAAAAATCAGTCCTTATCTGGAATAACCAAAAGCCCAGAATAGCCAAGGTAGTTCTCAGTAAAAAAAAACCACGCAGGAGGAATCACAATACCTGACTTTAAACTATACTACAAAGCCATTGTAATAAAAACAGCATGGTACTGGCAAAAGAACAGATATATAGACCAATGGAGCAGAATATAAGACACAGAAACAAGCCCACACACTTTCAGCCAATTGATTTTTGACAAAGGGGCCAAAAACATACACTGGAAAAGATAGCCTCTTCAACAAATGGTGTTGGCAAAACTGGTTAACCATATGCAGAAAATTGGATGTTAATCCCACTTTTTCACCCTGTACAAAAGTCAACTCATGATGGATCAAAGACTTGGACATTAAACCAGAGACTTTGAAGCTCCTTGAAGAGGGCATAGGTCCAACACTACAACACATAGGCACAGACAAACATTTCCTCAATAAGACCCCAAAGGCACAACAAATTAAAAGGAGAATCAATACATGGGATTGCATGAAACTGAAGAGCTTCTGTTCAGCAAAGGAAACTATCAAGAACCTCAATCGAGAGCCAACAGAATGGGAGATTTTTGCCACCTACCCCTCCGATAGAGGACTAATATCTAGAATATACAGAGAACTCAAGAAACTCAACACTAAGAAAACAAAGCATCCAATAACAAAATGGGCAAATGAACTAAATAGACACTTCACAAAAGAAGAAATTCAAATGGCCAATAAATGCATGAAAAAATGCTCAACATCACTGGCAATCAGAGAGATGCAAATCAAAACTACCCTGAGATTTCACCTAACTCCAACTAGAATGGCAATCATTCAAAACACAAACAACAACAGATGCTGGCGAGGATGTGGAGAAGTGGGAACTCTAAGACATTGTTGGTGGGATTGCAAATTAGTGCAACCAGTTTGGAAAACAGTATGGAGAATCCTCAGAAGAATGGGAACACACCTACCATTTGATCCAGCAATACCACTGTTGGGTATCTACCCAAAAGAAAAGAAACCAAACTACCAAAATAATGCATGTGTATCTATGTTCATAGCTGCACAATTCACCATAGCCAAACTATGGAACCAGCCAAGATGTCCATCAACAGATGAATGGATTACAAAACTGTGGGATATGTACACAATGGAATTTTACTCAGCCATCAAAAAAAACTCAATTACGTCATTTCCAGGGAAATGGATGGAACTGGAGGACATTATGCTAAGTGAGATTAGTCAGGCACAGAAAATAAGAAATCAGATGCTTTCCCAAATATGTGAGAGTTAGGGAGAAAAGAGGAGCAAACAAGATAACCTAAAGGAAGAGAAAGGAGGGGGAAGAAAAAAATCTCTAAAGCAAACAATGTACTTAAACATATTGAGGTCAATCACTAAGCCAAGCAAGGAAGAGAGGGATGGGGAGGGAATGGGGTGGTATTTGGGTAGGGGTTAAATCAGCGATGAGTACATGTTTGTACACACAAGTTTTTTACCCCAATAAGTTGTATGAATATAATGCACCAATAAAAAAAATAAAAAAAACAAAATTAATAAAATACTGCATGTAGGCTTTTATATGAATGTGGTAGAGAAAAGATTAGACAAGCAAATGCGTATGGAATTTTTGATGATGAAAACTATTTTGTAGGAGGTCAATGCTGTGGAAGTAAAAATCAAGAAGATCTAGGGGTGGTCATTAGATGAAGGCTGCAGCAGCGAAGGCACTTCTAAAGAAAGGGCAGGAAAGCAGAGGTCTGAATAAAGTGAGGCAAAAAGCTTGCAGGGAAAGCATTTCTACTGAGAAGAAGCAAAATTGCAAGTTTAGCACATTCAAGGCAATAAGTAAGATAAGAATGCCAGAGGAGTTCAGGGATCTTATCCATGGTACTAAATATGAAATTAATACTAAGTGTGGTTTAAGGAAAGAACAAAATTATTAACTGGCATAATCTCTAATAATTTTATACAACAATTTTGATGTTTATATCACTGTTTTGTCAATTATTTAATTTTAATTATACATATTTACAGGATACACTGATAACTTGACACATACTGCAGTATGTAATAAATAAGGGAAATAAATATTTCTGTCTCCTTAACACTACTTTGTGCTTGGAATATTCAAGCTTCTATCTTCTAGTTATTCATAAATACATAGTAGGTTACTGTGAACAATAATCACCTCACTGTATTATAGAACACTAGGTCTTATTATTCCCATCTTACTGTGTTTTAGTGTCTTTTTTCCAACCAAGCTCCCTCTATTCTTTCCCTCACCCTTTCTGGCCTCTACTTATCAGTATTCTACTTTCAGATTGACTTTTTGTGGGGTTTTTTTTGGTGGTACCTGGGTTCCTGGAAGCCCTTCTACCTCCGGGCTACACTCCCAGACCTATTTTTACATTTTTATTTGGAAACAGGGTCTCCTAAGCCAGCGCACGTGGCTGGCTTCGAACCTGTGTGATCCTCCTGTCTCTGTCTCCCAAGCGCAGGGATTACAAGCATGCGCCACCATGCCCGGCGTACTTTTTTATATTTTTATTTAGAAACTGTCTCTTAAGCCCCTGCGGCTGGCTTTGAACCTGCATGATCCTCCTGTCTTCACCTCCCAAGTGCGGGGATTACAAGCATGTGCCACCATGCCCAGCTCAGACTGACTTTATACTATACCCATAGAGAGAGAACATACAGTATTTTTCTTTCTGTGTCTGACATTTCACTTAACATAATGTTCTTCAATTAATTCCATTTTAATGCAGATAATAAGATATCATTTTTTGTCTGAATATATTAGTATATATGTGTGTATGCATATATATATTTTTTTCTCATCATTTTAAAATTTTTTAAATTTTTTATTGGTTCATTGTAGTCATACAACTTAATGAGATACAAGATGGTGGAGACATATATGCACACATCCACACATCATCCAACTAGTCCTTACCCAATTCTCACCTCATTACCTCCTTTACCCTCCTTTTCATGCATGGCTTAGGGATTGACTTACATATATTTTTTTAAGTATATTATGTGCATTACAGAATTTTCCTCTTTCCTTCTCCCATTCCCTCAGTTAGGTCACCTTATTTTCTCATGTATAGAATTCCCTTCTTGATCTAGATTTCCTCCTATGACCCATTTCTCTATAGCTATTGCATATTAGGAAGAGTATCCAATTTCTTGTTTTATGTGTCTGACTAATCTCACTTATCATAATGTCTTCCAGTTCCATCCATTTCCCTGTATACAATTTGTATTTTTTGCTATGGCTGAGTAAAATTTCACTCTGTACATATTCCATAGTTTTGGAATCCACTCATTTGTTGATGGATATCTTTACTGGTTCCATAGTTTGGCAATGGTGAATTGTGTAGCTATGAATATAGATATACATGCATTAATATGGTAGTTTAGTTTTCATTCTTTAGGGTAGATACCCAGAAGTGGTATTGCTGCATCAAATGGTAAATTCATTCATTCCCATTCTTCTGAGAGTCCTTCATACTGTTTCCCAAAGTGGTAACACTATCTTGCAATCCCAACAATAATATTTTAAAGTTCCCACTTCTCCACATCCTCACCAGCATTTGTTGTTGTTTGTGTTTTGAATGATTGCCATTCTAGTTAGAGTTAAGTGAAATCTCAGGGTAGTTTTGACTTGCATCTTTCTGATTGCTAATGATGTTGAGCATTTTTTCATGCATTTATTGGCCATTTGAATTTCTTCTTTTGCGTAGTGTCTATCTAATTCACTTGCCCATTTTTATTAGGTTATTTGTTTTTTTAGTACTAAGTTTCTTGAGTTCTCTGTATATTCTAGATATCAGCCCTCTATCTGAGTAGTTGGCAAAAATCTTCTCCCATTGTGTTGGCTCTCAGTTGAGGTTCTTGATAGTTTCCTTTTCTGTACAGAAGCTTTTAAGTTTCATGCAATCTCACATACTGATTCACCTTCTAGTTTCTTGTGCCTTTGGGGCCTTGTTGAGAAAGTTTTTATCTGTGCCTGTGTGTTGCACTGTTGAACCCATGCCCTCTTCAGGGAGCCTCAAGGTCTCTGATCTAATGTCCAAGTCTCTGATCCATCTTGAATTGACTCTTGTACAGAGTAGAAAGTGGGATTTATTTTCATTTTTTTGCATATGGTTAACCAGTTTTGCATACACCATTTGTTGAACAGGCTATTTTTTTTCCAATGTATGTTTTTGGCCCCTTTGTCAAAATCAATTGGCTGTCAGTGGGTAGATTTGTTTGAGTCTTCTATTCTGCTCCATTGGTCTATGTATCTTTTTTTGTGCCAGTACCATGCTGTTTTTTTTTTATTACTAAAGCTTTGTAGTAGAGTTTGAAGTGAGGTATTGTGATACCTCCAGCATATTTTTTAACTGAGAAATATTTTGGCTGTACTGGGTTTTTTATTATTCCAAATGAACTTAAGGATGGATTTTTTTAAGTCTGTGAGAAATGATCTTGGTAATTTTATGGGTATTGCATTGAATCAGTAGATACCTTTTGGAAGTATGGCCATTTGATGATATTTATTCTGCCTATCCATGAACATGGAAGATCTTTCCATATTCTTAGGTCGTCATTGATTTTTTTTTTCAGTGTTTTATAATTTTATTTGTAGAGGTCTTTTACCTCCTTGGTTAAGTTTATTTCTAAGTATTTTATTGTTTTGTGAAAAATTCTGAATGGAAGTATTTTCTGGATTTCTTTTTCAGTGGATTTATGGTTGGTGTGCAGAAAAGCTTCTAATTTTTTAAGATTGATTTTGTATCCACATACTTTGCTGAATTTGTTGATCAGTTCTATAAGCCTTTTGGTTGAGTTTGTTGGGTCTTTTAAGTATAGTATCATGTCATCTGCAAAGAGTGAAAATTTGAGTTCTTCTTTTCCTATTTGTACTCCTCTAATTTCCTTTTCTTGCCTTATTACTGTAGCTAGAGTCTCATGTAATATATTGAAGAGAAGTGGTGATAATGGACATCCTTATCTTGTTCTTGTTTTTAGGGGAAATTTTCAAAGTTTTTCCCCATTTAATATAATGTTGGCTGTGGGCCTATTGTAGATTGCCTTTATGATGTTGAGGTATGTTCCTTCAATTCCAATTCTCTGCAGTGCTTTTATCATAATGGATATTAGATTTTATCAAATGCTTTTTCAGTGTCTATTGAAATGGTCATGTGATTTTTGTCTTTGGTTCTTATACCATTGAAATTGAGTTGGGGGTCGTGAAGGAGGCAAACACCAGCCAAGTTATTAAAGTCCTCTTTAATTAAAACCAGCACCTTTGGGTAAGGTCTGGCAATTGTGGGGGAAGAGACCAAGCATCAGAGACACAGTAGACAGAGTCAAGGAGGAGAGAGGAAGTGAGGGTATTTATGTAGCTGAGTCCTGGGGTAGGGCTAACCGGTCCTCTTACAACATCTGGAGTCTCGTGATATCTGGAGTCTCATGACTTCTGAAGTCTCACAACGTCTCTGCTCTGGCTTCTGGGGTTCCACCTTCTGTCCCCGCTGTGCAGTCCAACAGGGGAAGGGAGTAATCTTAGAAATAAAAGCTGGTCCATTATCAAACTGTAAGGATTTAGGGAGTCTGAACCGATGGATGATATGTGAGCATAGAACATTGGCCACCATGCTGGCCATCTCGTCCTTTGAGGGGAAAGCCTCTACCAACCTGTAAGGGTGTTGACCATGGTAAGAAGATATTTTGGTTTTCTGTGAGAAGGCATATGGGTGAAATCAATTTGCCAGTCCTGTCCTGGCAAATGTCCTCTCATTCAGTGGGTAAAGAAGGGCAAAGGCCTTCTTGGGGAGAAACTGCAGCACAAGTAGAGCAGGAGGCACTGACTTTACTAATTAGCTGTTGCAGGAGGGGAGAATAAAACAAGGGGTTTAGGAAATGTTTAAGCACCATAGGCTCAATGTATAGGGAATTATGTATTAGGTTAACAACTGCTTCGGCCTGAGCCTTAGGCAAGGCGATTTTGTCCTGTATGAGAGGGCCTGTAGTGTTTGGCAGGAGGGCTTACCATTAATCCCCTGTACCAAGATTGGAAAAGGAAAACTAGGACCTGAAAAGGATGGAAGAACTGAATAGGCAACTAAAAAAGAAATTGGCTTGCTCACTGCTTTGAAAGTTACCCTAGGGTCAGCAAGGAGGATCAAGGCACCTGTAACCCAGAAAGGTCACAAGATGGCAATCATGAATTGTCACAATATGACGACTGCAACATCACTAGATGGCAACCAAGATGGCAACTGTGTAATGTCACAAGGTTACAACTGTAACCTAGTAGAGTTAGAAAATGGTGGCTGACAGGGTATAGGGGTCAGAGGGACAAGAGCAAGAAAAGAAGACCTGAATATAAAGGACTTCTGACCATTTACAAGACCGCTTCCAAAATTGTTGATCCCAGTCAGGGTATTAAAATCCAGAGTTCCATTTTTGGGCCACAGTGACCCATTATTTTGGAATTCTGACTTCCCATGTCTGGTCCACAGGTGAGAATGAAGAGCAAGAAACAGGTGTGCCCAATTATCCTGGTCAATTCTTGGAAACAGGGGTCATGAGCAAGAGAGATGTCTATACACCCCTCTCAAGACTGGAGGATGACCTGGTTGTCTGGGGGGCAACTCTGACATGGCCACACATTTAGATAAACAGAGAAGACAGATGGAAGAAGCTGGAAGGCAAAAAGCTAGACATGCTGACTGGAGGAAGGGAAGGAACTTACCCTATTTGAAAGTGGAAGCATTGATCCAATTAAGAGTTGGAGAGTCCAGGTTCCTGGGAGAAGAGAGGAGGACTCCTGAGGGGAGTCACAGGGGCTCAGGGAGGGGTAAAAAAAAGAGAGATAAAAAAATAAAATAAGTCTTTGTTTCAGAGGGTCTTGGCACCAGCCGCAACATTGAAATGGTGTTGGGGTCATGAAGGAGGCAAATACTTGCCAAGGTATTAAAGGCCTCTTTAATTAAAACCCGCACCTTTGGGTGAGGTCTGATGACTGTGGGAGAAGGGACCAATGACCAAGCAGCAGAGTCATGTGGTCAGCAAATCACAGTAGGCAGAGTCACAGAGCAGAGAGGAATTGAGGTTATTTATGTAGTTTGGTCCTGGGTTGGAGCTAGCTGGTCCTCTCACGACATTAGGAGTCTCGCAATGTCTGGAGTCTGGTGACGTCTGTAGCCTTTTGATGTCTGTAGTCTCATGATGTCTCTGCACTGGCTTCTGGGGTTCTTCCTCCTGTCCCTACTGTGGATTCCCATGGGGGAAGGGAGAGACCCGACCCATCAGTTATGCTTATGTAATGAATTACATGGATTAATTTTTGTATGTTGAACCAACTTTGCATTTCTGGGATGAACCCCAGAAATGGGGTTCTTCCATTTCTTCCTTCCAGCTTCTTCTTGGTGTATGATTTTCTTGATGTGGTTTTGAATGTGTGTTGCTAGTATTTTGTTTAGCAGTTTTGAATTAAAGTTCATCAAATATATAGGCCTGTAGTTTTTCTTCCTTGAGCTGTCTTTATTTAGTTTTGGTATTAATGTGATGTTCACTTCATAGAATGTATTTGGGAGAGTCTTGTTTTTTTTTCTATTTCATGAAATAGATTGAAGACTATCAGGATTGTTTCTTCTATAAAGGTTTTATAAAATTCATTGGGAAACCATCTGGTGCAGGGTTTTTTTTTGATGGTAGGCTCTTTATTGCTGTTTCAATATCTTTGATTGTTATTGGTTGGTTTAAATTTTCTATATCTTCTTGACTCAGTTTAGGAAGGTTGCATTTATCTAGAAAGTTGTCAATTTACTCCAGATTTTTCATTTTGTTGGAGTATAGTTTTTCAAAGTAGCTTCTGATAATCCTCTGGATTTTTACACTGTCAGTAGTAATATCTTCTTTTTCATCTCTTATCTTTATAATTTGGGTTGATTCTGTCTCTTATGCAGTTAGGTTGGCTAGTGGTTTATCTATCTTGTTAATTTTTTTGAGAAACCAGTTTTTGGTTTTGTTGATTTTTTGAATTTTTTTGTTCTCTACTTCTTTGATTTCTGATATGATTTTAATAATTTTTTGTCTTCTACTGGCTTGACTTTGGAATTAGATTGTTCCTGTTTTTCAAGGGCTTTAAGGTGTATCATTAGGTTATTTATTTGATGATTTTCTGTTCTTCTTATGTGAGTACTCAGTGCTATAAATTTTCCTCTTAAGACTGCCTTCTAACTCTCCTAGATGTTTTGATATGTTTTATCTCTATTTCCATTTGTTTCTAGAAATTTTTTATTTCACCCTTTACTTCTTCTATGACCCATTCTTTATTCAGCAGTGTGCTGTTCAGTCTCCAAATGTTTATGTGGTTACTGTGGGTCTTCTTATAGTTAATATCTAGTTTCATTCATTATGATCTAAAATGACACTGGAAAGTATGTCACATTTTTTAAATTTGCTAGTTCTCACCTTGTGGCTCATGATGTAATCTATTTTGGAGAAGTTTCTGTGAGCAGCTGAGAAAAATATGAACTCTGCTGTAGTTGGGTGAATGTTTTATATGAGTCTAACAGGTTCATGTGATTAATAGTGTTCTTTAGGTCTGAGGCATCTTTACCGACCTTTTGTTTAGAATATCGATCTAATGTGTGAGAAAGGTGTCGAAGTCTCCCGGTATTATTGTATTGGGATTTATGTGTGACTTAAAGTCACACAAGTTTGTTTTATGAAAGTAGCTGCACCTATGTTTTGGGCATGAATGTTGACTATTGTTATTTCCCTTGCTGTATTGTTACTTTTACTAATTATGACCTGCTTTGTCTCTTCTAATAATCTTAGGCTTGAAGTCTAACTTCTTTGATATCATAGTTGCTACTCCTGCTTGTCTTTGAGTTCTATTGGCATGGATTAACTTTATCTAGCCCTTTATCTTAAGTTTGTTACTATCTTTACATGTAAAGTGTTTTTCTTGAAAGCAGCAGATAGATGGATTCTGGTTTTTAATCCATTTTTTCACTTTATGTCTTTTTATTGGGGAATTGAGGCCATTTACATGCAGTGTAATTATTGGGAGATGACTTTTAGTTCCTATTATGTTGAGACTTAACTTACATTTTAAATATGTTGCTGTTCTTGCTTAGTTGTTTGGTGGATGGAAATTCTTGCTTTTCTGTTTCTGGTGTGCATTACTTATTTCTTTTTTGCAGTTGATCTCTGAGTATTTTCTCTAGCACTAGTTTTGAAGACATAAATTCCTTCAGTTTCTATTCATTGTGGAAGATTTTTATTTTTCCATCTAATTTGAGGGATAGTTTTGCTTGGTAGAAGATTTAGGGCTGCAAGTTGTTTTCTCAGAGTTTGAAATATGCTACTCCAGGCTGTTCTGGCTATCATGACCGGTTTGAGAATTTTGGAGTGATTCTAATTGGTTTGCCTCTGAATGTCACTTGGTCTTTTGTTTTTGTTGCCTTTAAGATTCCATCCTTGGCTTCTACATTGATCAGTTTGACTATTATGTACCATGGGGAAATATTCTCTCTGATCTTGTCTAAAGGGGGTTCTATAAATTTCCTATACCTGTGTATAGACCTTTTGCTCTATGTTTGGAAAATTGTTTTGCTATTTATTCATTGAAAGGATTGTTGATCCCTTTGGTTTTACCTTCTTTTCCATCCTCTATGCCAATTAGGTTATCTCTTTTAAAATGGGCCCATATTTCTTCAATATCCAATTCATGCTGGAAAATTGTTTTTTTTCTAGGCTATATACTCTGTGTTCTTTTTTGGAGTGATCATCTTCTAAGAGTGAGATTCTCTTCTCCATGTTGTCAAATCGATTATTTATAGCTTGTACTGATGCCTTCACTTCAATTATTTTATCCTTTATTTCTTTCAGTATCTCTCTAAATTCCTTTCAGAAATCCTCTTTTATTTCTAACGTTAGGTTCCTGATTTGACCTTCTGAAGGTCTCTTTAATTCTCTGTTGTCAGGTTCTGTTATTTTGCTGTTGTGGGAACTCATTACTTTCTTGTTTTTCCTCCTTCTCATGATTTCAGAAGTTTGTATCTGTTGCTTTTGGTAGACTTCTCTCAGTTTCTAGGTGTCAACTGTTATATCCAAGGACAAGTTATATTGTATTCAACAGTTAACCTTGAGTAAGGAGGGAAGCAAAGTCATAAAAGCAACAATAGGGTAAAGTCTCAGATAGGATCAAATAGAATGGCTTCTGTTTGTCATGGAAAATTTTTATGTCCCCATCTTATTTGAGAGTTTTGCTGGGTAGGCCATTTTTGGCTGCAAAATTTTTTTTTCTGATTTCAGAATTTGCTACTCTAGGGCCTTCTGGCTTTTATGACTTGGTTTGGAAACTCTGCAGTGATTCTAATTGGTTTGCCTATGAATATCACTTGGTCTTTTGTTTTGTTGCCTTTAAGGTTCTCTCCTTGGCTTCTTCATTGGTCACTTTGACTATTATGTGGCAGGGGGAACCTTTTCTCTAATATTGTCTAAAAGGGGTTCTATAAGTTTTCTACACCTGTGTATTGATCTCTTTTACTATGTTTGGACATTTCTCTGATATTACTTCTTTGAAAAATTGTTGTTCCTTTTGGTTTCACCTTTTTTTCTCTCCTCTATGCCAATTATTCTTAGGTTAACTCTTTTAAAATGGGCCCATTATTCTTCAATGTTCAACTCATGCTGTTGATTTTTTTTTCTAAGTTATATACTATGCATTTGTTTTTGGAGTGATAATCTTCTAGGAACAGATTCTATTCTCTATCTTATTGACTGTTATACTTTGAATTGATGCCTTCACTTCAATGACTCTATCCTTTATTTTATTCAGACTCTCCCTAAATTCTTTTTGAAAGTCCTATATTATTTCTACAGTTACATTTCTGATTCAACCTTTTGGATATCTCTCCAATTCTGTGTTGTCAGGTTTTGTTATTGTCGTGTTGTGATAGCTCATTGCTTTCTTTTTATTCTTCCTTCTCATGATTGCAGAAGTTTGTATCTGCTGCTTTTGATCTCTCAGTCTCTAGATGTCCGCTAGTATATCCAAGGGCAAGTGGTATTGTATTCAACAGTGAAGGTTGAGTGAGGAGGGATGTGAAGTCATAAATGGAAGAATAGTGTAACTCCTCAGATAGGATTGAATAGAATGAAAGTATAAGTTTGGTAAGGTAGCATATACTACAGATTAGAAATAGTGAAAATGTAGTAATATTTTAGTAACCAATGTAGCATTTTTGGTATAGTGATATAAAGTGAATTTAATACTAGACAAGGAAGAGAAGAAAAAGAAAAAAAGAAAAAAGATTTAAAAGACATAGAAGAAAGTAGGTATGTATAAGGGAAGAAGCTTAAGAAGGGTTTGTGAAAAGGGTAAACAAACAGGCATACATACACACACAAAAAAAAAAGAAAGAAAAAGAATAAAAAACTAAAATAATCCCAACAACAAATTAATGCAACTCTACACATAAATGACTATTCAGCAGACAGGGTGTTTGCAGTCTCTCTGTGTGTAGATATTCGTTGCCATCAGCACCTTTCCTGCTGTAAGGCTGGTTCTCTGAGTCTTTATCAGTATATGCAGATGGTCAGTATTGATGGAGCTGGATCTAGTATTAAGTGCATGTCACCCTCCATGCTTTCCATAGATTTGAAGTCTCAGTCTCTTCCTGCCTCTGTAGGTGGTGTATGCCTCTGAAACCAAACTCAGGAGTCTTTGTTCTCCACAGCTAGGGCTGGGCTAGTTTGTCTTCTCCTCATTCACCATCATTGGTTGGTCTGTAGCAATCCTGGAGATCTTACTAATTGCATCTAGTGTTAAGCAGAGGTCTCTCCCAAAACTTTTTACTGGTCAGATCCTGAGACTTCTTGAGCCTCTGCTATATCCAACAGCAGACTCCACTCCCACTTTCTCCAGGTTGAACTGCAAAGTCTCAGACCCAGGAAGTTTGTAGGGGCTGTGCAAGTCTCTAGGGGTAACATGCTTGGGTATCCTCCTGTGGGAACTGCAACCTATGGTGTTATTCAGTGCAGTTCTGGATCTCTGGCAGGCGCAGTAAGCTCAGCTGCCACTGCTGAAAGTTGTAGACCCCACCCCCTCCTTTGCTGGACTGAACTGCTAAAGTCTCAGACCAAGGGAGTTTGTTACAGCTCTGCGAGTCCCTGGTGTTGCTGTACTGAGAGTTCTCCTGTGGGGACCGCAGCTTCACTTATGATTTTGGCGTGCATCACTTTGAATCTCTGGAGAATGTGGCGGGCTTGGCCAACACTGCTACAAATTGTAGCCAGTGTTTGAGCAGGAGGAACTGATGACTTAGAATTCTGATGATCTTGAGCTGCTTACTCCAGGTCCTTAGATGTCTTCTTGATTGTCCCTGGAGTCAGGTGCATGTGACAAGATGGTGCCACTCTGGTGCCCTTGCCCATGAGTTGGCTGGGTTGTTTTTTTTTTTTTTCTGGCTCCTCTCTGAACCCCTGAAGTAGTAGTGAGATTGGCTGCCACTGCTGAAGGTGGTAGCTGGTGTTTGCGCATGAAAAACTGATGGCTTACAACCCCAATGGTCTGCAGCTGCTCACTTCAGCACGTTGGTCTTCCTTTTCCTCTCTGGAGTTGGGTGCTGTGAGGCAAGATGGCACCATGGCAGCCCCCACTGCCATAAGGCAGGTGGGTTTCCTTTCTGCCCTCTAGTCAAGTCTTTAAATCTTCTTTTCCCCTCTTCATTGTCTTTATCACTTTTATTCCTCTACTGATAGTATTTTCTGGCTTTTTAGAATACTGTTTTTGAGGCAATGGAGATCAGATGTTTGCAGGACTGGTATGTGCTGCTTGACCTCTGTAGCCATCTTCCTGAATCTCTTTTTTAAAAATTTTTATTGGTGCATTGTATTCAGGCATCTTTTTTTGTGTGTGTGTTTGTATGATACTGGGGATTAAACCCAAAGGCATTCTACCTCTATGCTATAGCCCCAGCCCTATTTTTTATTCCTTATTTTGAAACAGGGTTTCACTAAATTGGAGGGGGCCTCACTAAGTAGCTAAGGCTGGCCATGAACCTGTAGTCCTCCTATCTCAGCCTCTCAAGTACTGAGATTACAAGTTTATGCCACCATGCCCAGTTGTAGTCATACATCTTAATGATATACAAGATGGTGGAGGCATACATGCACACATTACTTATTTAGCCTTTATCCATTCCCTCCTCCATCCCTTCTTCCCATGATTGGCTTAGTGGTTGATTTTGATATAGTTGTGAATGTACATCATGTACATTAGAGAATTTTCCTCTTTCCCCTTCATCATTTGTTGGGCATCTAGAATGATTCCATATTTTCCCTCTTGTGAATAGTTCAATAACACACATGGACATGCAGTTACCTCTCTGATGTGCCAATTTTGCCCAACACATTTGGGATAATCAGGATTTGTTCTCAGCAACTGTGCACTGAAAACTTTGAACTGTGTGGGTGAAACAAAGCTAATACAGTCTTCTATGGCTTTCCCCCTCTGACAATGAGAAGATACTTGAGAACCCAGCTTACAAAGACTGTTGTATGTACAAATCAATGAAAAAATGTTTGCATACCTAGTGTGGGCCCAACATTATTGAAAGCTTGATGCCTTATAGAAAACAAGATAGAAATAAATATGCTCATGATGTGGAAGAAAGTGCGTGTTGCTGTCAAATCTAACCCAGCCTTGGGGTCACGAACACCTCCTTGGATTACTTGACATTCTAAGCCCAGACTTGAAGAAATTAGTACAGGCCAAATAAGAAAAGAGTCCAAAGAGGGAAAAGTGTTCCAGGCAGAAGGTTTGAAAGCACACTGATGGAGTCCAGCCTTGGCCAGTCCAGGATCTTGAAGGAGACATAGAGTCAGCGAAATTGAAAAATGAGAGACATCATGCTTAGTACCAGGGGGAAGGCATCTCTGCCTATGCCATAAAATATACTTTATTTATACATGAATCTGACAAAGTACAGCAAGCTGCATCATTAGTATTTTGTTTTTTATGTAGTTTGTCAAAATCATATTACACATATATTGTTTTTCATTTAGTTTTTTATTAACCTGAATTCCACATAGAAGGCACACCTTGAAGCCACATGTTTTTCCTGTTTTCTGTTTTTTATTAATTTGTAATGAATTGATCTATAAAAATTACTACTACTCTACATCACACATAATAAACTTTAACTAAACTTATTGTATCCTCTATCTAAACTACTAAATATCAGACTTACTGTCTCTACTTCTAAAATTAACTGTTAATTTTATATGCTATTTTGGACACTAAGTATTCTATTAACTTATTCTGACCCAACCACTAAACCCCTACTGAACTTATTCAATTTCTCTAACATACAATGCCTACACCTAATTTTCTACAATACCTATTAAGTTGTTTACCAAGAGAACTCTTTTGTGCTTTACTGAGCAGGTACTAAGGAGATACCTGCCTGCCCAACCCTCTATAGGAATGGCAGAGTCCTGACATCAAGCCACCTTCCCTTAACCCTTACTATCCATTCTCCACCCTTATTATTTCTATAAAGGGTGTGGGGGTTATGTGTTGATTAACTCTGGCTCCTTAAAGTGGCAACCGTGGATGTACTTTAATCATATAAGCTGGCCCAATTAGCAAGCATCATGTCAGACTTTTCCTCAAGAGATGCAACATCTATAAACAACTGTAATTGTTTCAATTTCTTCTAGTCAGAATCTTACTACTTGAGACTTTATGGATTTATAAACAATTCCCAGGTTTCTTAATACTCATTTTCCTGTAATATCTTCATGTGTAAAGAACATCATGTCTCATTGAGACCACCCAGATCATTTGGCTTGATTAATTATCCAATAAGAACACAGAATACAAAGCAGGGTCAATGTGAGCATAGTTGTCATCCTCCTGCCTTCAGAAGTCCTCCTCTTGCTGGGACCTTGTCAAACAGCTCAAGGGACCCAGGCCTTGCAATCACATGGCTTAAAAAGATTGGCAAAATAATAAAGAATGTGATTGAAGCCTAGATGAGAATGTAAGAATGCTCATAATAATGTTATGAGAATGGAATATAAATCCCAAAAGTCAAAGAATAGAGAAATGATTAAATAAGTTATGAGATATGGGTTTCATTCCCAGTAGCGTTAAAAAAAAAATAAAGAAGATTACACACCTGTAATCCTAATACCTGGGAGATTGACACAGGATTGCAAGTTTGTAGCCAGCCTCAGCAATGTAGCAAGGCCCCTCTACAAATTAGTGAACTTTTATTTCAAAATATAAAATAAAGCTGGGGTGGTTTCACACACATGTAATCTCAGTACATTGGAGGTTGAGACAGGAGGATTGCATATTCAAGGACAGTCTCAGCAAGATTCTCAGCAAACTAGTGAGACTCTGTTTTTAAACAAATAATAAAATTGGACAAAAGGTGTAGCTTGGAGGTAGCATACTGCTGGATTCATTCCCAGTACCACAAAAATTTTAAGATGTAAACAAATGAAAAGCTAAAACATATAAATGAATTTCAAAATTCAATTTCTTATAAAGAATCATTTTTCTATTGATTTACAGGTAATGCAAACTCCATGAAAATCTAAAAATGTTTTTATGATTAACATGTATATGTACTGATTGGAAGCTTAAAATATTTGAGAAGATCACAAAAGTACCAATATAGACAAGAAAATCTTTCAGTGCAAGGCTACAATATTTTACTGTTACCTATCAAGAAAAGCAAAAAGAATAAGCTTTAGTAATTAAGGTAATGTATGTGTATAAATAGACTAATAGAATGGAATGAAGAATATAGACACCCTCATACAAAGTAATTTGATTTGTTACAATGTCACACCTATAACAAGGGAAATGACGGTCTTATAAATAAGAAACCTGAAATAATTAGATAACTGCAGAAATACAAATTGTCCCTGTTGCCTTACCAAGACCATTTTCCAAAAATTAATCCTAGATTGACTGTAGAAGTTAATACAGAATGTAACTGATGGGGTGTGTCCATACAGCACCTAAGGAGATTTGGCCTGAGCGGCCTACAGCCTAAGGCAAAACTTTAAGTAAAGTGATTCAGCAAAAAAGAGGCAAAGATGGCGCCTGGAGGAAGCTAGGAAGGCATGGTTTCCCCATTCATTATGGGTGGGGAGACTGAGCAGTTTTTCCCTTTCTACCTTTAAAGGAGCTTTCCACACACATGAATGGCTCATGTACTGGCCTGGGATTGGCTGTAAACTATGTGCTAGTGATCTTTATCCCGGATAGGCTAGGCTATTTCTCATGGAAAGTCCCCTCGTGGCTTGGTGCTATATATAGGACTGCTTGGAGAGAAATAAATGAGATCTTGCTTGACTTGACTCCCGGCTCGTGGGTTTGTGTTCGAGTCATTGATACTCATCATCTCTCCAAGCCCCGCCAGCTGTTGGGCTGGATTCCCGACATGTAACTATATAAAATGTAGAAAAACATTTAAAAATTCATATTATTGAGGTAAAGATTTCTTAAACAGGACATTAAATCACCAAATGTGCAAAAATTAATAAATCCTTTATTTATTGATTGATTTACTTATTTGTTGGTATTGATGATATAGCCCAAAGACATTTTGCCTCCAAGCTACACACCATTCTCTTTTTATTATTTATTTTAAGAAAATAAAGTTGATGAGTCTGGTCTTAAACCTTGTATCTTTCTGTCTCAGTCTTCCACATACTGAGATAGCAAAAATGTAACCCACCCAGCTGATAGCGTAGAACTAGAATATTGTTATATGCAGACCTGTTCTAAAATTGAGCCAGAACTTTGTATCTGACAGTGAGTTTTGTCTGTCTTAAATGTGTGCATGTAATGTGTTATACCTTTGCCATTCATTTCCTATGGACCTAGCAACTCTTTTTTCACTAGTTTTGTGAGAAGGTGTGAATGTGTAGGTCTTCAGTGAAATGCAGCTGATTGCACTTTGTAATCATCATCTAGAGCAAAATGATCGACTTTAAAGTAAACTCACATTGGCAACTTGGCTTCTCTGGAGAATCACAAACCTAGGGATTGTGAACAGACTTCATGATTTTAAACAGTGCATATGCACTGTCCAATGCTTTATTTTTTATTATTCCATATTTTGAAAAGAATATTATGCATCTTGATGGTACAGATTCTTTAAATTGTAAGAACATAAAAAGTGAATTATTTTAATAGCACAAAAGTGAGAGCAAGAATTACTGCAGATAACACATATCTTCCACTTTTTAAAAATTTCTGGAGCCCTCTCAACATTGTCATTGTGCAGAGAAATCATCTTTGCACTTTCGCTGCCATAAAAATGAAATGTTAGGGCATTTAAAAAATATATCAGTGCCTCACACAGTTTAAAATGGAAAAACCTAGCTTAGAGTAGATTGTAGGTTGGATCAGAGAAAAAGAGTGACTGAAAGAGGGCAGGCCAGAGAAGATGTAATCAGTAAAGCTTCTGCAAAAAGTAAATAGAGCTTCAAATGGGTTGCTGGTGGCAAAAATAGAAAGTAGAAACTAAAAATGAAAAATAATGATGCAAATGAGGCATGAAGAAAGGAAGAATTCAAATAACATTATGTCCACACATGAAGGCAACAGCTAATCTCAGTAGCTTGTATTAGGAGAGGAACAGGGAAGTGGGTTGGATGCAGAGGGTAATAAACCAAATGATGTGTGCATGTATTAATGTAATGCTTTGAGTCACACTATCATATATAATTACAATGCAGTAATAAAAATATGAAAAACCAAGACTTCTCAGATATTAACTAGATTTTAGCAGAAAAAAATACTGATGCAATATAATTACCAAGTAAGTGGATGTGGGAATTAGGCAGAAGAATACATCTGGAATCTTGTGCTTGGCTCACAGAGTGAGTGAAGTTCTTCTGTTTAGTCATATATTATATATGGATCAGGAGTCTACTTTCAGATTTCTGTTCTCTTAAAGTTACATCACACATAAAACCTACTTCAACTGCATTAACTTGCTAATATTTGATCGTAGGTCCAAGATAGCCAAGGCACAGAGCCTAAATTAGGTAAAGGAAGAGGCCAGCACTTTCTACTGAAGCAATGAAAAGAAAGAGAAAGAGAAAGAGAAGAAGAAGGAGGGGGATAAGAAGAAGAGAGGAGGAAGAAAAGAAGAAGAAAGAGGAGGAGGAAAA